>NC_080432.1:41852286-42156090 GCF_028018845.1 Melospiza georgiana | reverse complement strand
CTATTCTTACTGAAGAAATGCTCAATAGTCCTTGGCAGAATGATTTTTTAGTAGTATGAACAGCGCTATGCTCCAATTAGTTGGATTAACAAGGTCCCATTCCAGAAAGAGCAGGACTTCAGGTGAGACCCCTTCCTAAAGCTGTTAATATTCCCCAGCTTTCTTCTTCCTCTGACCTCTTCCTCCCATCTCATGCTTCAGATATGGCATTCCCACGGCAGTACTTGACTCCCCAGACTACAAATCCAAGCAGATTTGGATCTTTATGCTGGCAGTACCTGTGAGAGCACTTCAGCAGATGGAGCTCACGTTGTTTCACTTCGCTGCCAGCAGATGTGCAGTACAGCAGCATGCTATAGGCTGGCTGTTCCAGCGAAATAATTAGAATACCTCCCTGTTTTCAAGCATCCCTGGACATGGATTTTAAGTTCTGTATTCTATGGAGATACAAAGGACCCATCTAACTGCTCTCTGCCCGTTTGCTTCCTCGATACTGGTGTGATGTAGCTGTGTAACCGTGTGCACTCACCTTAACAGTTGATGGCTGATATATTAAATTAATTTCTCAAAGAATTCCCTGAAGCCTGCTAGTCCCCTCTAAAAGTTCAGCTTTGGCTCCAGAGGACACTAAATAACATCTCACCCAGGCCACTTAGCAGCGACCTCTGTCATTGCTCTTCCCAGGGAATTTTGTTAACAGCTGTGTTTAGGATGTGGAGAAGCTAAAAGTTTTGCAACATTGTGCAAAGCCAAGAGAACACAAAGACTTTCTCCATGCTTATTTACTTCTTATTAATGTAGCACCTCTTCATATCTTTAATGTTTGGTTTATGCTTTGGTATACAGTATGGAACGCACTCCCTTGGAGGGGAACTGCTTTCACTTCAGGTTTTCTCTCAAACAGGGATAATTTCCTCACCCAGGCTCTGAGAGCTACTTTTGCACTATTGTTTGCATTTATTCAAATGAGCAACAAGCAACCTGTCAACACCCACATGGCAAGTTTTCTTCTCTTTTCTCTGTAAGTATGCTAGATTATTAAAAAAAAAAGTTTACCAAATAAGTCAGGGGAATATAAAAAAGTTAAATATCAAAGCAAAGTGTTTCATATCTGGAGACACGGAAATAACACATCTCAACCCCAAGAAAAACAGTAAAATGAAAGTTTTTACTTGATCTCACAAGTCACAAGATGTTAAATACTGCTGTCTGGTTCTTAGTTTCTGCAACAAATTGCAAATATTTTAATCTCATTCACCCTTTCCACATTCCCATAAATAAAAAAAAAAAAATTTTAGCACTATGGAGATTATCCAAAACAGACATGAATAGCATTTGGTTAAGATTCAATAATCTTTCAGGTTTTTTTAGCTTAAGGTGTAGCAGTTCCAGGTGTCTGGAAATGGGCTGTATTTTATCCTAGAAAGACCAAAAATTAATATGCTCCTCTTTCACAGCAGCTCTGCCAGTTATCCTATCTGGGTAAATTGACACAGACTCCCAAGTTCTTAATGGTTTGGAGTTTCATTGCAGAAAATAAGACACAGTGATGGACGCCATGAAACCACAAAATGTGTCATGCTCTAATGTGAGGTCATCACAACGGCCATGAGATGTGGGCCTCTTCTCTTTGCTATTCATCGGCCTGTTGTGCTCACCACTGCTCTGGACTATGCTCTCTCCTCCCCTCCCTCTTTTCCCTGTGTAAATAGACTGAAAGCTCTGGAGCACTGGCTCTCTCTGCATGTGAACCAGAGCACAGGTAACAGACCTCCAGTTGCAACTGAGAGCTCTCAGTAGTGCTGATAAGTAGCACAGATTCAATTACACAGACCAGACACTTACTCTAATCTCAGCTACCCACCTGTGCAGACGGAAAATTGCTCAAAAGGAACCCCCCAGCGCCAGCCTGATAAAGTACAACAAATACTCTGCCCAACAATTGCTTTGGAGAGGGTTCGTTGCTGATGCTTTTGGGACCAACCGTTTCCTTCCTTACACTGGTGGGTTTTTTTCCTTGTGAAAGAAAATCCCTCTGACATTATTTTCTTGCTTTTCTAACAAGCTTGTTCTGAAGGGTGTCAGCACCAAATCCTTGTAAGCAAACTGAATGCACAGAATAATCCAACTTCCATGCAAAGACAGACAGTAGAATCTAACTCTCACTCTTGTGTTATTACAGAAAACTACAAAGCATAGCCAAGACAAGCTATGCTACAAGAGGCTGACTTGCAGCACTCTGAGGGTGGAGCATTTTTCCAGTTTATCCTGTTCTTGGCTTTAAACATCTGCACCAACACAAAGAAATTGCATATTTTCTCCCTGCTAATTGTGAAGTACCTGACTGATTGCATATGACTGGCAAGTGACTGATAACAGGAAACGGCAGCATGGCAGTTCGATGGGTTAAGAAGGATAAGACAGGAAAATCAATTATGGCATTCCTCATTTAAACATTTATGCATATTGACTGAGGAATGTCAGCCTTAGATTTGTTGGAAGTGCTTGGATACGGGAATTGTTAATTGCTACACTGTTATTATCAGAGTTTTCATTACCATAGCTGTTCTGAGACCTAGTCACAAATCAGTTTCTCACTGGGAGAATGAAGCACAGAGAAGCAGCTCAATGAGACCTTTTTCTCAGCTGCCTGAAATTTTTTTTTTACCATGGTATTGCAGCTGGGCCATTATTCTCACGGAGCCAAGAGCACAGCAGAGATGTTCACTGGAAAACCCCATGTCAGCTCTTGGGTCTTTGAGCCTCCACAACTAGGCAATAAGCAGAAAAAGCTCCAAGGCAGCCTGATGATGAGAACACATGGCTTGATCATGCCATGGGTTGGTGTTTCTGAGATCCCAGGGACTGTTTAGGCCCTTGGAGACCAAATCAGCTTTCAGCAGTCTCAGAGCTGGAGATGGACAATATGATGTCCCCTATTACTTTTACCACTGGTGATGGCATCAGAAAGATGAACCAGTGACCAACAGAAGGCATTTTACAAAGGACAGATAAGGCCCTAAAGGAAGGGTTTGTTCAAAACAGATGTCCTATGGCTGGTGTTTATTGGAAAATATTTCAATATCAAGATGAAGAGCAAACAAAGTCATGAGAAGAAGCTGATGAAAGTAACTACTCTGACTTTCAAGCTCTCATAATTGAACTGGAACAGGAAAGTGATATTGATTGAAAATCCAAAGTAAAGCAGAGTGATACACTTTCAGACCCAACAGACAGAAGGGAAAAAGTAAACAAGTAGTCTGAAAGGTGCCATTATTTTAGCAATGTGAATTAGATGTTAAAATGTCAATTCATTTTTTATAGCCCAAAATATTATTTATAGCACAGATAAAACCTTCTAATTTCCAATAAACCATTCTGAAATTAATATTTTGTACTAAATCCTGCTCAAGTTGCTCGAGCATATCATTGTCTCGAAGTCATTAGGACTGTACAAATGAGTAATGGCAGCAGGAGCTGTTCTCTTATTGGTATGACTTTGAAATGGCTGCCTTACTCAAGCATGTCTATAAAACACTCTTGCCAGACTATCACGTATTCCATTTACTTCCCTTTTAAGAGAGAGGGGAAAAGGTTATTTTAGAAATACTTTAGAGTAATAAAATCTTTATTGCTACAATTTTTTTGTACCTCTTATGCCAGTGAAGCCAGTTGATATAGTTATGTCCACAGTTCTGAGAGTGATTGAAAGTCAGTGCTTATACATTTTGTACTCCTCTAAATATTAGTTTAGCTGGAGTGTCTACAACTTTGGGGTGTGTGTGTGCACAGTTTTAAGGTCATACTGCTCACAACTTGACATGAATGAAAAAAACACATGCTGGGTACATCATGGCCTCACAGTCCCACCTTCCAGTGGGACACAACAAGTGCATCTGGGTATGAAGCTTGCAAGGCAACAAATATAAACAGGAATTGAATTGAAACCTGTTACTCTAAATTGAAGACATGAAAGATTGAGAAGGGATATCTACCAGAAGCAGGGAACAATATAAACACATGCAGACATACAAGTTTGGGATCTTTTCAAATCTATGTGAACAACACAGACACTTTCTAAGCTTTATTAATATTTAAATATCTTACTAAATATTTGGGATGGCATCTTCTTCCATTAAATTCCAAACATGCACTATTGTCCAATTTATCTATTTACTGTGCAATGAGCCAAATAAATATCTCTGCCATCCCAGCTTTTTATTCACTGGAGCCATAATATGCACTTTTATGGAAGAAGCACTATTTTTCTTCTACCACTCCTATCTTTCACTGCTGCTGGCACAGAGATGACTAAAGAAAACAACTCCCTCTCCACAAAACCAAATAAAACCAACAGAACCAAAAAAAAAAAAAACCAAAAAAATCACCAAAAACAAAAAACCAAACCCAGAACCAAAACAAAACCAAACAAATCAATCACAAAAAAACCTCCACCACCCCTGTGCTCAGCTATCTGAGCCACTATTATTGTGAGAAGTGAGCAAATTCCTGCTCTGTTTTGTTCATCAACAAACCTGTCAGCTAAGTAGTGGAGATCATGCTACCTTCCCTGGTAGTAGTACAAGAGAAACCGAGGAATCTTGGTGCAATTTTCTAAGTCTGCAGCGCTGGCATTTAGAAAAATCACTGTGTAACTTATAAATGGAACTAATTTGCACAGGAAATCACAGAGGGAAAAAATATGGAATGCTACTCTGTCGTTTTGACAATTGCTTCTCTTCTGTAACTTCACTTTGAAAGAGAAGCCAACATAATTTGGAATAAGATATCTGCTTTCTCAGCTGACACCAGTCTGTTGAATGACAAATATCTTGGTATTTATTTAATTATTTAGAGCATAATATGCTATTTTATTTGAAAATCTGTTTGCTCTGTGGATAAACTGTAATGCTGATTAATTTTTCCTTATGAAGGAACAAGATTATCCTCTCATTAAACAGCCTCACTGGCCCAAAAGCAACATCACTCTACGAGGAGAAGCTATGGCTATGAAAACAATGAAGCAGAGATGCCTAGAACTTATAGAAAATATAAGAGACAACTCAGTCCCTTAAGTGAGTGAGAAGAAAGAAAGCTCTGGGGACTTGGAGCAGCAGCGCTGCCTGTATGGGCAGAGGAATTTGGGCTGCCAGGGAGATACTGAGTTGAAGATCATCTTTGCCCTTTTGTCTGCTTGTTCTGGTTTGAACTTGAGGGGTGGGGTCTGAAGTGGCAATGCTCATGGCACTTCCTCCTGCTGGGGGGTAAGCCAGGCTGACAAGAGCAATGACAAGCACTTTCTCTCAAGATGAAGACCAAAGGACTGACCATACCAAGGGTGTTTATGGCTAAGGTGAATCCTCTCACATCCTGTCTAGGGAACCTGGATGCTCGCTTACTGCTCTAAAGTGCTGGTACACAAACACATGGAGCATGGAGAATAAACAATAAGAAATCAAAGTCAAAAAGCCAAAATCCATGGGATTCACCCATGGGATATGCCCCTAAATGCTGAGGGAGCTGATAGATCTTGGTGCTATGCCAGTCTCCATCATCTTTGAAAAATCATGGAAAAAGGGAGAGATACCTGACTGCAGGAAGGCTGTTGTTAGTCCAGTCTTCAAAAAGGGCAAGAAGGAGGACCCAAAAACTACTGGCCAGTCAGCCTCACCTCCATCCCTGGCAAGGTAATGGAACAGATAGTTTTGGAGGTCATCACCAAACCTGCTGAAGGAAATGTCAGCAGGATTTGTCAGCATGAGCTGACCAAAGGGAAATCATGCTTGACTGATCTGATAGCCCTTGTGATGGCATGGCAGGATGGGTTGATGAGGGGAGAGCAATGGATTGTATCTACCTTGACTTCAGCAAGGCTTTTGGCACCGTCCCATAACATCCTCTTAGATAAACTCAGGAAATGTGGGTTAGATGAATGGACAGTGAGGTGGATCAAGAACTGGCTAAATAGCAGAGCTCAGAGGGTTATGATCAGTGGAGTAGAATCCAGTTGGAGGCCTTTAGTCAGTGGCTTTCCCTGGGGATCAGCACTGGATCCAGACTTATTCTACTTGCTTATCAATGTTCTGGACAAATGGATAGAATATATCCCGAGTTACATTCCCAAGTAACCTGCTCTAGGTGACCCTGCCTTGGAAGTGGAGTTGGACTTAATGACCTCCAGAGGTCCCTTCCAACGTTAACAATTCTGTGATTATGTGTGATTCTGTGGTTGGCTAAATTGATCTACAGACCCCAAGGTGACACTGGTTGGATTATGGTAGCACCCATGGGAGCAGAGTCAACAAGCCTTGCTATAATTTCCTGGGGCTTCTGTACCAGTTTGATCCAGAGCCCCAGAAAGATATGGAAGGTTCATCTTCTCTAACTTGATTCCATCTGATGTGCTTCTTCACATATAAATGCTTCAGAGTTCAAGGAATAAATTATATAAGTGAGGACAGAAGGCATTTCAGGATGCTTTGATTTTTGCTGCATTCTGCATGGTGATAATAACAAGCTCTAAGCTATCAAACAGTGCTTTCCATTTTAATATGGCCAAAGAGTTTCACAGAGCTCTGTCACCATCATTTTACAGATGAAAAGGCACAGAGAAGCATTTTTCTTGGGGCTGTATCAGAAACCAGTAATATATCTGAAACTAATACCTGGCTCCCTAACCTTCTACCTAATGCTCTAAACTCCTATTTTTCCCTAAAGATGAAAAACTTTTCCATGGATAATAAATCTTTTCATTCCATCATTAGCATAGTTTACATCACTCAGAAAACAAATATTTACAAAACTCAGAAAATAATGATAACAGATCATTTTAATAACTGATTGTTCTGGATAGCCTACAATTTAATCTTAACAGTGCTATGTCAAATGGCACATTGAGTATCTTAGGAGCTAATGGACATGTGGAAGTTAGACCTTGTAACCTGGCTTAGATGAAAGGGTAAAAATAAATGGCCACCTCATCCATTTTCTGTCTCTGATAGCGGCCAAAATGTGTATGGACCAACGGAACATACATTTTTCAACATATCTCTAGAATATTCTCAGAAGACACAAACGTTTGCAAATTAAGAACTTCCTGAGACAAAAGATGTGGCTTTTATTTGATGGAAAAATGGCAAGGAGTGCCACAGTTTACCCTTCGGAGGGTAAGATCCCACAGACTCTGCTCTTCAGAGGTTCAGTAAAATGTCACAGGCCTTTTCCCCACATGCCTTGCTTAGGAATGCAATGACTCCAGATGGCTGATGTTTTTAAAGCAAATAACTCTTTGACATCTACAGCAGAATAATTCAGTATATCTACCCATTTTACTTTCTATCTTCTCTGCTTCTTCCACTGTAGATTCTTTTTGGTGTCAATGTCAGTGTGTACAGCAATTCCTTTGACATGTATGATTGCATCAATTCATCAGACACAGACTGGCATGGTACCACTGACTTTCAATGAAACAAAATTTGAAGTGGTGATCTACAGATATAGAATTCTGTGTCCTGCTGACGAGCCTGAAAGTGCAAATATTTCTGTAAAGAACTCTTAAAAATGGCCTGGTCTCTCTGCCCCAGCAGAAGCATGCACATTTCATTTGCCTTTTTAATCACAATATTTTTTAGATCTTTCAAGTGTTTTAAGGTGAAGTTTCAATAAATGTTTTTCAAAACAAGGTGTCTGGTGAACCTACAGGGTCTTTTGAGCCCTTCAGCTGTGTTTAGGACTGTGACACTGCAATGCCATTTGGAACCAAGCAAAATGACAAGGTCAGGCTCGAGAATAAGGCTAATATAGTTTTTTTCCATAGGCTAATGAGCCTGGACTTATAAGAGTATATGGCAACTGCAGCACTGTGCCAGCCTCAGTGACACTGCTTCCAGCCCAGCCATGAGCTAATCTGAACATCTTTGAAGGGCATTTCTCCATACAGAGTGACCATCCTAGGGTCTTTGACGTGTCATTTATGTACCACAGCCTAACTCAGCACTTGTCTAGTTTGAAGGCAGAACTTGCTTTTCAGGATCTCGTGGAGGTTTTCCAGGTCTCAGTTTGCCTGTCTGCATTGAAATGCCAACAATGTGATGTGGCGTGTTTTAGTATGGAAATGACTCCTAAGCATACAATCCCATTGGTCATAATTAGCAATATAATGCCTAATAACATTTAGTCAAAGAGGTCTTCAGTTACCTGATTTTCATCCAAAACCTGTTGATTAGCAATCCCCTGTAGCTGTGCCATAACACCCTACAGAAGAATTGAAGAGAAACTTGGCCTGAATGTAATCATTTGATTAGCATTCATCCAAGCAAAAACATCCACTTCTGTAGAGAGCAAGCATATTTCTACCTTTGCTGTCTTTTGACAAGAAGCAGGTGTATGGAGCATAGGAAATATATACAGTACAGAATGTTTTTAGACTAAGCACATGGAAAAATACATTTTGCCTAGACAACAGTGACACTCCCTTGTACATCAGTAAGGTATCACTGAGCTGTCATCTGCTGTGCTCTCAGATGGGTGAGAGATGATGCACACAGAGAAATGCAGAAAAATAAAATAGGGAGATGAAAAACACTTAAAAAGTAACTACAGATATGTTTTCTAAAATTTATCACAGATTATTATTGCTGCAATATTGCATTTTTTTTCGTGTAAAGGAAGCAGCTAGCAAGCTTAATTGTATCTTTCTTTAAGAAAATATAAATCAACAGAACAGCTACCAATGTGTTTAGTTCCTGTACCTTCTCTGCTGAAACCCAGGGAACCTCTTGGGGTGCATTGCCTAAATTAGTAGCAGCTACTCTTGGTAACCACAGATGCTCATAAAGCCCTGGAAGATGACACACATTTCAGGAGAAGTTGGATCAGCACACACATATAAAGGGCATGGGATAGTAAATAAATGCATGCCAAGAGCATAAAAAAAAAATCTCTTTCAGTTTATAGAACACAGAAATTCTTCTTTCAGCTCCAGATCACATTGACAGCTGCCCTTTGATGGGTCTTGCTGTGACTGTTGACCCCTGTACACCTCTCTGAGTTGTATCCAACAAGATGTGTCTAATTTTTTGCTTCCTTCGACAGCTGTATTTCCTGGTCAGCCTTAGAGCACCTTATCTTTATCTCTCACTGCCTACTTTAAACCAACCTTCTTAATTACATACACTATAATATTAATATTCCCACCTCCCAGATGATTATTGTTTTTCATTTTTGACATGAAACATCTGTTGGGAGTATTTGGAGAAAATAAAAGCACAGCTAGAGGCTGAATGAAGGTTTCTACCTTCTGCTACCTATCTCAGGCTCTCACAATTTCTAGATCCCTACTTTACATCCTTATGGAAACTCCAAACAAATCTCTGCATCCATGATACAAGGCTAAAAATGCACTCAGCAACTCAAGATGCAAGAAACTACTTCCACTATTGACAGTATCTACTTCTATGTGTATAAATTTTTGTTTCTTCCACCACTTCCTATCTGATGAGTTAGGAGGGAATTTGTTAATCTTCCTCAGTTGATATCTGTGAGGAAGCACAGCCCCTGAAGCTGCCATGCAAGAAAGAAGATATGCTGTACTGTCAGCAGATTACAGGACAGGAGTTTTCTTGTTTGTCAGTTCCGAGTCCCTTCTGGCTACAAAAGGAGGTGACAGCAATAACTAGGAAAGGAAGGAAGATTAATGGTGTGTATAACACAGCAGAAATAAGAAATAATCATACTCTGCAGAAAGAAGCTTTCCAGAGGGAATGGCTCAAGTGGGGAGGATGTAGGAGCCAGTAACATCTGTAACCAGTCATTTAGCCAGCTCATGCAACTGCTTGATAAACTTCATGCAGCTCCCTGATAATAGTTATCATCTGACTCAAAATGCCACACAGAGCATGGGATTCTGCCTGGCAGGCACAGGGTCCATGTTACCAAGCAACACAACTTCTTTTGCAGACCCATATTTCTACCTTGATTAATTTCCATTTATTTTCTACAATTTATGCATTAGTGATTGAAAGGAGCAGGTACAACACTCATCAATGAAGCATCTGTTAACTCTCCAATGTTCATTATGATTCAGATCAGTCCTAATGGACACAAACAGAGATATTAATATTTAATTTACATTAACTCTTTCACAAATAAAGCCATTCACAAATAAACTGTTGCCTAGGGTAAGATTCAGTTCACTAGCTCTTGTGGACTCTGTGGATGCTTTGTAGAATTTTATTGTCCATAGGGCATCCTACCTTTTGCTCGCAGAGATAACACATAACATGGACACAAGGACATTGGAAGGGAGGTTGGATGGCAAAGGCAATAAAGGAGTTACAATATGTGAGAAAACAGTCACTTCACTTACCAGTTGCTAACAGGAAAACAACTGTATCAACGGGATTTGATGAAAGATGATGAAACTTACAGAAGAGCTTCTAATTCAGTAGACAACTGCATTAAGAGTTACTTATCTTTCCCAGTAACCTTCTGTGAAAAAGCATAGGTTTCAAAAAAACTGTATGTGGTTGCTTCGAGTTAAATAATGTTCTGGAACTTGAGTCCAAGATGGTGAATTACATGTCTGTGCCAATAAGTTCTTAGGTGCTGCTCAGCAACTTTCCTAACAAAGATTTGTGTGAGTGCTTACAGTTGTTTTAACATTTTCTGGTCATTCAGTGTGACATTTGGTGATTCAGTTTCTAGAAATGCTGACATCTTCTGTCGGCAACTAAGAACAATGAATCTATGCCCTGAAACAATAAATTTATATAAACTAAAAGGGGAAAAACTGAAAGCAAATTTTCCCAGAAGTTAAGAAGTGCCTGTAACAATTAATTTTCATTGACATAACTCATGTCTTGAAGGATAAAATGAGAATAATGGAGGATGGCAATGTGGGTTGGATGGGGGGCAAATGGTCATAGCACCAAGGTTAAGTGAAGATTGGGTCTTTTTCTGTATTTTCACCTCCTACCCCTCCCTTTGGTAAAAATCTAGTGATGCATCATGTAAGGTAGAAGACAGTAGAGCTCCAGAAGGGAGAGAAAAGTGTGCCCTTAATACACCTTTACTGGGCTATGTAAACAGCTGGTGAAGATGTAGTCTTGACATTGAGAGATCAGGAAAAAAAATTGCAACAGCTTTTCTGCTCAGGTCACAGACCTGATGTTCAGAATGTGAAGAGGGGCAACCACGTGCTCTCAATTCCTGTGAAAACACAGCCACCCATGGAAGGAGTTTCCTCTCCATAGCCCTAGACAACGTTTGGTTTGTGGAGGAGTTTTCAATGGATGGAAATGGATGAATCTTTTTTTTCCCCTGTAGATGTAAAATCAACACTAAGGTTTCAATTACCCAGAGTCTGTGTAATTTTTACTGCCAATTTCAAAGAGTCCACCAGTTTTCCCCTCATTCCTGACTTTGAAAAAAAAGTTTGAAAATTTGAAAAAAGACATCAGAAAATGTGCTAAAAAATTTCCAAGCACAGTATATAATTTTGCATATGTACATGGGGGAAATATGCACCTGTATCCTTTACATTTGCTTACAACAAACCTTCTTGAAAATGAATTCTCAGTACAATTTTTTTTTTTTTTGCTCTGAGTTAAATACTTATCATCTCAACCCCTCATTTTGTTATTTTGCTTCTGGTGGTATTTTTGATTAAATTCTTAGAATAATTTATAGTAATGACACAGCAAACCTGGCAGCCATAATCTCTTTAGTAGTTCAACATGTTTATGAAGGTTGAAGGATGTTAAATGTGGCAGTTTAAATGCTAAGCTAAGTAATCAGTTCATTAGGAATTTGCTCAGTGTGTTTGCTGTCTGCTGCTGAAACATGCAGAACCAGACTCTGATAATTCACCAGACAGTTTAATGTATGAACAAGGTAAACTCCTCACAGATTGATTGACAATCCCTGGAATTTTGTTAGCAGCGATAAGTGCATGTTCACACCTACACCATGGATAACTTATCCACTTCCAGCACAGAGGAACTGTAAAACAAATTATTGGCAGTCAGGTCTGGTAGGCACAACTCCACCTGCGAGAGATCCTGACCCAAGACAGCCTCAGCCAGCAAAGCCAGGCTTCAGGGAGTTGAGAAGGAAGATGGAGAGCTGCATCCCAGCCATGGAAATATTTTGTCTGCTATGGGGACTACGCCACACCTGTGTGTCATACTGCCAGACTGAAATACCCATGGCTCTATGGTGGCCTGTCTTTCTGGCTTGAGGAACTCCATTCCCCATTGCAGAAAAATCCTGTTGCCTTCTTGATGCTGTTTCAGCTTTTTGAAATTAAACTTCATTTTATGCTGTTGCATTCCTCTCTTCTACAGTGGCCTGATGAGCACCCATTCTGCAGCCTGAATGTTTGTTTTTCTATTTTTTCCCTATACATGTAATTCCTCTTATTGATCCTTATCTCACTCTTCACAGTAAACTTTATTTCTGCTAATGTTAAAAAACTGCCACAATCATCAATAATTTAACAAAGCTCAGAAACAAGTGACTCAAATTTCACCAAAACAGTGATGCTAATATTTTTTTCTGATTGAACTTATACCTTTAAATATTTCTGACTCTTAAGATGCATGGAATATAGTAATTCAGGCATAGCTCAAATCCCTGGTTATGTGTCTGATCTGATAATCTCCAGATACAACATACACCCCCAATATGACAAAAGCCTTTGCCTAGACAGGCAGAGAAATTTGCTTAGATCAGTTACAGTTTGAAGAAAATGGCCAGAAAAGGCTGAATCACCCCAGACTCCATTGCTTCTTGTGCATCTATCTCTTTCTTTCAGTAAAGCCTCTATCAAAGTAATGAATTATAAACTCTTCCTGCCAGTGTCTGAGATATCTGTGAGGATAAACCTGAAGAAGGACCTCCTCCTCCAGCACTCCATTAGCATTCACTCAGTTCCTTGCTAGCATCCTATTAAATGCAGAAGCAATTCACGAAACCCCGAATATTTGACTGATCAAAAATCTCTCGAGGCCCTGCCTCTGCAACAAAAATTTATGTAAGGAGAGAAAGGGGAGGGCAGAGGAGAAACAGCACAGAAAAACTCTGCATCATGGCTCGGCATGATAAACAAACCTGTGAAGGAAGGGTGCACTGTGGGGAGAGGGAGGGGAGAAGTGATTATGTGGCAAAGAATAATCTTCCTCCCTGAAATGCCTCTGGGAAGGAGGAAGCAAGAAAACGTGAGAATTCCGCCAGTACACACAATGACCCTTCAGAGCGCCATGGGGAACCTCCTGATGAAGAGCTGCTCTCTAATGCCTCCTGCCAACTCGCTATTTGCCAAATCCCATTTGCTTCTAATCACTTACAGACAGTTGCTTGGCCTGAATCTGCTCACTCTTCTTCTGGTGTAAAGTTGGAGTCAGGCTGTGGAAGCTCTCTTGGTGCTGGTGTATGTTAAAGTAGGACTGTGCCTATCTTCATAATCCACAGAGAAATAAAAATGCTGACTGATTTGCCTTGGTGGCTGGCTTGGACAAGTCCTGGAGGAGAAAGTGGGCAACAGAGTGGGAATGTGGATCTGCATGACATTATTATAAACACTGTCCTTCTAGGAAGAGAGAGTACATGCTTAGGGGATGCTCCCAGTAGCTGCTCTGGGAAAAAATGGTTAATCAGAGACACAATTACTTTTCTGACAGCTCAGTGAAGAGAAACTGCCTACTGAAGGCTATATTGACATTCATCTTGCTCCAGTTTCTTCCATAATTCTGCCCCATGAACAGTTACCCTTTGTTATTAATTCACTGAATTTTGCAGCATACTACAAACAAGGTCTGGCTGCCTGTCAGAGACAACCCCAGTTTTCTGAAAGATGCTTTAGGACACAGCAAGCACAAAGAGAGAAGGAAGTCCTTTGTAGGTGCTAGTCCCACAAAGCACCAAGGAAAATGACCTGGATCTGAGCAGTGTGCCAATCTCTGTAAGACCAGCCACTCATCCTGTCCACCTTTCTTCAACCATTGAGTTGTGGCAATGCATGAGGAAAGGGAATTGCCTTCTGACCCTGCCCTGCACACTTTCAGCAGCAGAAGCCATCAGCTGACACTGTGAAGCACAGTGGCTGATTGCATTTTGCATGCATAATGGTGGCTGTTATTATTGGCAAGAACAACAGTTGTTAGTGTTCAACAAATGTGTCTTAATAATTTTCTGCTTATGTAACACACCCTATACAAGTACTAATGCCATCAAGTGCACTCTAAATACTGACTGGAGAAATACTGCCTGCAGTTCTCCTTTTACTCAATAAAATTATTACTGAATCTAAAGATCTGGATAAAAAGCACTCTACAGAAAATGGGTGATTTGAGGGTATTGGTCTGATGTTGAGATATTTCATAGGAAAAGTGATTATGAATTTAGACTCTAGTTTAAGAAAAATGAAACAAAATTCCTCCATGTCTCTGATCTCTTTTGCCACTGGGCCATCAGGATTACTTGCACTTATTTATGTCTTATTATTCTGAATTTAGAATCTTGTATGTAAGAGCAAGTAAAGTCTGTATGCAGCAATAATCTCATCTACTCTGGATAAAAACACAAAGGAAAAAAAACCAGCCGCTATGTGTGTAGATACAGAGATTTTGCTTCTTATGCTCATAAATTAATTCTGCCAATACTCCCTTTGGCACTGAAGAGAGCAGCTACAGACTGGTGTACAGCTGTACTGCTTAATTCTCTCTTCCTTTCAACAGGGTAGATTCATCTTGGCTACCTACTGAGACAATCTTGTGGCCCCTGCTAAGACCTGAGTGATCACCTGAGGGACAGTACAAGCCAAACCCTCTGCAGGTCCCTTCCCAGCCATGCAACAGTATGAACAGTTAGATCTGGCTGCCCAGGGACCTTTCTGGCACTCTTTAAAATCATGAACTATAGTAATCTCAGCATTGCTGAACCAAATTTGCTCCATCTATAATGTTTTGGATTAGTGATTGATCACAAACTGAAAAGAAAGGTTGCTTTTAAAATAGATATTCGTATATAGCCATACACATGCATCCAGTTTCCATCTGGAATTTGATTGCTTCCTGGGGAGCTGTTCTTCTATAGACTTAGAGGTAGCACTAAAAGATACACTCTTTTGTCAGTGAACGTGTAATTTCCTCTTAATGTGAAGCAGGAGAACAACAAATTCACTCAGATGGGGAGACAAGCCATTCCCAAAATGTCCCTGGAAACTCATTTCTAACTTTGAATTGTCTGGGGGGCTTAACAGCCCTTAAGCATTTTTCACATTTATAAATTATTGGCAAGAAAAGCCTTGAAATGAAGATATCGTTCATTCCTGGAAAAGGCAAATATCACCTTGGCTTTTTGGTAGAGCATGAGGCACAGTTCAGGTAAAGTTTACAGAAGCATGCTTATTGCCTGGTTCCTCTCCTAACCAACCTTTGGACTACAAGAGGTTTTTCTCCCTCTACTCTTGGTTCTGACTCTTCTCTGCAGGAAACCACACAATTTAATTGAAAACCAAGGTATTTTTCTGTGAATTCTTTGGGACTTGGCCTGAGAAAATACCACAGATCCATGTGTCGAGGTGGGGCACTTCAATTAACTTGCAACCAAGACTTCAGATTGGAATAAAACACCGTGCGTGTCCATACTGCTACCCTGAGCACAGTAAAGAGCTTTTTAACCTGTGAGACTGCACAAGTCAAGTCTGGTTGGTTCCCTGCCAGCAACATGAGAGGCTTTCTCAGCCCCTCTAGCAAAGCTCTGGGACAACCACTGTCTTGCCACTGGTGAACAAGTTTCTGCAGTTGCTGTTTCAAAGGCAGAAAAATATAAGCAGCCCTGCATTGAACACTACAGCAAACTGAGAAAATGGGAGCAGAATCAGAAATGAGACCAGCAGTCATGCCTCCTTGTCTTCTTCTTGCTCAAAGAAATATTGAATGTCATAGACAACCCCAGGGGTTGAGTCATTCTTCTCCCTAAGCTCAGGTAGGTACTGGAAGGAGAGTCCAGACATCCACTGGGCTCTTGACAAGTAGATTTGTCTAAATATTGTAAAGAATATTCCCAAGATTTTAGATTATTTTTTATGACAGGAAAATGAACAATTTTATTTCCTTGCTGCTGGGATCAAACAGCTAAAAATAACCTGTGGCTTTACGATACAAATACACCTAAATAAATTACCATAGGATAAGGAAGACATTCAATGCAAATAAGGTCCTCAGAAGCACTCAGCACCATGATCTTGCCATGTTAGAATTTGAAAGTTAGGAGAATTTCATTACACTCATGCCCTCTCAGCTTCTAGGGATATTTTTACCCTTATGCTGGGGTCTCATGGCTTTCTGTAACAGCATGTCATTGACAGATACCAGAAACATGAAAAACAAAGATATCTTGCTCTGGGGCATGTGAAGGTCCAAGAAGTGGATTATGCATAAATAAGCCTTTTTGAATGCCCTCTGGGAGTCAGGATATGTGTAACTAGCTTTATTTCCCTAAGAGGAAATAAAGGCTTGGCTTTCACAAGTTTGGGAATTATGAATCTGTGTGTTTCTATAGCAGGAAATGCAGCACAGAAAATAGCAACATCCACAGAAATGCAGAGCAGTCCCTCGACGTTTAACCATGCATAGCAACAACACATACCATTATGAGAGCCAATAAAGAATGCAGTACCCAGATGAATGGGGGATATTTCAAAATTTGCATGCTAAATGTATTAACAGTAAAGCCTGGACCACAGCCAGGATGTTAAGGATCACAGAAGTTTATAATCACAAGGATGAAAAACTTGGTGCATGGGGGATCAGGTCTGATCACAACCATTCTGGATCAAAAAAATTAGAATTTTTAAAGAAGAAAATAGAGTCTTCTGACTTGCCAGCACCTGAATTCTCCTGTTTAATAAATTATCTTAGACCTATTTTGGTTACAAAACTGCAAGGGTACAACAGACAAGTTGTGAAGAATTACATAAGTGACCGCTTATCTGAATAAATCTAAACGGCTTGACTGAAGGGATGTCTGGTTTGTGAAAGGCAAAATTTATCTTGCATTGTCTTCAGCTATCAGAAAGGAAAAGAAAGAAGCAAGTGCAAGTACAGAAGAACTGTGAGAAGGGAGAAATCGTGGACGTTACAGTAATTGGATGTAACTGCTTTAATAAAGTACTGGTCAAATGAGCTGAAAAACATCCCTTGCTCAAACATTGTAAGGAATAGTGGTCCTGTATCCTCCTACAATAGTGGGCAGAGTGAAGGGCCAGAACCATTTCTCTGCAAAGTTCATCCTGAGGATGTGCTATGTGACACCTCACTGTTTATTTCAGGTTGCTGATGCCAACCACATGTGTTGGACTCAGCACAGTGCTGCAGGTAAAAATCCCTCCAAGGGGTGATCTTGGTTTTCCCAGTAACTGAATCCATTACAAACGATCTGCGCATCATAGGCCTCATTTTCCCCACCTGTGAAAAACTAGCAAAGTCTTTCATTTGTCAAATTGTCAGTGTGAAAATCAGTCGACAAGAGTCAAAGCACAAAACCTTAGTCCTTGGGTGAATAGTTTTTCACCTAGCTAATCTGTCCAGTTTCTCTGGAATAAGATATTTAATTATTAACTAAGACTGTAACATTTACACAGTATTTTGGAAGACATCTTTTTGACACCATCTTATAAGACTCAAAACTGATTTTTTTTTCCCCTAAGAAGTATGACTTTTATGAAGCAGAACAAAGATCATACTTAATCATGATGCTAGGAGGGAGTCTGCATCCCTATCTCGTGAGCTGTGTTCACAAGAAAATGTGAAGATGCAAGAGAGTTCTGCCATCTGAGGTTTTGTCTGACATGGTTTGAAAATAGAGTTCAATTCTGAGATGACAATCTGGTATGCTGTATGTTGTTTTACAACCCAAACATTGCAAAGAAGACAAAATGTTAGAAGTACTTACAGAGTTAAAATTAAAGCAGTCATAATAACTAGAAATATTGAAACACAAGCAAACTTGATCATCTAGAAAAGTTGTTCTTTTGATATCTTTAAAGATTAATTTGAAATGCCTTTTTAAAAATTACCTGAAACTTGATTTTTCCATCATTTAAAAAATGATGGAAACTAACTGTTGGTATAACTTCTACAGTTCTTTTTTTGCTTGGCTGTGAGTGCTATACATGGCTGATGTAGCAATTAATTAGGAATCCAGAAAACATTTTTTCGTTACTATAGTTGCTCCTATTATGGCTGAACCTAAAAACTTCCAGGAAGACCAAGATGTCGTGTTAGGGTCCATCCAAACCTCTAATACACTCCTCCTGCATGAAACATCAAGGGGTAACAACACGCCAAGGCTACTCAAGAACCCAGTGGCAGAATCAGGGACCAGATTTTGACTCTCTGAGAGCCTATTCAGTGTGAAAGCATCCTTGACCTCTGGAGAGTTATGACATAAACAAGGTATTCTGTGTGATCAAAAAGGGAAAACAGGGGCTGTGTCTGTATGCTACTCCAGATCCAGGATTAGTTTCTTACAGTAATGAGATGGCTAAGTAATTCCACAGGATTTCACCAAGGTAACCAAGTCCAGACACTGCATCTGACAGCCCTAAGACAGTGATGGAGCCAAAGCCTTTGCTGTTATCAATGCACATAAATAAACAGCAAGAAAGTAATTTGAAAAGTACCTTCTGCTTAGAGTTGCCACAATTCTTTCCTAAAGCATGCCCTGGCCAGAAGTGCCTTTCAGACAGCAGGGGTATTAAAATCTTTCCTGGTAGGATGTTGCCAATGATGCTGGTGTGTATATGCCCTTGGAGTGCCCAGGCTGTCAGCTGCACCAGCTGCTGCTTCATTCATTATACATGAGGAGTCACAGGCAGCGTGAAGCGCTGAAATTAATCCTGACAGAGTCATGAATAAAATGTAAATATATCTTGAGAAGGAAAAATTTGCAAGGGAATTAAAAAAAATCCAGAAAGGAGAGAGAGAGAAAGAAGGAGAGAGATAGAAAAAGAAAGAAGAAAAGAGAAAGAAAGAGAGAAAAAGAGAGAGAAAAAGAGAGAGGAGAGGAGAGGGAAGGGAAAAGGAGAGAGAAAGAAAGAAAGAAAGAGAGAGAGAGAGAGAGAGAGAGAAAGAAAGAAAGAAAGAAAGAAAGAAAGAAAGAAAGAAAGAAAGAAAGAAAGAAAGAAAGAAAGAAAGAAAGAAAGAAAGGGAAGAAATAAGGAGGAAACGGATCAGTTGTAGGAATGTAGAAGAAGGAAGCAATACAGTCTGCAGGGTAAACACCTGGGTCTTGCCTCATTTCATGCCAAGAGGAAGCTGGCCCCAGGACTTGTGAACACACACCACAGTGTGGCAGCTGCCTGAGAATATAAACATAGCAGCTCAAAAAGCAAAGCAAAGCAAAGCAAAGCAAAACAAACAACAACCAAAACCTCTCAACCAAATGGAGTGTCCACCCTCCCCACCTCACCCACCCCCACCAAAATTAAAAAAAAAGACCAAACCAACAAAAAGACCCAAAACCCCGTGGTGACTAGTGAGTTTTAAAACCAAATGAGTAGTGGAACTTGCCTTGAGGGCCATAGAATAAAGGCTTGCTCTGTGTGTGGATTTGGCAGAAGAGGGAAAAGTTGGTGTCCACTTGGCTTTTAGCCATGTCTTCCTATTGTCCCAGTGCCTAGCTGAGAAGTGTTGCCAGCTTGGTTTGGAGCTTGGTTTGGAGCTTTGAGATAAGCTACCCACCCTCTGTTTCTGGCTGCTACCTCCTTCAACAAGCAGTGACTGCATGAGCTCTCCTATGCTGTTTGCCCAGTAAAACAGACCAATTAAATCACCTTTGCTAGAACCATGCAATCCCTGTGGGAGGCTATTAGCTTCCTGAGACGCCCAGATCACGTTGCAAGCATTCACATGACTGTTCACACTGCCTGGCAGCCATCAAGTTTCTTCACCCCACCTGGCCCCGGATTATCTGGTTTTACAATCCATCAAATTATATTAATCTGCTTCACTGGGGGATGAAGAAGAATGATATGATTCTGGATACTTGATAAAAATGCAAAGTCTGACTATAGCATTGATTTTCCCCAGCCTCTTTCATCCCCTGTGGTTTGAAAACTGCAGGTCAGATATTGCTCTCAGCTACACCCAAGCAATTCCAACCAATTTCAGTCACAGGCAGGACAAAAGGCTGCATATGCAGGGCTCATTGTAACATCACCACAATTTGTGTATGTGTGTACGTGGAGAGCACGGGGGTGGCACACAGCAGCCACTGTCTGGCAGCAACAGTGCCTACCCAGCAGGGTGCAGGAGGGAGAAATGAAGAATCATTTTTTCCAGTGGAAGCTACAGAGATAATTTTAAGCAGGGAGAATGTAATTACCTGAAATGAAATCGTACATGATACCCATCACACCATTCCACATAAAAATTTAAAACATGATTTGCAACTGAAGAAGGTGAGGTGAATTTCTGAGTTTTATTAATTTGGTACCTCCTTTTCAGCACAGTGCTGCTGATGAGAGGCAGATTCACCTGCATGGAGAGGCAGTGCCACCTTCTCCATGCCCTTATCTGGAGGAAGAAGCTGGGAGTTGTGTTATGCCTTTTTCTGAAAGAACCTTAGCTACAGATCTTCCATCATAGTTTTTGTACTGCTTTTGCCCCACACAGCTATTTCATCTAGACCTTAATGGATGCATATATGTAACCAAACCACAGTCCCTAGCTCTATGTGGCACTGGATGCCTCAAAATCCCTAAGGCTCTTATTCTTTCAATTAATCCCTCCTGAGACACAGTGACAAGTTGAAAGCCAAGAACTGAGGCTCAGAAAAACTCAGAGTAGAATTCATCTCATCTAACTTGAGAAGTGTGAAATGTAGGTGTGTGCACCTAAGCAAGGAAATGAGGTTTTTCTGTGAGAGACATTAGACCAAAAAGAGAGTCTTATAGGGTTGAGTGTTCTCAGGGTCTGGTTTAGGAGGGAATTGATCATTCCTTGGAAATGCCTGCTTGCTTTCTTTGTCTATAAAAAAAGATTAGATAAAAGCTCTGTTATTTATACCTATACAGTCTAGAAAAAAATCTATAGTGGAAGAGGGATTGAAAGCACATTTCCTAACTCATACACAGATTTCTTGAGTGGAGAGCCAAGAGCCTAGTCCTGAAATAATGTTAACAAAATCTTCAAAACTATGGTCCTTTAAGTAAAATTGCCTTCAGACCTTTGCAGATGTGTCCCATGAGTGAGTGGGTAATTCTGTGCCATCTCCCACCACATTTTCAAAGGAACAGGGGGACTTACAGTGTGTTGCTGTGCCAGAGGGACATTGCCTCCAAGGCTTCAGTCAACAAAGTTTGCATATTAAAAGATAAGACTGAATCACAGAGAGCTTCCATCTGACTAAATACGGGAACTGAGCTTGATTGATGAGTGCCTACGGAATTCTTGGTCACTCTGGTAGTGCTTAATATCATGGGGCAGAAGGAATTAATGTATTTGTAATATAATATATATATATATATATATATATATACATTTGTATATATAATTATGAAATAAACCAACACAATAACAATAACAGCAATCAAAACCTTGACATTACTTGACTTTGGCATCAATAACTAAAGGAAAATTGCCTACATACATCTTCAGTGTTGTCCTGGTTTGAGACAATTTAAAGGAGAATACTCGGCAATATTTTGGGACACCCATGACAAGCATGGAGAAGGAAAACTTTAGGGGACCTAACCTTCTAATGCATACAACAAAGGAGCTGAGAAGACAACACCAGGCTCTTTATTGAGGAGTAGGATGGGACAACAGAAAAGGAAGATTGTCATAAATAAATCAGGAAAGAAGATTTTTTCATGATGAGGGCAGTCAAGCACTGAAGCAGTCTCCACCAATGGAATTTTTCAAGACCTGACTAGATAAAGCCCTGATTAAGCCGAGGCAACATCACAGCTGACTCCATTTTAAGCAGGAGGTTGTTCTAAAGACCTCCTGAGCTCTAAGTTCCCTTCCAAAACATACTACTCTGTGATAAATATATTGTTCATATATCCACTAACAAAGCAAGCAAAGAGTAAATAAATGTAGAGTGGCCTTCCCAGTTCTCTGTGTGATGTGTGAAATGACAATGGAGAGTAGAAATTTAAACTATGATTTGCAGTTTCTAGATCCTTCAGCAGCCCAAAGGTTTGTTCAGCTAGAGTAATGAAAACCTGCTTGAGAAATCATTGCAGCACGTGAGAGACAGAAGAGGTCGCTGCTGTGATGATGAGGATGGTGGCTGTGACTTTTTGTCCCCAGTACCCCAAGCTGCAGTGAGCACAGTTTATAACAGAGGGACCTGGCCCTAACTTTCCATACAGAAAGCTAGCAGTGTGCTATGAAACAGTTTAGTCACCTTTACAAAGTGTTTTCAATTAAAAAAACTTTACTTTCCCTCTATGGAGCAATGCCCTATCTTGTAGTGAATCCTAAAAAATCCACCAAAACAAAACAGTAATGAATTCCCTGACCATCCAGACTTTAAATTATCTTAGACCTACACAGATATTGTGTTCTCCAAAAGTCACCCAAGGTTTCCTTTGGTGATTTCTAGTTCACAGTGGTCCCTGAAGGAAAGGAAATAATCTTGAATTTTTCTTGTGCAAATCACTTTGCTGTCATAGGAAATTACAGGAATCACTTGGCTGAAAAAGTGAAACAAGTTATGTCAGCATTTGATAAGAAGTTGGATTCTTCAACCACGGTGTTGCTGAGCCTGAGTCCGTGGGATTTTTCCCTCTTGCCAAGCCCAAAGAAGCACAGACCTATATTGCACCTGCAAAAGATTTACAAAAAAACTTTTGAATCCATTGCTCTGTAGAGATGGCTTTGCATTCCTACTCCTTCCAGTTTCATTAAGCCTTTTTGCATTGAGGATTAAATCACTTGACTGGCCAGCAGGACTTCTGCAGGAAGTACAGGAGGCCCACTCACACATCTACATTGTACTCTTTCCCAAGCTGTGCCTCTGCTTATGAGAGGAGGAAAATTCCTCTAGCAGAGAAAACTCGGCAAACCTGAAGGACAAGTCATAAAGCCATTGAAATGGAAAATTGAAAAGCAGTATAAATAGCCTCTTTGGAAGAAAATAGGTCTTCCCTGCTATAGTGAGCATGAATAAACAATAAATGATCATGTCAATAAGGAAAACACTTGCTAGAGAACATCTTCCCTCTTCAATTACAAAGCTTCCATTCAGAGGCAGTGGTGCACAGGCAGAGAATTAACCTTGCTAAGCTCTTTGGATGTGTCAGTCTCCTATGAGATACATTGCTACCTTCTTTACACCCTTAAAATTATGGGTAAGGTATCTTGTCTAATGATAAATATTTGATCCTGACAGATACAGTATTAGGAAAGTTGATTTTACTTTTACAAGACCACATAAAAGAGACTTGGAAGAGCAGGAGCTCTGTCTTGTCAACTTCTGTCTAAGATGCAGGATGTCAACCAAAGTTGAAAACCACATTTGAAACCAGGTCTTCAAACCACATTTCTTAAAAGCACCTGAAATTCTTAAATTATTCAAAAATATTTTTTATTAAAAATTCTTTGGGTGAGTGATCTGCCCATCTTAGAAGAGGATTGAGAGTTCATACTCAAGCAATGCCCAGCTGAACCAGATCAGCAGAAAAAGAAAAGGTTTACACTTTGTCACATATCTTCATATTCCCAAATGGTACAAATTGGCAGAATTACACTGGAGTTATGCTTATTGCACTTGATATTACTCCAACTTTCAGCTTTTGAGAAGTAAACTTACATTTTAAGTATTTTTTTCTTCCTTTATTTTTGATTATCAATAATGAACATTTTTTTCAGAAAAAAAAAATGCCCAGGGAAGTAATCATTTTATTGCCTAAAAAGATTGTATTTTGAATCTCCTTTCTCTGACCAAAAAAAAAAAAAAAAGACAAAAGGAGGAAAAACTGAAATATTTTAAGTCAGTGAATACTATCAATACAAGAAAATATTATGAACAAATACCTCCAAAATAAAAGAAAACAACTAGGACTTAGTTTCACAAAAAGAACCAAGCTGAGACACCAAGAACCTGGAAACTGTCTGTTGTGAGGAGAGACTGGGAAGAAAAGAATGAAGAAATGAGGTTCAAGAAAACTGATGGACGATGATGAGATGAACCAACAATATAATGCCATACAAAATCTTAATTATTTGTTTTAGAAACTCTTTTAACACAGCCAAATGCACAGCAGCATTCTCAGCAATGTGGGCCACATATACACAGGAAAATAAACACACAAAAAACCCCACACATCCTAGGAAATATCAGCTCATAAATAAGCCTCTGGACTATGACTGATAAGCAGCTCAGATTCAGTCTCCTGAAATGGTGCATGTTATTGAAGAATTGTGGGTAATGCTGTTTTACCCCTGTTTATTGAAGGAAAATGATGGAATTTAGAAATTTTTAAAAATTTAATGTTTTTCTCCTCATTCAGGCTCATTTCAGTCTGTATTTCTGGACAATTAGGCATTCTAGATCTCTTTACTGGGATATGGTATTATGTCACTAATTTTTTAGCTAGTGTCAATGAGTTTCATTTTTCAAAATTGCCCTGCTTTTATAGTGAAGTCTAATGATACACTCAGGATTGATTCTATTTAACTTTGTGAAGGAAGTAAAAATACTTTTGGCTCTCTTCCCCCTCAGCTTCTACCACCTCAGTAAAGAGAGAATTAGATACAATGCTCTTGTCAAGAATTTAAGCTCAATGTGAAACAATTGTTGCTGGTAATTAATATAAGATTGACATTTGCAACCCATGCTAGGGTAGACATCTACTTTCTTTCTCTATCCACAGAATTTATTCTATTTTTTTTTAATGAAAGAAATCTGGGGTTCAAGTTCCACTTGAGCAATGATAGATACAATTTACTCAGTCTGAAATATCACCAGCTGAGGGTGAAAAGTGTTAATTAACTATAAATTCTTGGAGAGAAGCCCTTTGGGATTCTTTAGAAGCCTTGAGTGGATGGCCACAGGTTAGCTCCCATAAAACAGAGTTCTTCATCACCATCATTGCCATCATTGTCTGAATTTCTTCAAAAGGAAGAATAAATGCATGGAATAGAAGATATTTCTGAGGATAATAATGAGAAATACAGCTTGTGAGACAGAGCATGAGGTCAGGCTTAGGGCTGTAATGAAAAGAGGCAATTTTCTCTGCTCATTACATGTCTTTCATGAAAGCGGCTTTATTCTCCATTCCCATTTTTCTATTTATTTTTTCTCTCCACTTAGAATGATTCATGGTATGGAAAGTGAAAATGCAAAACTTGATAATCCACTGCATTTTTTTGGATCAGTGCAATGGCTTTTGCCCCTGAAATTTTCAGGGCTGAATTAACCTGACTAGTGCCCTAGCTATTAACTCCCCTCCCCACCCTTAGAGGTTTACAGGGATCTCAGATCTCCACCCATCTCCTTCACCTCTGTTCTTAGAAAACTTTCCTCAGAGAACTTAACTATGCTACTGCAATGCCTCATCTGTCTTCCAACATTTCAGGAGACCAGCTCAATACTCAGCAAAAATTAAGTACCATGCAATTAAATAAGGCTGTAACTACTCTATAGCTCAAAGAGACATGGCTATTCTCATGCAATTATATAAACTGGGTTTAATTGAGCCAGACTGATTTATAGTCACAGAATTAATGGGAAAATGGATGTCCAGTTTCCTTTCCATCCCATGAGCACTGTCTGGAGTAGCTGGGATACTGGTCTGACTGAAAAAAATGAGGACATGGGCTTTTATGTGGTTGTAGGTCTGACAAAGCTCATGTACACCACTAAATCCTGCACTGACAGTGACTGTGTACTCAGGTTGATCAGCAAAGTCACCATAACAGATGTACAGCCACTGAACTCTACAAGAAATCTCATATTGGATGGTTTCTGTTGTATAGTACCCTCATCCTGATGCATTTTGAAGCACTGAATAACTATTGAGCTGGGCATTGCCTTCAGCCACAAAGGATGAGCCTCTGACCTGGAAAAGCAGCCCTAGGATGCAGGTTCACTCGTCATGACGGTAAGAACATAAGTTTTGGGTAAATTTTTGAATTCCAGCACTGATCCTTCCACTCTAATTGGGATCAGATGTAAGAGCTTGTTCACACTTGAACACTATCAACTTGGGTAACATACACCCATTCCTAAACACAGCAGCTTGGGTTATAAATAACATCATGAACTTGAAAGGACAGCCAAATATTGCACTTTTTTGCTTTGCAGAAGATGGTGGGAATTCGAAGGCAGAAGAATTACTTCCGTGGTTACATATCATTCCTTAGTTTCTCTGTGTAAGGAGAGAGAACTGCTTGTTAAATCTGTATATTTATTTATTAATAAAACAACTTACACTAGCTTGAAATCACTTCAGAGAAGTAGAGCTTAACAGATACATTATTTTCTTTGATGTAATCAGAATTTTGCTTTACATATTTATCAGAGACCTTTGCTGGAGCTGAATTTCAGTATCTTTTTCTTCCTTCACTGCAACACAGTAGATAAAACAACAACCCCAGCTGCAACTGAGACACATCTAGAGCAGCATCTTTCCTGCACTAAAACATACTTATTACTAAATATTTGAAGATAAGGGGCAGAAATGCTAGGTTGGGAGTGTTTTCTCTCCTTAAGTGGGTTAGTTGCCTCAGCCTCCACACAATCTGTCCTCTTGAAGGGCCAAGCAGATGAAACTGTGGTCCTCTTGCCTTTGTGAGGGCTCGGACATAACAGTCATGGTGAGAGCTGTGTCATGGATGCATGCTCATGCTCCAGGGCTTGCAAGTGGGAGTGTTGATTAAGGGAGAGTCAGAGCTCAAAGTCCCTCCTCTGCATGGCATGCGCAGGGAGCGGAGCAGTGAGGGAAGGGAGTGTGGATAAGCTGATAAAACACAGATCCTTGGCCCCACCTGGGCTGCTCCTAGCAGGACAGCTGTCAGCACGTCCATCTGTCTGGTACAAGGCAGGGCACTGGCCTGAGGTACTGCTGAGGGCTACTGCTCCCCCCATCAGGGCATGCAACCCTGTCAGGTCACCCCCCCAGGGGGAGGCTGCATGGATTCTCCACTGGATCATGAATTGTGTTCAAACCTGCTGCACGTGGGGCAGTGGGAGGTTGGTTCCTCAAGGCAGGAAGCCATTGGGCTCTCCTGATCAGCTTCACATTGTTCACATGGGAAGCATAAAAAGCAGAGTTCAGAAGTCCCTACATTAAAAGCCTGGAATAGCTCCTGCTTTAAGCCCAGCAGAGGCTGGCATGAAGGCATCCATTGTACTGATCCCATGATATACCTTAACTTGACAGAAAAGGGAGTAAAAGCAGAAATAAATCCTAATCTACACTGCTTCTACTTGGATGTAGGTCTTACAGAACATTTACATGTTGCTGCCTTCCCAGTGTGTGGATCCATGCACATTTACTCAGAGACCACAGAAATTCCATCTGTTTTGAGTACTAAACCTTAACTAATAGTTTATCACCAAGGAGCTCTGTGTGCAATGAGAACACAGATGAGATGATGCTGGCAGTGACACGGCTGTCACTCCATAAATGTATCTCTCTGTAACTTAGCTCAGGATGTAGCTCATTGTATTCAGAGACACAAATAGAGATGCGCATGCACAAATTAGTAAGTGATCCAGGCATTCCCTGGGGAATTTAATCCAAGTCTTACGCATCATATAAGTGAGAAGGGAAGCAGATGCCTAATAATAGATCTGTATTCCAATACCATCTGCTCAGACCAAATCCCCATAACAAACTGTGTCTGTCCGCATGTCAGGCATTTCTGCAGTTTCAGCCTTTCTGAGGCTCCTTCTCCAGGTTGAAAGAATAAATCCCTGTCATGTACACCCAAATCAAAGCATTAGGCCATCGGCCATCTGTTGTTTATTTGTGAGGTTATCTTATTTCTGCTGAGCCTCAGCATCCTGGCAGACACTGTAAACTCAACCACATACCACTTCTCTCTCTTCTCATAGCAAGACATTAAAGATGTCCTGTTAAATTGCTTCAGCCAAAATATCTAAATGAAGAAGGGAAATCTCAACGGTGCTTTTACAATGCAAAGTCAACAAGACATTTTATTTCACTCAGACTAAAACAATTGATTATTTTAAAAATATCCTTACCGAGGTATAATGACTGTGAAAGGAGCTATCCCCTCAGTCTTCACAACAGCGGACAGGCTCTTTCATATCCTGCACAAACACACAGCTCTGCAAACTGTATAGTTATGTGTGTTCCTTTCTCCTGCTAATAAGAAGGCTTGATGACAGAGGGCTTGATCACCACGCTTAACCCTTACCTGTTTGGGAGAGTGCAGGCAGCAGTACAGATCAAGGGATTATCGAGTTCTGTGGGTATTCCTAATGCACACTGGAGAGCAAATACTCCTGAGAGCTGGTTCTGAACAATACATTGTTCCTGACTCCCACAACTGGCCAGTTGAGCTCAACCATTAACAGCATCATCTGTACAGTGATAAAGTTGATGGCCCCAATTTTGGACTAGAAAATTATTCACTGCAGGCATTCAAGCTGGTCCTTCTGTTAGCTGGAGCAGGTAGGATGCTCCTTGGTTTCTATGGAATCATTTGATAACAAGAATCCCAATAGCCCTAGGTTAGTTTGCTGATCAACAACTAGGAAGCAACTGGGATCAACAGAAATCAGGTTTTTACAGATATCTTCTACATGATCACTGCAGGGATTAAAAATGTTTATACTAGAAGCAAGTTTTTCTTTTTTTTTTTTTTTTTTAAGTTAGTCTCTTGTTTCTTTCTACTTCTTATGCCACTAAATAAGCAATACCACTCTAGCCACTATCAATAAAGCACTCGAAAATTTTCAGTGACAAGAACTCAAGTTGGATGCTAAGGCCTGGCCCTCACATTGTTACACCTGAGCATGTCTTTGCTGACACTGCTGTTTGTGGAGGGGACTCTTCTGTGCTGCACATAGACAAGCTGCTCCACTTAACCCCATAGAATTCAGTGCCATCGGGCTGATTTAAAGCTTTGCAGACTTAGTGCATCTCCATTTCCTCTGTTTTCAGTCTCCCCTGCCCCAACATAAGCAAGTTTGAAGCACGGGGATGTGGAGGGTGCAAGCATGAGGGCAGGCGTGCTGAGCAGCACTACCACAGCCCCAGGGTAAGCAGCTAATGACAAAAACTCCTGCTTTGAGTGCTTGAGCAAAACCATGACTGCCAAAAAAAGTCTTCCCCACCAAATGGCTTCTGCTGTTGCAGAATGCTAACCACCCACCAGGAAATCACTTCAACTGCTCTCCACAGCCCTCAATGCAAGGTCTAACTTGTCAGGCACAGACCTGGTCTCTGCCAAGATTGCATATCTGTATCTAGCCTTTCCACGCCAACCCTTTGAGGGATGCATCCCTTTCTTGGGTTCACTGAAAAACCATCTGCATCCCTCTCTCTGAATCTGTTGGATAAAATGCAAAGCACCATTTTCAAACACTTTTGACTTCAGAGTTATTCAGTATGTGTCTGACTATCTAGGGTGAAGGTTTTTTGATGATCGGCAGATAATTCACAGACATATCTATGGCCTGTGGCTGTTACTCTTAACTTAGGTGAGTCTGTTTCGGAGTGCTAACCTGGTAAACCAACACCTTCCTGATGTTAGCAGAAGCATGGAGCTGTCCTATCAGGAGGGCAGTCTATATGGTCAGTCATGGCTGTTATGTAAAGCAAAAGTGGAGTCGGGGGACAGGAAAGGAGCTCTCATCCATTCCTTACCTGGAGCCTTTAATGGGTTCTAAAGCTAGCAGCTCCCTTAGCAATGTGGACTGGAAGTCCATGGTTTACCCACAAATAACAACACAGCAGTCACCATAAGCCTGGTGCCTGGTTCCTGCTGCCCAGCAGCTCAGTGGATTTTCCTCCCTGCCTCTGTCAGTTGCAGAGGTGTCACTCCCACATACTGAAAGTGAATTTGACTGTATCATCAATATCCAATAACTATAGCCAAAAAGTAAATTGTTCATCATGAAAATTAAGCCCTAGAAAGAGCACCGTTTTGGGCCTCATACCTAAGAGTCGAAAATCCTCCATGACACAGGAAATTTTCCTCAAAAACCTGCAGAAAATCTATCTCACCCATTCCATCTTCTCTTTTACTGCCCTGTATTCTAATAGTGTTGGATAATGAGGATTGAAGGTTTATGTAACTTTTGCAGCAGGGAACAAGACAAGTCAGGAGCAGTTCTGACATGCTGCCAGGAGTGGCTGCATGGCATGATCTTTGCTTGGGAGCACAGCATTTGCACCTCCTGATGTGATAACAGTGTCACAATGTTGTGACACTGCAAATTGCTCTGCTCTCCTCACACACGTTTTTATTATAGAGATGCTTTCACCTTTGGTGCCTGGTAAAAATGGAGAGGAATCACTCAAGTTGCTGAGAAAATGGAGAAAAGTAGGAAAAAGTGCTTCACTGAGGCTGGAGAAACTACACAGAAAAATTAATAAGTGCAAGAAACTCTGACATGGAGTCAAATGTCACTTCTGTAGAAGACTGCTGAGCATTTAGCATAGGGACTGTATAAAGAAAGTTGATTAGAGGAGATAAGTCACAGTAAATATAAAACAATGCACTTTAGGTAAAGATGTTATTTTAATATTGTGTCCAGGTGACCAAAATTTTTTTACTTATTTGTAGTTAGATTTTATCTGATAAAGGTTAATAATAAATCCAGTAACAAAAGCATCTGGGAAGATTTGGCAGTCAAGCAAAGCAGCAATAAAGAAAAGGCTATTTTTAAGACCTAATGCTATTGTTTTGCATCCAAGAACCGAATAGAGTAAATTTGTGTTGAAATAATAGCAGAAGAAAAAGCTATGAAAACAGGGAATCATCTCTAAACTGAATGCATCTCATTTCAGCTCTTTTGACTGGGTGAAGCACAAAGCTTTACTCATTCACAAATATGACAGCAATTTTATTTTGTAACTGCTCTGCTTTTTTTTAAGAAAACCATCTGACTTCTTAAGGCTGATATTAGATTCAATAACAGAACAAGAATGCACCTATTTTCTTTGCAAATTCACTCAAGTACCTTCTTGTTGAAATTATGGCACTTCCTGGTTTGGGATTTTTTCTTTTTTTGTCTCTAGCCGAAGAAAACCATGTATATAATAAATAAAAAGATAATTTTGGAGCACACATTGAATATACATGTCCTAATTCTGTGTGGGTTTTAAACCTCTCATCCATATTGTCTCCTTAGTTATTCATATGCATACTAGACCTTTAGAGTTTTTATATTTTTTCAGGATCAGCGTACATATAAAGAATTATAGCAATACTTGCCTAAAATAGACTCCAGAGCTTTGATGTTAAAATGCTGGTTAAAATGTTTGAAATATTCATCATAACCAAACCACACTGACGTGAAATGCTAGTTGGTTTTGTAGGCTTAAATTCTCTGTGAATTTCAGAACTAGGTTAGCGATACTTTAAGATGCCAGAACATTCTCACAGCAGTCAGTGGAGCTATGTGAGATTTGTTGACTGAGCTTCTAAGATGGGTTAACACTTGAGTTAAAAATTAAGAGAACTTTCCATTACTACTCTGACTGTAGATGAAAAAGATGAGATGGACCATCTAGTAAGAAAACATTTTAGAATGGAAGGAACTTGGGAAAGCAAAGACAGTGACAAACTTCAGTCAAGATGCATGCTCATTCTGTGTCACAGATTCCAATTCTCTTTCAAAACGTTCAAAGAGCTGTCAATCACCTGTACCACAAATATTTTTAGAATTTATGAATGCGGTTCAAACACCCTGCCATTCAAAAAGAAAAACACTGCTGACCATAAACTGTCATTTGAGTTAATAATAATGCTAATAACTCTGAACAGCTTCTTTCACTCCCCAGCCCTTTGATCTTATCAAATGCATAAACCTTGCAAACTGTTTCAGCCTCCTGTGAGTGAGTGAATGAAAAGCCATTTTCTGCTGTAAGCTGTACCACAGGTGCAGCCCCGGGTCTGCAGTGACAAAGGCAGGAGGCTGGAGCAAAGTGAACCATTCTGCCACCACTCTGTTCAACACCATCTCCAGTCATTGTTACAGCAGACAGCTACCAGGGAGAGTGCCTGGGCACAGATTACTGGTAAATGGAGGTTTCAGTGAAACAGATGTCAAGTGTGTTTACAAGGCACCGGTCCCCAGGTGTGCTACTCATCCTTTGGAAGGATATCTGAGGAAACGTGCAGGAAGGCAGCCCCAGTCCATTCAGAGAGACTGCCCACCTTGGATAACTTTGAGGCAGGGATGGGGAAAACAGGAAAATTCCTCAGTGCAGACACAGCCATATAAGCCGCAAAACCAGCACTACATGCTTTTGGGGATTGATTTCCTTTCCTCTGATCGCAAGGATGTTTTTTCCTAAAGTTCAAACATTGTCTCAAATAATATCTTTTTTTGGGCTCTCTGTCACTCAGAATTGTATAAAAATAGATGGAAGGCATGTCCAAAATGTGTACACTATGGAAAATGCCACGAAAAATTTTTTTTTCTGGACAAAAAAAATCGAATCATTATGTTGTTATGTAATAATCTTCCTAGTAGTCTAACCATCCATACAGCATAATTCCTATTGGGAATGGAATAAACCAGAAAGCAGCAAACAAACCTAGATGCACTATTCATTCATAAATACTGCATGTCAGGTCTGTTTTTTGCAGCAGCTTTTTCATTGTACACAGAGTTTTTTCATTCCTAATGAAAGTTTCCCCAATGTTAACAGCAGCTAAGTGTTTCTGAAGGCTAATCTCTCACTATTCCCCTGTTTCAAGTGATCAAAAGAGGAAATCAGGTGACCATTTGCACAAATAAACCTTTGCAAATACCCAGAGAGATCTCAGATAAAAGAGAAGATGAAAGTTGTTCCTTGATATTTTTTCAAGGAACACTTCTGGGGAGCAGACATCTTAAAAGACTGTCAGGATTTTATGATGAACCTGCCAATGTGAAGTTTGGGGTTTGAATAAGTACACAGCAAGAGGACGCACTCTCTGCCATGCTAAAACACAAAATTCTGCTGTCCTTATGCAACTCACTTCATAGGGCTAAACATAACCAAATTAATTTTCAAAAAGCCCATATTTACAGCAAATATGGCTCAGAACATGTATATAAGTAAGATGGTTGATATAATATTATTTTGGGGAAATCTTCCATATCTTACTACCAGACTGTGAATGACCTTTAGTAATCTAGTTTTGCACCTCTGTCTTCTGCACAGTTCTGTGTTATAACATTAAAAGTGCAGATCTATACTGCTCTTTTGCAATCCTATGCAGCAGAGAAGGGTACTACATTCTGTATAAGTTATTAATATTGAAGCAATAAAGCTCCCCTTTGATTTCATATTGTAGGTTCAATCAAAATATCAAAATATTTTTTAATAAAATACTGCCAGGACATTTGCATTTTTGGTAAGAATACTTAAAAAGTAAAATCAGTGGTCAGTGTGAAAATAACATCCTCATTGATTTCTCTCTGTTAGTTTGGTACCATCTCTTAACAGTCAGCTAGAAACCTTCATGGATTTCTTTATGCCACAAAGAAGTCTATCAGGTATAAACAAAATGTTCATACTTATCTATCTATAATCATGTTCAGAGATGTCTCTTTATGCATGACAAAATCACTAGTGAAAGAAATGATACGTGATTTGTTTTTAAAATCCATACTTGTCTGTTTAACAGCAAGGTGTCATCGTCTTTCAGAGCTCAGAATGGAAAGTGTTTATTCTAGCATGAGAATACAATATGAGCAAGTGAGGAAGGAAAGGAGAAGAAATTGATTGAATTATTAATAAAAAAGTAGTATTTGATATAGTGAACAACATATCAGACACAGTCTTCTCCAGTCTATGGATTTCTTGTTTTTTTCACCAAACAAGAGCAACAAGGGTCAGCAGGGCTTTGGAAAAGGGCTTCTTCTACATGATCAAAGCATTAGGAATACAAAAACTCCCTCACAGATTCCTGCTCAACACAGTTCCTCCTCCCACCTCATCTTTGCACTCTGTTTGCCTTCCTCAGCCTTTCTTTTGAGCTCTGAGCACGTTTCCCAGCTTGTTTCTGTCAATCACCATTGTCAGAACAGCAGCTGCACGGAAGTGTCCACAGAATTATTTTATACTGAAAACTCACCACTTAATGTATCTGAAATCTGCAGGAGCATTACTGGCAAGGAAATGTTGCCCAATTGTCTGCCTGCCTGCTACCCCACCTCCTAAGGCAGCTGGTTTGGTGGGATGCTGCTCAGCTTGCTACCTGACTGCTGGTACAGTGAGAGCCAGCAGACCCAGAAGCCTTCCCCTCAGTTGAAATGAAACTTATTTTATTTTGGTTATTTATATTTTGGCATGGCATTTGACCTGCAAATATGAAGAATGAAGCAATAGTGGGACTAAAAGGAGGGAAAAGAGTGTATTATTATGTTGGGACACCTGCCAACTGAGCCTACTCTGTGAGCTCGTGGCACTGCTGGAAAGATGCTTTCTCCAAACAACACTCCTGGTCAGGGAAGTTCTCCCTCTGGCTGCACACCTGTGATCCACCTTACTGGGGACTCCCTGTGCAACTGGAGTGTCCCATAGGAAACATTAGTAGAGAAGGAGAGGGAAACAGGAAACATTCCCTGCTTGGAGTTTAACTGCAACCAGAGTCAGGGAGCAGAGGAGGACTGAGGAACAGAGCTGATGAAGGGTAGAGCTAATGACCACATTGGGATTTAGTTACAGGTGAAATGGAGGATAATCTCTCCTAAATTATTTTTGGCTGCAGATTCCTGTCAGCAATACATTTTCTGGAGCAACTCCTTATATGTCTTTTACATTAGGAAAAAAACCCCCAAACCTACAAACTAGGAATTGATAAGTGTCTCAAACTTGGCATCTTTAGCCATGCCATCAAAGCATACAAAAATCTTGTAACAGAAAGTCTCAGCTGCTCACCTCAGATCTCTGTTCACTTTTTAGTGACACATTATAGGGACAGAGGTTTCCTTCTTTAGTGTTGTGACATTAGAAAAAAGGAAGTGTCCTGGGCAATTTTGAGTCTTCCATCCTAGACAGCTTCAGGGGAAATACCAAGCCTTTCAAACAATACTGATGAGGTTGAACATCAGTCCAAAGCTCTAATTCTTGTTTATGTACTGAAACAGAACAACTCAACCCAAAAGTACAATATGTGTTTTGAGAAACAGTGTTCAGGACTGACCATTGCCATGTAAAGGCTCAAGCCCAGGAGAAAAAAATTCAGTCTTTGAAAACAACATGGACTAATACTTCCTATTCTGATATTCTGATTTAGAAACAAGTTAATTTAAATTAAATAAGTATTTGATTGGTTTATAAGATTTTGTTGTTCTTACATTTTTATATATTATTATATTTATGTATTAAATTGCCTTATAGGATTTTGTTGTTCTTTATATTTTTTTAATATTGACAAAAATAATTAAGAGATTTTGTTGGAAGTATACAGCTGTATTAAAGAAGGGATTATAGGGTATATCCCATTCCTGAGAAAAGCTGGTGGACTAGACATTTAGATGCATTTCTTTACTGAGAGGATGGTCAAGCATTGTAACAGGCAGCCTAGACAGGTGAATGATGCCCCAAGCTTGTCAGTAGCTAAGAACCATTTGAACCATGCCCTTAACAAAATTTTAGGTTTTGATCAGCCGTGAATTGGTCAGGCAGTTGGACCAGATCATTGTCAATCCTTTCTAATGAAACAGACTAGTTTGTTCTAACTTTCCTACTATCAGAGTGCGCACGCATCAACGGCAGTAGCTTTTCCCCACTTCTGATTTCTCTAATGAGCAATGAAAAAAAAAAAAAGACAAAATCATTCTGAACACTTAGTTGAGAAAGAAGAGATGTGATTTAACCTCACAAAATGGCACCACATGTGTAACCATAAGAGTGCTGATCACTGGCATTAGAATTCATGTTGCTCTTTTCCTAAATAGGCATTTACAGGCATTGTGCTAGCAGCTGAAGGGTGATCATTAGCAGCTCCTGAGACATGATTCACAGTCTTTTAAGTTTTTCCTTTTTACACTTCTTTTTTATTTTTTTTCCCTTGGCAGCTTGCTGAGAAACAGGAGTATCAGAGCCAGAATATAGATATCTGTAAAACGAGAACACAGGTCATGGTCCACCTTGCCCAGCCTGGCACAAAGCCCTGTGCACAGTGATGGGATCCTATTACTATTCTTTCTGATATCATGTTATACAGCCCAAAGTAAAAGAATAATGTCCACCTCGAATCATTCACAAGTTCTTGGTACTGGTCCATATCAATTCATGGAATTTCCAGCCATCAGCAGCAAATACTGAGAAAACAACATAATGACATGAATATCTGGAGAAATTAAATACAATAATTTGATCTAAGAAGTGAATAAGTGGAAGCCTTTCTACTGCTTTTCCTTCCTGCCTGCTTTTGGACAGAAGGCAGCACAAATTCACCAAATCAACCTCTGTTTCTACAAGCACACTCACACTGCAGCAGAAGTCTGTAGCATTACTAACTTCATTACAGTGGTGCCAATTAAACACACTTAAGCACTTCTGGAAACGAATAAATATTTCCTGTAAATTTGCATAAGGGTACCATTTTACTGCTTGCAAAAGAGATGTTCAAATGGAAGAGATTATTATTTAAAAACTTTATTTACAAGTGAAAAGGAGGACTGTATTCACAGAGATGAAACTGAAGGTAAAGTGTAATCCTTGCACCTCCAGATCCCCTTTGAAGGTGCCTCAAGAGAGAAAGGGTCACCTTGCTGGTGGATCAGTCTGTTTCTACTTCTTTTCTCCGTTCCCAGGGGTGTGAAATGTTTCTGGGTGCTTCAGTGATCTTGATTACCCAGCAATGTGAGAAATGCCTGAGATCAGGATAGAGCTACTTCCCAGACGGACATTGTCACCTCTGCTGTCTTTCTTGATGAATTCTCCTCAAAATGCTAAAGTTCAACAATTTCCATCTCCTTCTGGATTCTACCAAAAGCCCAATAATCAAATGAGAGAGTCACACTGAAACCACTTATTGAAAAGAAATGCATAAACAAAAGATTTTTCAGAATTTCTACTCTTCTTCTCCTCCACTGATACTCTGTCTACTCCTCCTAGTTGCTTGGTGTAATCATTCTTAGAATCAGTATCAGGACACCTTTGATGCTGTTGGGAGCTGAAATAACCTTATCTGAACTGCTTCTGTCCCTGGGAATTAGATATTGGGCAATTCATGCGTACGTAATATTGGAGTAATTTTTTGATACCCACATATTATGGACATAAAAACTAAGAAATAATTATGGGCAGAGAAAAACAAATGCTCCTTTACTAAAACACTGAAGTTATGGATTAATTTCAGGGTCTCTTTTTTTTAGATGCTTTAGGAAGGTTGAGCCAGGAAGATTTCACACTGTGAGGCAATCAGAGAACATGATACCATCCCAATAAAGCACCTGAATTTTTGGCATAAAAATATAAAAAGATAAAAAGCTTCCTTAAGCTTTTCAGAAGCCAATATCAATGAAAACATTATTTATCTGGTTAGGAAAATTCCTGTTCCTAAAATGTTGTTACCTGCCAGGACTTTGCAGTGAATAATTTATATTTTAGAAACTTTGGTGACCCAAAAGTTGAAACGTTTATAGGAAAGTTTAACAAGGGACAGCTGCAATGATTAAACTACTAAAGCACAATACGTTCTCATTCAAAAGTTATTACTCTGAATTATTAATCATGCAGTAACTTCTACAACAATGGCTTTATGAGACAAAAAAATAAGAGTATTTCAACTGCAGTCATGTCTAGGTAGAAGAATGTGGAGAGAGCAGGAGACTCCTAATGATGGACCAGATGGTGGAGCACCTTCTTGGTGTAAAAATTGTCACTTGAGACACATGGGCACTGACTGAGCAAAACTTGGGTAATACAGCATAAATTTTAGAATTTAGGAAATTTATAAAGAAGCCTAGGACTATTAAGTTTCCAAAAAAGAACACTTTAGAAATTAAAAAAAAAAAAAAAGAAAAGAAAAGAAAAAAAGAAAAAAATAACTATCTCAGCCAAAACCAGGACACCAAATAAGTAAAGATGTAAAAGTTAGGAATCTTTTTTCCCACCAAGATTTTGCCAGCTCTCCTATCAAATCAGGAAAATGTCTTACAAATTCAAATAATCAGAGAAGGTCTGTATTTTTCAAAAAGATTGCACCACCTGACACTCCTGTTACTATTTGCAGTGTAGTTCTCTACATGACACACCTGTCAATTTGATTTCTCCAGTTGAGGGTGGGAGGAATTCTTCAGAAGCATCTGACCTTTCTGATATTTATCTAAATTGAAAATCAAAATGCTTTGAGATTCACAAGCTGCTCACCCTGATCAATTTTTCCTCTGCCAAGGAGAACCACATGAAACAGCCCATGAGCCAGAAGGAGAGAGCGCACGCACAGACACACCACAGTGCTCCTATGGTTTGAACAAATTCTACCCTGGGGTTTGGCCACAGAGGTTTGTTTTTTTTCCCATTGCTATGTACAGAAGTGAAAACTGGCTGAAATAGCTTTTTAGGAGATAGAGTCAGGATTCCTGGCTTCTTTCCTTGGCTGGATGGCCACACGACCTACAACAAAACACAGGCATCACTTTTCCCCAAAATTTTTGTTTGGATTTAGATGCTGGTCTTGACACCTACTAGAGCATGCAAGTTCCCAGAAATGCTGGGTTTCTTCAGCTCTCACTGGAATCAGTGACAGTATCCTGATATTTGTAACTCAAACCCACAGATCCTTTCTAACTCACCTGAACTTCATAAAAATAAAGTTACTGAAATTTCTTTCATTTTTAAAAATATATATACTTATGCATTTATGGAATTACACCGTATTCACCTCATGAGCAAAAATCAGTAAATTCTCCTTTCTCTGCTCACAATATGTGGTGAACTGACTCATATTCCAGAATCAGTGCACAGATGGAAGAAACTAGAGGGCGTGCAAGGCTTCTTCATTGGCCTTCTTGCTTTTCCAAGAGCCAAGGGTCCATCACATCCCTGCTTCTGGCACCATGCAGCTCCTGCTGTCTGGATTCAGTAAGAAGCTGCTGAAAGCCTCTCTACAAAGTGAGAAAGCTGGTTTTGTACTGGATTAGTCTGGGATGAAGCACTGAGGATAGTGCAGCAATGGGATAAAGCTCTTACGTCCACAGCTGTGGATTAGGTCTGGTAGGATAGTGCAAACCAGGGAAAGGAAAGGGACATGAAACAGGGAAGGTGAGCATAAAGCCCCATGTCTGCCGCAGAGCACTCTGCCACCCCTGCAGCCAAATGCCAGCACAGGTGACACAGCAGATGCTGCCTGGGTGAAGGAACTGCCTGGAGGAACAGTTGCTTTGTGCGCAGGTACAATAGTAAAACTAGCAGCAATAAGGCATTTTCAAAAAAGCACAACCTGTTACTGAGGGGAAAAAAAAACCAAACATCTAATGGGTGATGTCATCAAACTTTATTAGTGGCATGACTTTTTCCGTGGTACATATGAAAAGGTATCACTGCTACGCTGGCTGGCCTCACGGAATCCTTTCCCCACTCCTGAACACAAACACAGATACAGATTTGTAGCCTGAAGGGCTGCTTAGAGACTGAATGCCGTCTGTTGCTGAGACCTTGTTGCCATTCTTTTTGTTCTTAGAGACAACTCAGTTTATTTACCTGTGAGTAATGCAATCATTGCAAGCCCACGCTGGCAAATCCTTACTATCCTATCTGTAGCTTACAGAAGGCTCTGATACACAAGGTCAATGTATAGATTGACAGGATTATGGCAATCTAGTTTGATCTGCTTTATAATTGACTCTACAGGTCTGAATGTACCTATTTCAGCTCAGGAAACCTTCAGGTATCACACTGCCTGTGCATGTGTGAAGACACAAGGATGTGAAAGCATACACACAGACCTGCAAGGATGCTGCATAGTGCTGGGATGTGAAGAACACTTGAAAAAATAATGGACACAGAGGAAATTAAATGAAAAGACAGAACATCTGTGTTCTAATGGCACACTATAGGTACCTTAAGATGAAACTCCATTATCCTGATAAGAGTTCAGGCTTTTCAACCCTGTAGCACCTCCTGATGTCATTCACCTTCTCTCAGTGCTATAATGTCAGGGTTTCAGTCATACACTATTTTCTATGTTAACTTTCCTATGTTTCTGATTTGTTTGCAATCTTTGACTGTCTCTCTTTTCAATTAGTTCCTCCAATGCACCTTCAAGGTACAAAGAAACAAAGAAAATGAAAAACATCTGTGGGAATGGTACAAATATTTTCATGTTTGGATCCCATCTGCTGCAAACAGCTAGAACAGAAGTAGTTGCTGTATTCGCTCACACGTGTGTGGAAAACTGATTCATGCATCCCATCATAGGCAGAGGTTGAAGTCAATATTCTAACAGACAGCCAGGGGATTTTAATACCATCTGGGAGCTTCTTAGCATGTATTCATGACTGATATCTCAGCATACATGATGAGAAATAAAAACCTGATCTCTCAGAAGAAGGTGAGATTTCCCAAAACAAAGGCATCCAGGCTTCTTATCATATTCAAGATTCTTGGTCAACAGGTCAATGTACGTTTGGGCAACACGTGGAATGTTTCAGAAATTGGCGTATAATATGGTGTGTGTGGGGAGGGAGTGTGCTTTGGGGAGTAAAATTTTTCATTGGAGAAATTTTTAATGGATTTTGTTGTTGTTTTGTTTGCTTTTTTTTGTTGACATGGGGTTTGGTTTTGTTTTATTTGTCCATTCTTGCTTTTTCTTCCCCCCACCCTGCCTCCAAAACACTCCAACCAGATATGTCTTGCAAGCACTGTGAGGCTGGTTCTGTATACAATGGTCTCTCGGTTCTAGGCCTCCCTAAACCAAAGAGCAGAAAGGATGGTGTCTACTTTTTCAGAGGGTGTTATCTCTGAAAACATCCCTGACTGGCTTGCCTTCTTGCACATCCAGATGTTCCTGTCTTCCCCACTGTTAAGGGGTAAATAAGTGTTAGACAATGGTTTCAAACTGTATCCCCTTTGAAGAGGTGATTTAAGTACCAGCATTCCTACATGGATCTTTCTATCACTGCAGAGAGATGTGAGAGTTTTCAGCTTTAGTTTTTGGGTTGGTATCAATTCTTCTGCCCAATCCCATTAACCCAGTTAACATGGTGAGGAATGCCATCTTTCAGTTCCTGCTCCCTGATGATGGAGAGCCACCACTGCCTAAAGACTTTCAGGGTGTATTTCATCCATATCTCCAGCTGGAGGTGTTAGCTGCTGCAAGGAGCATGATACTAGCTTTAATGAGAAATTGACCTGATATAATCCATTTTATGGTTAAAAAAATCTATCTTCCTCATCACAATAAATGTCTTCATATAAATAATAAAAATATATTATCAATATTTAATATATAACATGAAATTTAAAATAATTTAAAATATTAAAATTCCCTATTGGTAGATACAATGAAATACAATATATTGATGTATAGTATGTAAATTATTATATGAATTGTGTTTGTCTTTAGGTGTTAATAAATTAATAATTTTCTGACATACATGCAGCCACTTGTTCTGCATTATTTAACTTAGTTATCTGCTTTTAATGACAAGGCCCAATCCTGAATCACTCTTCTGGACACAAGTAATTATTTGTGCCTGAGTTTTCATTGAGTTTTTGTTTTCATTTTGGGTTACTTTATAATTATAACAGCTTCATAATTTATACTAGTTATAATTGCTTAAAAATTCAGTGTTCCTCATTTTTCTGATGAATCCGTAGGAAATCCACCATTCATGCCAATTGTAAAAGCTGCATATTAGTGTTGTCAGAGGGAAATAAAACCAGAGCCTCTCAGAGAAAAATTGTGTCCACAGCTTATGTACGAGTCTACCCAAAACACAGCTGCATTGTATAAACAGCAATCCATTCACACCCTTGGGAAAATCGGATCACAAATAAAACTACCACAACAGACCAAAATCTCCATCTGAATGACATACATCCCAGTGAAACAAACAATAACAATCATCATCACCATTATTATTAATAGGCATAGCCTGGCAAATTCTTTACAAACTGAGGAGAATGTTTCTCTATTAGCTCACTCCTGAAAATTGTCCTGACAAAATCCCCTTGACAATCCTAATGTGCATAAGACATTGATGGAAAATACTGAGTTATGAGCTGCTGCATGCTGAACCAGCTGTCTGGAAAATGTATCTTGGGCACACTAACAATTTGAAATGCGCTGTGAGATCCTTTATCATAAATTGCCTGACTGCAGAATCATTCCACATGTCAAAGAAGGACATAAAAGTGAAGTACAGGGATGGACAACAGAATGGCCAGCAGCTGAGCAAAAGAGGGAACAGCAATTCCTGTAGCCTCACCATGGGGATCAGTGGGAAAAAATTACAAGCTCACTCCTTGTAGCCTAAATACTCTTCTGATCAAGGGTAATGGAGGTGAATGCTTTTATTTTGGAACAGTAGACCTTTTCTTCACAAGGATGTGGAAAATTCTTATCTTCTGATGGGATCACTAAGTGTAAAAACAGGGCAGGTATTAAATTGTGTATCAAATTTGAACCAAGTACAAACTAGGAACACAGAGAAGGCAAAATCCATAGCAAACCCCTGTGTTTGGCATAAAGCATGGCTAGTAGTCAGAGTCTAAAAGCAGGGATGGAAAATCCAGTTTGAAAATTAGGCTGGAAAGAGAGTCAAAAAGCCAGAAGTATGGGAATCCCAGTAAAAGCGAGGGTAACAACTGTGGAAGAATTGGAGCAAGGCCAGTGCATGATTTCAGAGACAAAAAGCTGAGCAGGAATTTGGAGATAAGGACCAGGAATGAAGTTGTGCAGCAGGGGCTGAACACCATGAGCTGGCACAGGGCAGGCACAAATATGGATAATATGGCTGTGCTATACAAACTGTGCAACAGTAAAGCACTCAGAGAGGGAGTCTGGGCTAGAAAACAGCAAATAAGGTCAATGTCAGAGGCTGTAGAAGAAATGACATCACGTGAGGCTCCCCTCCCTACTGCCCAGACCCAGGGGCCAGCCCTGCCACAGGACTGACTGGAGGCACAGCCTCCCAGGAGAATGACTGCACTCAAGGCAGTCACAAACACTTGATTGCCAAGGTAGAGCTGCATCAAAATGAAAGCAATCAAATCGTGACTTTCCAAATTATTAAGCCTGGTAATACCATGGTGACACTTCATCATGCAAATAAAAAAACAAGGTTTGGATAATCAGCGTTCAGCCCATCTGTAATTTGATGAGATTGTGAGCAGGAATGTCTCTAAAAGGCGTGGGAGCTCTATTCATGAAAGCAGGCAAAGCTCAGATTTTTTCCCCCAAAATCTTCAAAATACAAAATGCAAATCAGAATACTGCAAAACCAGAAAAGCTTTCTTAATGTTTTTTTGACTTTTCTTGTTTTTAACTAGGTTGTGAAAATTGCAAAGGCTTTTCTTTTCTCCTAATATGGCATCAGAATTCAGACAGGCAAATAAATGGACAGAGATTTAAAAAAAAAAATCACATCAAGTAAACATGTCAATAAAATGCCTAAATCCAGATTTAAATTAACTAGAATTTCATGAATGCTTCAGTCTGGGTCCCTGGCTTATACAACTTTCTAAATTTCAGAGGAATTGCTTGGCAGGGATTAACTCAAGGAACTCTAATTTGAATGAATCTAGTGCACAATGTATTTTGGATGCTTTGAACACTACCTTTCAACATTTGTAATACTATTATAAATTTAAATCAAGGCAGAAAAGAAGACACAGTACAATGGTTCCCAAAATCTGAAAAAAAACCTTTGTGAAACAGTCTAAAATCACTCTGGTGGGGATGAAATCTGAACTTGTACTTGTGGCCAGAGAAACACAGCCTTCCCTCTGCTACCTCTTCTGCCAGCAGCTTGCAGCACAATTGTTTTTGTCACTGAACCATGTGAAACCTCAGACTGAAGGGAAATGGAAATCCTATGGGTCAGACATTCATGTGGATTTATCCTTTGTAAGCAGTGTGTTAATTTCAATTAATGTTTAACGTGCTTTGCTTTTAAAACAGATGCTTCAGGAGCCTCTTGCAACGTGTTTCTGAAGTTTGCTCTTTAAGCTGGATGTCATGGTGAAAAACATTGGAAAGAAGGGGCTCACCCAGTGAGCTGAAAGAGGGAAATGGTCTCAGTTAATGCTCATGACACTACAACTGGTGACTGAAATCCCAACATTCTTGACCAAAGGTTAGCAGGTTCACTGGTGCCTTTTCTCCTACAATCCATTTCTTTTGAAGACGAAAGGAAAATAGGGTCTTTAATCAAGGAGAATGTGTTTGGGGGGGTTTTAGTTTTTTCTTATCCAAAGTATACTTTCCTTGTGAATATATTTTTATTGAGATCAAGAGCCCAACTTTTGTGGGTTTTTTTTTTTATAAGTTATGAATAGCAAATACCTTTCCTCTTCCACTTTTCACATATAAGTACTTCCATGTATTTTCAGGCAATAGAAGTCCTCCCTTATGAGCTACATTCACCACCCGGCTCCTTTGCCCTTTGCCAAGGACATCAGTGATGAGTTACAACATTCCTGCAAGACAAGGACTTGAAGGTTGAAGCTGAGTTTCACAAAGGGTGTTCAGAGTGCAGGGCAGATTGGCAACATAAACAACCTAAGCCTCTCTGGAGAGACGCAGAGGAAGAATTCAAAAGCTAAATGTCTGGTTTTCATATAAAGGTTTATGGCTAAAAGTTGTTTATCTTTTGAGCTCAAAAGGATTTTATACTTTCCAAAAGGAGAAAACTCTGACTTTTTTTTCTGACAAGATTTCACAATTACCTTCTGCTTGCTTTGGGAAAACTTAAGCAAGTATAATGCTGAGCCTACTGGCACATTACCCCTATTCAGTGTCAGGGTAGAAAGGGAGTTAGTGAGCCTGACTGCTAGTGAAGTACTACAATAAAAGCCCTAGTGCAGATGTAGTCTGAGAAATATAAGGTGATTTATGGGTGTGTAAATTATTTCTCCTGCTGAAATGGAATAAGATATACTAACATAAGCACTTTTATTCTAGCAATAACTGTATTCACACTACAGGGGTTTGCCAATTTAATGGTATCAGCATAGCTAAAAAGCAAAACTTCCTCCTGTCAACAAGACATAGTCCACATATATAAGGTAACAAAGTTTTCTACAGAAAACAGAAAGAAAAAAAAAGTGCAATATTTTGTTGTGAAAAAGCTCAGTAACTAACAGAGGTAGTTCACTCACTCTTTTTCCTCCATTGCTGCAATTACTTCATTCCTAGATTATAAATCCAAGTAACATCACACCAAACTTTGACTAACAATACTGAAGCTAAACCTAATATTAATAAATTTACCTAGACTGTGGGTGCAGTTTAAAATGAAGTAATTGATATTAATATATGTGCTTGAAATGTTCCTGAAATCCCCCTGCATTTGGCTTTTGTTTCTTAATATGACTATCACTTGAAAATTGAGATAGTTTGGCACAAATTGATACACACATGACAAATTAATTTTGCAGGTAGCATCATGACAATGGAGTTATACAGTGCTCAAGATATTGGTCACCTCTACACAAGGAGACAACAAATTGGATCATCTTCCAAGCAAGGACCTTGTTCCTGTTGACAACATTCTTTTACCAAGATATAATTTTCCTTGTGCCAGGGGTTTCACGTGAATGTTTTTTATTATATCTATTACATCACAGATTGATATTGCACTTGAGAATGAGGGTTTTCCAGGGCTTTTGGAGGACTTGTGAGCACCACGCTTCCATTAGGGACAGCTTAGACTCTTAAAACAGAGCCTGTGAGCAGACGTTCTGTAGGTTAGCAAGACTCAAAAAGTCTTCAGAGTACAAGGACTGCTTTGGGTCATAATCCCTCTTTATACATTTTCCAGATTTATTCTTACCCTGCTGTAAACAGATCTCAAACTTTCTAGTAAATCTCCATTCTGCCTTTGACTGAAGACCTTCTACAGCCTCTGACCTGTAGGAGGTCGTGCTTGATAAAACCACCCAGAGCTGGTATGGGGGGCTTTGTTTGATTGTTTGGCTACTTTCTTCAACAAATCTGATAAGCTTCCACGAGTTTAGTGAGAAGGAATAAGTTTGATTTTGTTTTTGGGGTTTTTTTGGCATAGCACTCACCATACCTTTTCCTTGCTTCATTACTAACCCAGTATGAACTGATGGGAAGAAAGTTCGTGGCAAGCAGAAATATTTCAGCATTATTGCAAAAGGCCCAAAATAGAACAGGCATATGTGAGCTCCTGAGCAGTCCAGGGCTCAGCAACAGAGAATCATTCCCCACAATATCCACATTCTCATGTTTACCAAGTTTTTATAAGATAAAGTCTTTCATTTCTATCAGGTGACATTGAACCAGTAGGATCTGATGCTGTGAAACACTGAGGACACATTGATTTGCTGTGGAACTTTAAAATGCCTGACAAAGTCTGAGTGCTGAATGACAATTACTATGTGGAGGTACAGCACTATTGGCTGCATAATTTTTTAGAGGCAACAGTAATTCAAAATTCACAGTGTCTGCTCTTGTGGAACGTACTGGTCCCAAGGTACTACTGCACAACCATGGTGCCTTGGCCAACAGCCCCCTTGCCAATAAAACAGCTTTTCTACATCCCCTGTATATATGCATGAACCACTGTAGAGTACATCAGAGCACTTACTTTTGCCTGCACAGTCCCTGCAGGATTCTGCTTTCTCCTACCCTGCTTCAAAGCAAAAGCAGTCTCAGAGAAGACGATAGAGACACACTAGAGAAAATCTTAGTGCACGCTGCAACAAGGTGAGCCTTCATCCTGTCCTTCCCTGGGATGGAACCTGCTGGTTTGAAAAGGCCTTTGGGGAGTCCCTTCTGAAAGGAGACTGTGGGGTAAAAACCTAATCTACTTCTTTCTATAATTTAGCTTACTGAATTCTCTTCTTTCAAATACCAAGGGCATTCTTGAAACATGCACTCCTGCACAGCAACTTAAATACAGTAAAAAAAAAATGGTAAAACTTAAGAAAGCTGTGACAATTTAGGCTCAAAGAGTTTACGTTCAAAACCTTAGGTGCTGCATGAAGGATAAAACACTTTTTGTGGTGCTTATTGGCTTCTATAGATGAAAACCTGGTGCTACCAGTTTCAAATCCCTCCTTTCACCAGATGCCATGAAAACTTCTCATTTAGATTTTTAATTCAGAGTTCTTCTCAGCGCCATATTCAATTGACATATTTACTGCAGTGCTAGAAATACTGATTTACCTGCTTTAAGTGCCTTTGGAAACTTGGTATATCAACGAAGGGGAAAACAAAGCAACTGTTTAAATCAAGGAAGAACCTTCCAGCTGCATGCTGCAGTAAAACCAAATAATTTATAACTCTAACAGCTCCCAGAGCCATTCTCTCCTTTTGCTGGTCTGTATTTACTGGCCTCTTTTATGTAGTTTAGGTTCAAAAACATTCCACAAAAGCTGATCTTTGCTGGTAAATCTCCTTGAGAGAAACCAAATATCTTTAAGTGAGTAATTTAAAATATATTATCAGGGCTATTCACTGCACTAATGCAGGACTGTGAGCTGTATATAATGTTATTTTTCTGCATTCTTTGCAGCAACCAGCTTTTTTTGTAGCTCGGACACAGAGATTTTCCTCCACATAATTTTATTTGGGAAATACCAGGCATCAAGTTTATGTCAGTACTGATTTGTTAAAAGAAATCCATCACATTGCAGATATGACACACCTGAACTAGAAAAAATACTTGGATATTGCTGTCAAGAACAGTGGTTTTTTTCAGCTTGGTTATCATATCACATAAGTGTAAATCTTGGATAATGTTTGGAGGACTCTTTCCAGACAGAGTTATAAACAAACCAAACTCCTAAATTTGAGACTTAGGAACAGCTAGTCATCCCTCTCCCCTGGAAAACATTAATTCATCATCACTGCAGACAGTCTGCCCATGAAGTGATCTGTAATAAATATCACCCATTGCTGTTTCCATCACAGTAATCAAGGTCCCACTCTGCTACCCATTGTGTAAAGGATGACACCAGCAGTGCCCCTATTTTCAGGCAAATGTTGATCTACTCACACAGCTAAATCCCCCTAGGAGTCACACTGCTTGCTCAGCAGCCTGCTCATCAAGCCTTTTCACTGAGGTTTGATGAAGACAGAAAGCCTGGAGAAATACAGCATCAAGCCTTTGTCCTTAGGCAATGCTACCAAGGCTGGCCCAATCCAATGGGGCTTTTTATTATTTTTAGGAAATCCTAGGGACCACATTAGTGAGCTATACTTGGAGTGGAAAGCCCTAATGCAGATGACCCTCAGTACCCATAATGCAGGTCCCATGCTCCCTCTTCCTTTGGCATGTTCAAAGTGCTTGCCACCAGCATTTGAGCAGAAGGGACCGCAGGAGGATTCTACACACGTGCAAGAATGACTTTGTTATGTCCACAATACTTGTCCTGGTATTGCCATAGAATTCTCAAATAACTCAAGTTGGACATCGGAAAAAAAGAAAGGACTTTTAAATTTTTTTAAGCTAAGTAGTTCTCTGAGTAGTAGGAATGTACCTGTGGTGGGACAATCCATGTGATAAAAGGTTTAATCACAGAGGCCAGGCATTCACTGTTGGATTTCAATTAAAGTATGTGTTATTTATGCCTTTTAATTCCTTGCCTGCAGCCATATGCACCGACTACTTGCTCATTGATGTAATAAAAGAAGGTGCACTTGAAAAGTGATATGGATGAGAACAAGCTGGTTATTACCCACAGTGTTATTCATTGCTTAGTGTGCCACAATAGCCTCCATTAACTCAAGGTCACTCCTCCCTCTTCATCCAATCCATTCCACTTCACCTCTGTAAGCAACTGACAACTTAATAACACCTCATTTGTGAACACTGACAACCATATGGTGTTAAGACTCCACTAAACATGAGAAACATGTGTTTTACAGCTGCTATTACATGTATGAAGATGGCATCTGGGGCTTGCAGCCAGGCACAGGCCTGCTTGGTCATGGCAGGAATTAATGTGCCTCCTCCAGCTGCTGAGTGAGCCACCCGTGGGGACAGGTTTTGGTAGAAGATGAGTCAGACAAAAAGAAGAATTGGAAGTTCCTTGAAGAAACCAAAACCAGCATTCACCTGATATTAGGTTAGTGCAGATTGGATCTTTATGCTTGCTATGCTCCTAATCATCATCAACATCAGCATTTCCTGGCTTCAAAGAAGATTTGAATAGTTGTAGGATAAAGCAGCATTGATCTTTAGAGGGCAGACAGTAAATTACACTGTGGGCCCATATTTTCTGCTACACTCAGATCCTCATGTCCTCACCCAGACACAGAACTGACATCACATTTAGTTTACAAGAAATTAATTTAATCTCTGCTCAAAGTGGTGGTGCAGTGCTGGAACTATAATTTTAACAAAGGGATCCCTGAACTTTCACTCAACCAAAAACCTCTGAAACTTGTCATAGAATTTTATTTCAGGAAGTCTAAAATAAGGTCTTCAGGGGCTTGAATGTCAAAACCACGCACACAGAGAATAATAAATTGAGCCAACAGAAAATCAGAAAATGGTTATCATGCCAAGATGATTTATTATTTACTTTTTGGGTTTGTTTTTGTTTTGTGGTTGTTTTTTGGTTTTTTGTTTTTTTTGTTTTTTTTTTTTGAGCCGTGGAGAACGGGAACAAATCCCTAAGCATTCACTCAAAACTATAAAGGTTGAAATTAATTTCTCTTAGTGCCAAATGAGATTTGTAACATATTCTGCTGTTTCCTGGGGCTGGGAGAAGAATAAGTAGTTTGATACATATTTGTAAGAATGGCATACAGTCCAGAAAGAGTTCAGGTTTTAGATGGAAGCATGTCAGCAAATAGGCTGATCAGACAACACTAAAAATTAAAATACGCAGATTATGGTGGGGTTCAGCACACCTGTTCTCAGATCTGGTTTTCAGCTGGAGCAGGTGCTTACAAGGACTACAATACATATGTGCAAAGCACTGTGTGTAAAAAGGGTAAAACAGCAAGAAAGTGACAATATTAAGCTGATAACCACACTTTTGGAAGTAGCAATTAAAAGGCTGGTCTCAAGCTCATCCTTTTTTGATGTATCACAACAGGAGAAGTAGTGAGTATGCTCAGGTCAAGAGGTTATCCAGAGAAACAAAGCATCTTAAACAGAATCCCTAGTCAATCCAGTGATTTTTCAGCTAAACCCTTGTCTACATAACAGGGAAGATTTTCAGCCGCTACAGCTCAGAACCCCAGGGAAGATTTGGGCTCACTTGTGTCAGATAAAGTACAAGGTAATAAAGTGTATTTAGATCTTTCTGCATGGAACTGCAGGTGGGCAATAAATCGTGGTAAGACTTGGGGTCAAACTGATTTTGGGAAAAAATACAAAAGCATACACTATCATCCTAAGCAGGAAAAGAACTGTATACATCCTCAGAGCTGAGGGGTTTTTTTTCATTACAAAAGCCCTTCATTTGAAAGCAAAAAGGAAAACCTCTGTGGAAACTGCATATTTTACCTCTTTTGAATTCTACAAGGAAAGCACCAATCTAACTTGATATTTGGTTTTCAAATTAGATAAACATTTTATTTACATTGAGACTTCCACTGAAAGCCAGTGTATTGTGAAAAGTCTTCAGGATAGGTCCAGTTCTAATATTTGATATTCTGTTTGAAAGCTGCTTCTCCCAGGAGTTGAAATATATGCTATACATAATAAATATCTAAAATAATATATTCTAAAGCTCTTGGACAAGGAGGCCATGCTATACCCCCCAAAGTTTTATTACTGTGTTAGTCTGTCCTGCAAAGTATGATTGAGTATTCCCAAGGAAACATGAGTCTGGTGGCCTCTGACTAGATATTTCTATTCTCTATATTTCACCAATTTCTTGGTGAAATTACTTCTATTTGCACCTCAGAACTTGGAATGATCCTTGTCCTTGAATAGGTTTATGCAACCCAGGAAGTCAGATAGTGATCCACAGTGCAAATACAACCTGGGATTTTAATTCAAGTCCACTCCCATGTGGCAGCAGGACACATATTCCTGTCTGACAGTTTTCTGAAGAGACACTGAAGTTTCAGACTCTGGCTCTCCTTTTCTTAACACTGCTAGCACAAATTAATGCAAAAGGGCCGTTGCCAAATCAACGTGATAGCATTTTAAATACTGACTTGCAGATTGATAAATGATGAAAAATAAAACAGTAGAGAATTAAAGCCTGCTTCCATAGAGAGAAATGTGCAAGTGTTTACTGACTTCTAACCTGACCATACATATACACAAATGCAATTACTTTTTTTATTTTCTGTGCAAATATATTCCATTGGCTCAGGCATGTTTTTCTTTCTCTAACACACCATAAAAAACATGCAGTGAGAAACCCTCATGAACTTTTGGAGACTTCAGATAATGAAAAATTAAAGAATACTTGTTTGTCTTCATTTCAATAAGTTTAATGATACCTCACAGATAATGGTTTGTTTCTCAACACTCATTACAATATAAATCTACTTTTCATTTTAAAAATGCCAATTTAAGCTTAGAAAATTCAGCTTTTGTTTGTCTGATAGTCAAATACACTGTTCTTGATATTTTTCTTCAAATTCCTCAAATTAGCAATTATGTTCTTTACTCTTTAATGCTATAGACATTTATTTTGTCATGAATCCTTATTGAGGTGTCTTTAGCTAAAATGGTAAGGCAGGAACACAAAAATGATGCAGTCTATTTTTCCATTTTCTGTTCATATTCATCCCCACGTAATAAAAGCAAGAACACAAAATTCAACAAAAATAACCCTAAACCTCAGGGAGCAATAGGACCCTCTGCATTCAAGAAAGGAGCTTGGGGCTTTACGTCATCATCCCACGCTCAATTTGTTTTCCAAGACAACATATAACACCTCTCATGGCAAAAGCAATCCTTCAGGAGAGCCCTCAGTTATCAGCTCTTGGCTGCCCTAACAGTGTTCATGGTATAACTGCAATGGCACTGCAGACTAGTTTTGTTCACTACATGAAAAACTGTGTGATGGTGTTACACCTTACTTATCATGCAGCTTGCCCTATCCACAATTGCAGTTTTAGTCCCCAGTATGCCTCTATTTTCCACAATCTACCTGTTATCTCTGGTTATTGTTGAGGTTCTTGACAGAAAATTCTACGCAGGATTTGTAACACTAATAGCCTGTAACAAAAGATCATATTTTGGCTCTTGACAAAGGATATTCCTTTTATTCAGCATCAATGTGTTCCTTTTAGTCCCATGACTTGTCCTGTGTTGGGACACTGGAATAGATTAGTAAGAATATGCAAGCTCAAGAAATGTTTATCCAGATTTTTAGGCTTTACCTGAGACAATACACCATAGACATTTATTCTTAATGTGCCTGACATGTCACTGCATGTCACTTTGGATGGACTTCATCTTTAATAAATGTAGAATGCAATATCTTGGTGAGAGATAAAAAAAGCCATCTCAAGCTTTTGTAGGCATTAGTGGTCTACTACTTCCTTTTTCAGCAAGACCAGGATACACACCATGAACAAGTATATCTAATAGGAGGGAGTACAAAACAGTGTTTTGTGTCAGCTTGGTAATACAGCTCATCAATTTCCATGAACTGGTTGTTTCTATTTAAGGCAGATCAGGAAAGAATGGTGACATGCTAAACCCACTTTGCCTGGGAGCGGTGATAGTCTAAATGGATTTCCCTCTCTGTCTGTGGTTTTTAGGAACACAGAGGTAGAGAAAATTTTAACTTCTCTGTATCACATTCCTAGAGTTTTCTCTAAGGTGACTTCCAAGGAGAAGAATTCAATGTGCAGAAGAGTTTCCCAAGGTTACCAGCCTCCCATTCTCTTCTCACACATTAAGAGAGCTGATATCACTTTTCACCTGCCTATTGTGCTCACTTCCCACATATTTATGGACTATGTGTCTGCCAGACGGAAAGAGAAAGAAAAACCATTCTTACTTAAATTCTATTTTCTTATCATGGCATCATGTTAAACTTAACCTCAGCTCAATAGTCTCCCTTTTTTTTTCCTAATGAAGTTCCTGATTGCTGTAGACTTCAAGCTGATCAGAGAACCAGCAGAGGTGAAGAATGATAACATTTCTCTGCCCTGTTCTTGCATGTAAAGATTTCTGCTTCCCTCATCTCACCTACCCCAACCCCCTATCCAAAAAGACAAAAATCAGCCATATTTCTCTTATTCAAAAATGAGCTCATTACCAACCCTATCAGCCTGAGTAAGGGAACACTTGAGGTAAGGGAATGCCATATACACCATATGGTGCACGTCTTGTTGCAGCAGTTTCCAAGCGTACAGTACAGATTGTACAATCATCTTCATACAGCTCAGCCAGAAAAGCACATTTCTTTTTATTTAACAGCCAGTGCTGTTTCCGCCAAGAAGAAACTGTTTCCTTGGCTTTGGAAACTAAAAACATTCCTGAAATCATTATGAGGTGAGATGAAAACAGGATTAAAGGAAAATAAGTGGCACATACTGCCAGGAGCAATTTCCAATAAAATTTATACCAACTGCCCTGGGAAGGAGATGGCTGGGGACAAAAATTGTGTTGTCTCTAAACCTGCCTTACACATTGATTTAGAAACTTCTGTGAGCAGAAACTGGGCAAAGTTTGTTGAATGTATAGAACTGTTAACCAGATCTTAATGTCAGAAGGAAAAGTCCATAGATTTATGGATCCTTTGAAAAACAGGCATGAGAGAACAGTCCTGGGAAAAGATGGACTTTTTTGCTCATTTAACAGCATTCAATTAATCACCTGAGGAGCGGAGAGAAATACAATCATCTCTACCTATCCTTTTAGGATGTTTATGCATTGCATAAATAGAGTGGTGTGTTTGGCACCTCTCCTAAAAATACTGTGTCCTTTACTGTCAACAGCAGGCATGAGAATATGTCTCCTTATGTAGGATTATTTGATCTAGTATCACGCTCCTCTGTCAAAAAATCTGGAAATTACATTGGACTGAAACCTTTGATAATTTTTTCCAAGTACTGAACTGTCTCAGTAACCAACACTTCCTACTACCACTGGTAACAGTGCCAATTATCCCAAAACAGATTAAACTATATCTGATGTTCTCTCTTCCTGAAAATAAATTTAGGGGGGAAAAATGGTGTCCCTTACAGATTTACAAAACCACCAGATCTTTATCAAGTAATTGCAGATTGACACTAAGAAACTCCTGCACATCTTCATAACCACTTGAAATATGCAGTGGCTCAGAGCCAAATGTTCTGTGCAAGAACCAAACAGGTGCCCTTGTCCTCCCCCTCAGTGAGGTAGCCAGAGATTTACTTTTATTCTATTTCTGTTGCTGATTTATATTTCAGAACTTCAAAAAACAAACTACAATCTTCAGTGAAGGGCTGGATCTTAAATCACAGACATAAAAGACAGAAGAAAACATCTTTTTGACAAGTGCAAATAAAGTGTCCTAATAAGAGATTAGTAAGATATTAAGCTGCTCTCACTTGATGTCAGTCAAAATACCCCATTACTAAAGTTAACACTTCACAAGAAAGCAAGAACTTTATGGTTGTTAAGTAGTCAGCACATTCAACATCCAAACATTTATGTTTTCACATAAAATTGGGACTGATAAGTATTTTCTGAATTCAAGTCTCAGGTATATTATTTTTGTCTCTGACTTTTAGTGTATTCCTGCTTCGGTGTTCCTTCCTCTACAGGTTGATTACTTTTTGTTTATAAATACATTTACATAATGTTTTTAACTAGATCACAGTCATCTGAGCAAACAGCAAGTAGGAAGGTTATTAAATGATAAAGCTCCAATTTCTGTAACTTTCAATTACTGAAACAAGATTATGTGAGTGCCACAGGGAAAACATAACGCAACATTTAAATGCAGTGTAGAACATTTGAGCATCTCTGGGAAACAAATCAGCTTTCTCTGGACATTCCAGAGCCCTGACAATCTTCTTTTACCTTAGAGATTTCAGTGGACACTCTGAGGTTACTTCAGAGGACATTTTCCCAGGAAACAGAAGGCAGGTCTTAATGGGACACTTCAGGTTTACACTAATTTGTATACTAACAAATTTAAAATTAGAAACACAGTGGGGACATGGAGAATCTGTGTAGGGAAGAATATTTAGTTTCAAGAATTTGTGACCTAATGGAATTCACAGGAGGAGGCTGCCAAAAGAAGGAAGTTCAAAGTGTTGCTGCAATGTCAGCAGGATGTGCAGTACAAATTCTAGGAGGATGGGGACAAGAGAGCAGGTGGCATTGGTGATCAGGGCTGGGGTACATTAGGCCTATATTCAGCCAAAACTATCATCAAAAGATCAAAGCAGGCACTAGAAAGATGACAGCAAAAGAGGACAGGTTTTACTGTCAGACCTCTTCTTGCTCCCAATCCACCTAGGCATTTATGTTGGGCATCTTAGTGTTTTTGGGTTTTTTTCCCCATCAGATACTCATATCCTGAAAATTCCCTCACTAGGAGAAACCAAATCAAAGAAAATCCTTTTCAGTACCTACCTTTAGCCTGCTACCCTTCCCTGCTGACAGCAACAATAGTTTTTGATGTGGGAACTTCTGAAATATTCCCTCCCAGTAGCCAGGATATGTCAGCCCCTAGCATCAGCTGCCTCATACATACACACACACATATCAGCAGACTCTCAAGGAACTTCTCTTACATTGAGAGGTAACAGCTCCACTGATGCATCTAATTTGCAACAAATTCTATTATTTAAGAACATGTTTTAATAAAATAAAAACAACAAAAACCAGAAAAAAGGACAGGAAGACCCCTAAACCACCCCCCAGAACACCAAATTAAAAAACTCCAAACCAAAAACCAATCAACAAAACCCCCCACAGTAAACAAAAAAATATTCCTGTTCATTGTAAAGGGATGGCCTCGTCTCTATTAAAGAAAGTAGTTTCAGGAGCAATGCTCTGGAAACCAAGGAAGTTACTGCTAGCAAGGACAGATAAATAACACAGTAAGTGTTCTGATTAAACTCCAAGTGGCCATAGCATCACTGTTTCATACTTTTATTCAATGAAGATTAAAAAAAAGGGAAAAAGGAGTGTTAAGCATTAGCACAGCTAGCTATCATTAATATAAAAGCCTGCTGAAAGGACTCTAGTCACACTTCAGTGTGATCTCTCCCCAGAAGAGTGGCACCTGTCACTTACCACTGGGCAGATAATGGAACAAACAGAACTCAACTAAAAAAAAAAAAACTGAATGAGCACAGCTTCAACCTCTTTTGTGGTATGGAGGGATCTTTTTCACAGTAAAAGCATCAGTGACTACCCCCAGGCCACATATAGAAAAAGTATAGTGACATTAGCATGGGGAGGAGTGGGGTAGGGGAATAAAAGGAAAGGAAAAGAAAAATGAATATAGCAACATTCCTGATTATGTTAAGGTGATGAACGCAGAATGCTTCCTTTTTTTTTTTACAGCTTCTTTTGATTTTCTGCAAGTTATAAAATTATAGAAGCTCTTTTCTCCCTTTTTATTCATCACCTGTCTGGGCTGACACTCTCCCTGCTGCCCCCACGATCCTCACAGTAGAGGCCTCCAGAAGCAGCTGGGCACCTCATTGCCAAATGATCCATCCCTGGGCCTGGAGCAAAAGTCACTTCAGTGCCAAGAGCTGTCAGGGAGCCTGGGTTTGTGAGGTTTAGCATTCCAGTGTTGCTCTGTACAACTGCTGCACTAGATGAAAAGGAAGAGGACTCAACATCCAAGAAGCTCCTTACAGACTTATATCCATGTCCAAATCATTGGTGCTCACAGCCAGAGCAGTGGAGGCTTAATGACTTCTCTGGACTGATCTTCCTGCATCTGGGTCAGTCCCTGGCATCCTGCTGCACTGCATTTCCAGGGTTTTCTTTGGGACAACCTCTTGTTTCCTACCATTTCAGGGGCACCATCATGCCTCCCTATCCTATTCCTAAAGGTTTCCCCTATCATTCTGTGTCATTCCTTTCATTCCCTTTCATCACCTACTCTAGAAGAAATGATGTAAAGGTGAAGAGGGACAAGAGCTGTGATCATAGAATTACAGAGCAGTTGACAGTGGAAGGGAACTCTGGAGGTCATATTGTCCATCCCCCTGTTCAAGCCAGCTCAGAGCCAGCTGCTCAGGATCATGTCCAGGTAGGTTTTGAACACCTGCAAGGACAGAGACACCACATCTTCTCTGGGTAGCCTATTTCTATGCCTGGTTACATTCAGAGTGAAGAAGTGTTTCCAGATGCTCTAATGCAGCATCTTCTGTTTGTCTCTTACCTCTTGGCCTGTCCCTGGCACCACTGAAAAGAGCCTAGCCTTGCTTTAAAGGAAGTCAGAACCAGGTAAAATTGTCTTGCTGTTCAACTGATAAACAATTAGAAGCATGACTGAAGTTGAGATCATACTAAACAGAGGTATGAGATCATGTTCTCTGCCCTTTTCTTGTTTTGTTTGTTTTTTTAAATTCAGGAGGGTTCTACTGCCTGGCACAATCTTAGCAGGATGGGAGTATTCATGACCTTGGATAATTAATACAAAGAGAAAATGTCCTTGTAACTAAAACTATAGTATTGTTTGTGGCTACCAACTGGAACTCAGGAAAGAAATCTGAGCTAGTAAATTTATTGTTTCAGTTCATTTAAACTTCTAGGAGAACTACCACCAGTAATGTTTATGATCACCACTATTTTGGATAAAGCAGCTGCACATACATCTATGTGTGTACACACACAGCAGCAGTAACTGTGAGTGAAGCATGCTATCATGCTCCTGGGACTTGCTTTTCAGCAATTTACTTAGGGTTTTTGCCAGCAATGGAAAATAAAAAATATTCCACCAACACCAACCTCAGGAGTTAAATAATAAAATAAATAGATAAATGTGGGGCATTGAAACTGCTCTAAAAGAAATACCTGAAGAACACAATGTTGGAGACCACAGGGTTAATTTCAGAGAATACCTAAGGAAAGCCATTTGACCTCTGCCCTCATGCTGAGCTGTCTGGAGAAATTCCAGTCTAGCAGAAAGGCTGCACGATGTAGAAATCTGCATGTTTGGGACCCAGCACATCCCACTTCCTTAACAAATGCTAATGGTCATGCACTGTACAGCTCATTTTGGGTACATTAACAGCATTTAAATGCAGGAGACTATCTGCCCAGAGACATTCACATGGAGCTGTTTTGAAGAGAGATCCCCCCACGGTATTATAGAATAGATAGCAGTCAGAGACATGTCAGGATGCAAAACTTACTTACCCCGCAAGGAGAAGGAAAACCACCCACTGGAACCCATCCCCAGCAGCCAGGGCTCAGCCAGCCTGTGGGTGGCAGGCAGCCAGGCTGGCCTGAGAGCTGGCTGGCTCAGCAGCTGCGCGTCACCCACGGCATCCACGCCACTTTCTTTGGCAGCAGACAGAGAACCAACAAAACGATCACGTGTGTCACTTGCAGCTCTCTGTTAAGAGCCGCAACATCAAATGCTGAAAGCTGGCCAAAATTTTTCCAAGTTTTCCATGAGACTGGCACTTCTGATTGGTCTACTGCTGTTTGGACACTGTGAAACAGCTCTTCTGCTCCAGAATGGAGGTGCTCCCACAGTACTCCAAAATCCAGAGTGTCCCTTTGCAGGGACTTGCCTGTTGTCATCATTCCCCTCATGCTGCTCAGGCATGATGTGCTCCTGCAGAGGGGGAGTTGTGCTATGGAGTCACCAGTGTCTATTTCTGCACTCCATTTAACACACTGTTAGGTCCTCCCTCATTCTTCTGGGATGAAAAAGCTCCACTGTGGGTGCAATTGGCAGTATTCATGCTGTATGTACAAAACTCAGGTCTTCCCCATATGCAGAGTTTTCTGTGCTGCTTATTCAGAAAGGGCACAGAGAAAAGAAAGGTGAGGTAGAGCAAGGTAAAGATACCATCAGTCCTTGGATGTTTTGGGAACATAGAAATATGGATCCTTTCACAGGGGCTGAATGCTACACAAGGAAAAAACCCACTCATTCTGTGAAGGGATGTGGGAAAGCAAATTATTTGCTACAGTGCACCCATAGCTCTCAGAAACTGTAGAGCTACAGAAGTAGGGTAGAGGAATCCAGATATACAGTGACAGATGAGGCCACCTCAAAGCTTTTGAGAAATGCAGTGAGAATTTAACTTTTCCAAGGATGGAAACTTAAGCCTCTAACAGGGATACAGAACTCCAGCTATGGAAAGAAGCAAGATAAATATAACAGACAGAAAAAGAGGAGAGATCAAGACAGTAGAATTTGCTGTTTGCACGGGAAAAGGATGGTTGCTGTATTTCTGTAGCATAAGCCTCTTCTGAGGCTCAGTTTTCCAGGCTCCTAAGCACAGTCAAGGCAGCACAGAGAATCACAAGCTGGTCTTTTGCCTCACAGTAGTTTTGTTGGCAAATGCCCACTTTACCTAAGCCTAAAGTCAGCATTGAGAACTTTGTTGGCTAACACCACCAAAACCCACAGCACAAAATAATAACACATGGGCATAAACAGATGCCACATTACTAAGCAGAGGAATAATGTCCAGAAGCCTGGGGTTAGTCTCAGTTCTCTGCAAAACAACAAATTAACTTCTGTCTAAGCAGGTGTCAGTGAGAAGGAGGAGGGACCCATTAATGACTGGGGCTGAACTCAACCATCACACAGCCTCACATGTGTGTCCCTAGGAGGATGCTGGGAGCAAGGAGCTCCCCTCTTGCTAAGAACCAGTTGGTTCACAGGGCTCAGAGAGCAATTCTATGCTGCAGTCAAGTCACAAAAAATACGCTAACTCCAGCTGCAACATTAGTGTTTGTAAGCATATTCCTACTGACAGGTAGTCTGCACTGAAATGCGCCAACGTGTTCCTTGTGCTCAGCCAGAAGTGACAAGATGCAGATAATCAAGGCAAAACAGGACCATTAAAAACAAGCACACCCATCTGTCAAATAACAATAAAAGTTGTACTAGCTAGAAGTTTGCATAACGTTTGCTTTCCTTAGTAGCAAAATGGTTTTCCACAACAGGAGCAGAACAAGATAGTATTTTATTTTTTTTTAATTCTTGTTGTTTGGTTGTTTGTAATTTTTTTCTTTTTCTTTCTCCCTCACCATCTAGAGATAGTCTAAGTAGTCAAAATTGATTGCTCCCAATTTACATCTTCATTTCCACAAACATACATACTTCTTCAGGCCAATTAGACAATGTTGTGTGCTTTGAATTGGAAAAAAAAATAAATTCCAATACATTTCCTCATCCATTTCCCTCTGTTTGTCAGGCAGGAGATGTGAACAAAGAAATTTCATACTGCCATATTAGTTGGCTAAATAAACCTAGATAAGTCTTGAAAAAGCTTCTAATGTTAAAGAACCAGAACCCATTAAGAAGATTCCAAAATTAATTCTTACTGTTTGTGGTGAAAAAAACTTTATGCCAAAATTTTTTTTGTTTGTTCCAAGTAGTTGCAATGCAACAGAAAACCACAATGATGTGGTTACTCCCAAATAAACATTTCCCCTTTTTAAGGACATATAATTTCAGATCTAGTCTACAGTGCTCTTCTGCAAGAGAACTTTAGAATTCAGATCTGTCAAACACAGAACTTCTGATTGCATTAGTTTTAGTTATGAAAGAAAAGACTCAGTCTTCCTATAGAGACATGGAAATGACAATCATCTGAAGTGTGATTACACAGCTACAGATGTGTAGATAATAGGTTCTTGCTAGTTAATTTTGTTCCTCCCAAAGTATTTCTGATTTGGAATGAGATTTTTCAAGCTGAAATAGGTGTTTTGGGGGCAGGGATTTCAACAAAAAGAAAAAAAGAAGGCAGCCTTGAATATTTCATTAAATGCAACGTGATTTTTTTTCTTCATAATGTATGGGTTTAAATGTCTTAGCAAGCATTCTAGTTTTTAAAAGGAGAGGTGTCAATTCAAGTAGAACACACTGAGACCTTCTCTAACATTTCAGTGTGACAGCTTCCAGCCAATTTTATGCCACTCAGATAAGGTAAATTCCCCCTCCACAAATGGACAGGCTGTTTGTTCCTTTTGGGAGAGGCTAGTGACAAAACAGAGCAGCAATTCTATCCACTTACTCTGCTGAAAGCCACCAAGGGGGGAACAAAAGGCCAGCCCAGAGCTCTTTAGTTACCTGCCAGTTCAGACTGTCATTTACCCACGGCAGGAGATCTGGTCTCTGCTCTTCCCAATCAGACACTTCACCAGAAAAGCAGCTCTTGCTGGTTGTGCTCACTCACTTGCTGTCACCAGCCTGGACATCTGCCCATTTTTAATGGCGCATGTGCAGTAAAAACAATCATAAGCAAACTTCAGAGCAGCCAGGAGATTACAGTGACTTGCCAGAAGATAGGAAACAGTTCACGTTCCTGCTCTTCATCAGGGGGAACAAGGCTTTCTACTGTCACAGACACGTTTTATGAAAAATCCTTTCCTTAGGATTTTTTCTCCTGAGAAGCTGAGAGACCTCAGGAACAAAATGCAAGCAATGGTTATCTGCTGCTGTGGAATGCAACAGGTGGATCTTTGATTGGTCTCATATGGTTATTTCTAATTAATGGCCAATCACAGTCCAGATGTCCGGACTGTCTCGGTCAGTCACAAGCCTTTGTTATAATTCTTTTTTCTATTCTTAGCTAGCCTTCTAATGAAATCCTTTATTCTATTCTTTTAGTATAGTTTTAAATATAATATATATCATAAAATAATAAATCAAGCCTTCTGAAACATGGAGTCAACATTCTCATCTCTTCCCTCATCCTAAGACCCCTGCAAACACCATCACATCCTACAGCATTCCAACTGAACACCCAAGTCTGGATATCTCACCTCTCCCCATGGCAGCAAGAGGAAGATTTCTGAAACCACAGAATTGCTCTGCAGGGCAAGAAGGGATCTAGCCCAATAATAGAACTGCTGCCTTCTGCCCTTAACTCTGAGGGTCCCCTTAAAGTTAATACTGTTTTTCCTTCCTGACAGAAGTCACTCCTCGATCTGCAGAGAAATCACACTGTAGAGGTTTATCTAGCAGAAAACTCCCTTTCCATGGACTCTGACTCACTTCTGTAATCAGTGTTCACAACCTCAGGGAAACACATATATCAGAAACACCTCAGAAAACACTTATCACCTCCTCGCCTTCTGACCGCGCGATGAGGGGACAATTTATGATTTAGCTCAAATTATCTGCTCTAGTGAGATTCTAGACTTGCTGCCAGCAAGTAGGATACCTGCTGGGACTTGGGGAAAGTACGGACTTATTCAACCAGTGTTGAGCCATATTTGAAGGTTTAGGTTTACTCGAATTAAGTATAACAGGAGACTTAGGACATTTTATCTGTCCTCTAAGCCAGTACTCTTGTTCCTTGTTCCTTTGTGAAATGAAACCAATCCGTTACATGATTTACCAAGCTAAAAATTGAATGCATCACTACCAAATTAGGAGAGAATTAATTATCTTCCTCAAAGCAGAAACTGGAAGAACAATTTACCCAAAAACCTAAACCCATAACCAAAAGACATTTCATTGCAAGTCTCTGTTGCTTTATCACAATTTCCCAATTCAAATGGAGGTCTCTGTTTATAGATAAATATTATAAAAGCATGACATACAGCTTACTCTTTTTGTCTCCCTGGCCTTCATCACAAAACATGAATCCACGTGACAAAAACAGATGCAGAGTTTAACTGTCTTTGCCACGGTTATTTCTGGTTACAAATAATGTAACTCCAACCACTGCATGAAATCTTTTGTGGCACATTATACAGAGCTTAAATTCCTTCTCAGCTACAAGAATAGGACAGTGTCTCTTGTGTCTGTCTTGTGCTTGTCATGTAGTCACTCATAAAGGATTTACTCTTTGCTTACCATTGTATAGGCAGGGCAACATAAAACAATATAAAGGAAATACATGCTATAGGAAACAAAGGCAGCTGCTGGAATGCAGTGCATCAAGGAAAACAAACTGCAGAAAAGTGAAAAAGCAAGGTACCCACTGGAAGGGAGCATCTTGCACCTCCCCAGGGTTTCCTGCCCCATCAGTCAGTGGCTACAATGCTCGTCTGTGTTCATGCTCCCGAGGAGCCGAGTAAGAGAAATCCTGCGGTGTGCTCACCTCTCTTCCCTTCTCTCCTGTGGTTGTGGAGACATAGACCTCTTCTTTCCCCGACTTGTTGCTTTGGGAAAGCCCTGTTTCCCTGGCTCAGCAGCCAGTAATTGAGATTGGGTATTCACCTGCAACATGGCTTTAATCTTCCCCAGATTCAGTGGTCCCGTAGGTAATATGACTGTGAACTAACTTGAAACTGCAGGTTTCTTCTTTAACAGAAAGTCAGAAACATAAAAATTACCTGCAATCTCAGGGGAAATGTGGCTCTTGATTCCTTGCACTATGGTTTGCAACAATGCTACACAGATCTGCTATTCAATGTATGGATCTCGGCTCGGTTTCAAAGTCATGGTGACTTTCTGTGCCACTATTCCGTAAACAAACTGCAGTTGCCTGTTCATCAGGCTCTGCAGTTTCATAACATAGCGGTGAAAGCTCTACATTCAGGTCACCTTGTCTCTTTTGGGTAGAGAAAATCAGACACAGAGTCTATAGTCTATGAAAGAAAGGTTCACATTTCTTAATTTTCATTGCACACAGAAACAAAACAAACAAACAAAACCAGAACAACAACAAAAAAATTAACCCAAAACCAAAACAAGGGTTCTCATACTCTAAATTTGCTGCAATTACTTTGTGTGGCCAGACTTCTTGCCACCCACATTACTATCTCTCTTTCTGGCCCCTCTACAAACATTTCACAGAAGTGGTAAGAAATTATTTTTTCACATTTCCATTAGGGAGAGAAGCAAATTTCAAACTTGAAAACTATCTTGCTGGTCAAGTATTCAACTTTCCAACTGATGTGTGAAAAACTACCCAATTCACTTGCTTAGCTTACAAAGAACCTTCATCTCTTCCTCCAAATGATATGGTCACAGCCAGATTTCCTATTTGTTTATCTTAGTAACTTTATTGACCTGACTGAGATTTCTCTTCACATAGCAGAAAATACTGACATAAATAGAGGAAGAAAACTGGGTAAAGCACAGTTTTTTCAACAGCAAAGGAAGTTGACGAAAATGCTACCAGAGTACAGGGCTTCTTTCAGAAACAATAAATCAAGACGCATAAGTGAAAGTGATTACTTTTTCAGTACAGCTTAGGAGACTGCCTAGCACAATAATTTAAGAATTTTTACTGCTAGTTTGCTTTACTGCTTGGCTATAAATCTTGTTTAAACAATCCTAGAAGGATTGCAGCAGACCTCAGATGCACAGGGAGCTCCAAAAGAAGAGACCTTCAAAAACAGGAAGGTTGCAAGTTTTAGTGCCTGCCACCCCTGGAAGTTTAATCCACCAAGGGACATTTCAGAAAGGTTCTTTATGTCTTAACCTATTAGTTTCCTAGAGGTTTATTAGAAAGGTACAAGGTCAACCAGTGCCTAAATATCTATTAATTACCAGTGTTGGATCTGTTGAATTTCAGGAGCTCTCTAGCACTTAAGTCTGGCATGTGTCATTATTGAAATTCAGTTGAGGTCTAGGTTGAAATCTAAACCAAGAGAGTTAAATGCTTAAATTGAAAAATCAATCAATCTCAGCTGGATAATTTGCAACAGATGCTTTACACTGATCCTTTGCTACGGGTGGCATTCTCAACATATGCTCTGAGAATGTAGGAGGTTAAAAGAGGTGGAGAAAAAACATACAGATTTGTATTAGCCTGTAATAAGTCAAGGAATTATGTATTCATTTACCATAGCAGTACCAGAAAGCAGTGATGTGCTAGGATCTAGTCTCTTTTATCCTAAGTTCATCTGTTAATAATAAAAATCTTTTCAGAAATTGAGAAAAAAACCCAAACAAACAAAGGTTCCAAATATGTCCTTATGTTCATTGTCTCTATAAATAATAGTGATAACAACAACAAAAAAAAAACTTAAAAAATGCCAGGCAAATAATTTCCTAAATTAGCATTAGAGGGTTCAAGGAACAGAATCAAATAAGGGTATCATCACAGCACAGATGGCTACAATGTGAAATACATGATGTCTTAGAGAGCGAATCAGTTAGTCACTGGTCCATTTCTGCGCCTGTGGTACAAAAACAGTCCCAGGGACAAGTTGTTTCACAATGAAAAATGCAAGTAATTTAAAGGGAAATGGCCATAGGGCAGAGCTACACAGTGCCTGAGCTGCAGGTAAAGGTTTCAGAAACAATTGGTATGGAATTATTTTTCTCAAGTGAAACCAGTGGCGCAAAAATAAGGTAAGGATGCAAAGTTAAAATAGAGATGAAGAGCTTTCACACACTGAATGACCCCTGTGTTTTTCATCCACTGTGGCTAGCAATAACTTTGATCTCATTTTTGAGGCCTGTAATTTAGACATTCACATATTATCTTGTCATCTGGTGACCCTTGTGGATGAATCAAAAGACTTAGACAGTTCTGAGACATAACTCATCATGCTTATTATTGATATCTACCTTACTGAGTGCTTCAGCTACTAAAGCTGAGCACAGCTGCATCATGAAAGTGTATTCTTCTTCACCTGTCATAAAGGCTTGCATATGGAAAACTCCTATACAGCCATCTAACTCCAGACTTTTGCTTGGGTTTAAGGAAAAGCCATAATTAGCACATGTGCTGGCAGGTGTGAGTCACTGGGCATCACCTGTGTCTGATCCACCCTCAGCACAGGGGCAAAGAGCTGGGACCTGGGCTGAGGCACTTCTAGTCCTCTGTGAGCTCAGGTGAACAAACTTCACATATACCTATGGACAAAGGGTAAAGAAGACAAGCAGGACCAAAAATCCACATCAGATAAGATTAATTTGAGATAGAAGACAAGCAGGACCAAAAATCCACATTAGATAAGATCAATTTGAGATAAAATTATTTTCACTGATTTCACATAGAACAGAATTTGGCCGGTTGGGAAAATGCCTGAAAATCCCACAACCAAAGCGCTTTTTCCAAAATGAAAAAAGGTTGTTACGAACCAGCTCTTTCAGACCTGAGAATTTACATAGCAGCTGAATTTTCAAAGTCATTTTATGTCCATAAATCCTATTGTGGGATCATTAAAAAAAAAAAAGCAGCAAAACAAAAATCAACCCACAAAACACCAGAGCACTTAGCACCCCATCTGCATTCAGTATGCTGAGCACATTTGAAAAATCTGACCTTAACATATCCTCTCTAATAGGCTCAAAATGTATTTTTTGAAAGAAATGTGCTTAGTGTTATGTTTGTGACAAAAGTAACAGAGGAAAAAGGTGTAATCACAGTCATTTGAAACTGAGTATCTAGTATGCCATAGTACACCTCATTATTCTTTGCATTATTCACCATTTGTCTCAGGCTGTGCTTGTGCCAGATACAGGCATCAAAACTGTGGTTTTTGTTTGGATTCTCTCTGTACTAGAGAGAGAACAGAATTAAAAATAAATTGTTAAAATACATATGATATTCCTCATGCAGGCCTATGAAAGACCTTAGAGCCTCAAATTAGTAGGGAAGGATGGAAGAAGAAAAAAATATTTTTAAATTTGGAAAGTGATGTGCAGGTTAGAAAGGTATGACTTTGGTGGTTGAGAAAAATCTGTTCAGGTATGTCTTTTAAATTGTAGAGAGCACAATTTAAATAAAATTTTATTCAACATTTTCTCCTATATTCCTTACTCAAATCCTTTTGCTTGGGCAAGAATGAAAGTATTTTAATTTATTTTTCTACCTGTTATGTTGCTGGCTTTTATTTCATCTTTCTTGTCTTGATTGGCAGGATTAGGCAAATGAGTCCCTCTCTCTGTAGGAATCCATTCAGTTTCATGGTTTTCCTGAACGAACAGGTAAACTGATGCTCAAGTCTGGCTTTCAGAATACTTAAGCAACAACTTTTAAAAGTATATTTTAAATATCATAGTGAAAAAAAACTCCAAGCAACAAAACACCCCACAAAGATGAGGTTAAAAACCCAAACAACAAACTCCACAAAACCTTGCACAGCCTTGTTTTGATAACCTGTCCTGATGCAGTTTGAAAGCACAAAGAATGAATAATATCAAATGGTCCTTTATCCACCAGCACGGGAACCATGGACACATAAACACACAGGAGCACAGGCCTCCTGGAATCACGTGGTTAGGAAAGAATTTTATTTCTTTTTTAAAGATGGTCCAAAATAGTTTAGAAACTGGAGAAGGGAGCCTAAAAATAGGCAGTGTTACAAAAGGTAGATTATACCACACTAAACTCTGATCTGATATTTAGAGCAATGATTTCTGCATGCTTATGGCTAACAAGACTTAGTATTACCTACTTTTTCTTCACAGCCACCTTACAACACCCCTCAGCTCTACAAAACAGAAGTGGTTTTATTTGAAACCTTTCCCCGTTGAGATGTGCAAGCAAGAGCAGAGAATTCAGTCTGTTTTCCTACAGAGGGGAAAGAGAGTCCATCTGCCAGAAAGCTTTACTGATGTGTCTTTCTGGCCTGAGTGCAGCCCTGCCAGAAGGGACCACAGAGCCCACTGCAACTTATCACCGTGCCAGGAAGTGCAAAATTTACTACCAGGAAAAATTAAAGTTCTTCCTTTTTTGCCTGCCAAGAAACAAATCTCTCTTCCATGTACATCTACTTACAGATAAAAGACATACATATATATATATATAAATTTATCTCTGTATATATATATATATATATATATATATGTATATATTCGTGTGTATATATATATATATATATATATATATGTATGTAAAATCTTTGCTGGGAAATATCAGCACAAAGGCTGATATGGCACAATTGCTCTTCTTTCAATCTCCTGGTCATGCATAATGTACAGACATGGTGAATAACAGTCAAAAAAAAAAATAGAATTGACATAAATTAAACTATATGAATTCAGGTGATAGAAAATGAGGCTGCAATGGCATCCCTCTGAAGGAAGCTATCCCTGGAAGGAGAGGTCCTGCTTGGCCACGGATATCATTATCTTGACAAATGGAGTGGGTGATTTTGCTTAAAGAGAAAGGAGGGTAGATACTTTTAAAATTACAGCAGTAATTCTAAAGCTGAATGGCAGTTTAAGGCTTCATCCTCACCTGCAGAATATACTTGAGGCACTACCATTACCTCATTACCCAAGCACACTGCTGTAAGCTTGGAAATGGCCTCTAAAGCGCCACTGACACTGCTTGAAGAGATTTGAGGAAACATTATATTTAGGGACAAATATAATTATTCACCACATGTTTTCTTACTCAGATGAAAGGATCTCATTGCAAGCCACAAGCAGCAGACAGCAAGAGCAGCATGAATGAAAATGCACAAAGTGAGAGCTGTGACAACACCATGAATATTGGTGGTTATTTATGCAGTTGTTCAGTCCCCAGGATCATGTTCCAGGCAGAACCAAGAGACAGTATCATATACCTGTGTCACAGCACCACTGACCCTAACCCTATTCCAGGGTTTGGGTCTCACTTAATAACAATAGTTATATCATCTCTTCCTCATCTCCAACATTATTCATGTCATTTTTTGGGTTTTGGTCAGCTCTTGCAATTTTCCACTGTCTATGGTGTCAAAATTCATACAAAATTGAAGACAGGAACCGTAGTAGTCTGAAGAAAACCACACAGCTCTTGCAGTGGTCCTGGAACCATGAGTTTGAGTTTTGTGTGCTCCTATCAGTGCCACTCCAGAACAGGTTTTCTTTGCATTATATGAACAGGCTTGCAACCACCTGCATCTGCCTGGTGCAGAGACAGCCTCCTCCCCTTCCTCACCTAGGTATCTCCTGATTCCCATGCTGTCCATCTGGACTATCTCCTCCTGGCCAGGTGCTGTCATGAAATGCTGCTTCTCAGCCCACTTAATTGTCCTCAAGTGACAGATGGGATTTGACTATAGCTGGTAAGCCGTAAGTACACGAAGCAGATGAGCAGTTAATTAGCAGCGCTAGTGTTTCTGTGCAAATAGCTATAGGAACTACACATTAAAAGATGGCCTTATCAAGCCAGTTAGTCCATCTTCTCTCTTCTAACACATTTCTTATCTCACGCAGTACATTAAAAGTTTTGAGTTCCCCTGTGCCCAATAAGCTACTTTTAAAATCTCAAAGTTTCTATCAACTTTCCTTAGGAGACTATTTCACAGTCTAATGAATCTTGCTGTCAATAAATCTTTTCTTTCTGTTTAGCCTAAAGATAGTTCTTGAAATATTGAGCAGGAAAGAAAAAAAAAGGGAAAAAATCTGATAACTCTGTAGAACAATTTCTAAATACAGTACTGTGCCTTCATGTTTCCTAGGACACATTAGCACTTCTGTAAATGGTTGTATTAGAAAAAGAATCTCAGTGCAGCTTTCTCCACCAGAGAGTACAAATCTAGATATTCTGGAAAAAAAAATTGAATGGGGTGATCCAAGGAATAAAAGCAATGCAGTCGTAATTTCATATATTGCAGGCCAATGGTCAATGCCTATGAGTCTACCCAAGAAGGGAGTATCACAAATTCATTTATTTAGTATTCAAAACACACAGAACAGACTGGAGAATTTTGGCTAAACGATCCCCTCCTGAGACCCAACTATTTCATAAAATAACTCAGGATTTCCTTAGGTTTTCAGAGTACCTTGACAATACCTGAATAAAGGTTTTAAAAATTTAGCCTAAGAAAAAATAGTGGAAATAAAGACACTTTTTAATATATAATTTATAGCACATTTAATATATTTCTTCTGTAAAAGAGCCTTCTGATGTTCTGAGTCTTGAGAATTCTATCTGTGGTTTATCACTAAAGATATTTAACAAAACAAGACACACCAGCCCAGAAAGAAATGAGTTCTTCTGTCAACAATTACCTTGGTGATAGTTCTTCAGTCTTGCCCCCTCCCCCATCCTATTTTGTCTTGATTTAGAGGCTTCCCTCCATTCTTGTCTGTCTGGAAACTCTCTTCTGAAGCACCCTCCACCAGCACAAGAAAAACCTTCCTTCGTAACTCAAGGCAGGTGCCAGTGAATAATTCTACCCATACGGAACTTAGGTAAGCCAGATTCTAAATACACACAAAAAATCCTAAATTAAATCCATAAAAGTTAAAGAAACCTGTCAGATGTCTTCTTGAAACAGTTCCCCCTATTTGCCATACTTCTAACTTGTTATAGGGATTGAGAACCATATGCAAGAGCTCAGACTCTTGTTTCCTCACAAACCACAGCCTTTCAAGTGATTTCTTGTCTATACACTCAAATGTTATCATTATTAAACTTCTAGAAGAACAGTTTCACAAGAGAGAAAGAAGCATTCTCCTTTTCCAGCTTAATAGGCCCATAATACCATTTAAATTTTTTTCTCAATAAGAATGCCTACCTGTTCCAGCTGCCAGAGCTCAACAGCAGCCTCCTCGTGTTCACACCAACACAGCCAGCCACTGCAACTATTGAAGAAGCCCAAAGTGCAGAGAGTACAATTTTCACCTAACTAGGAGTGAAACACTATGAAAGCTATCTGAAATTTCTGAGCCAGAGACTGTGATTATATCAGCATAGTTTCAGAATCCAGGGTGCTAATAACTTAGTCAGTGCAGCAGTGAAGCTTTCTCTCTGTATCCTGGTAGAAGATCACTGCTTCTGCCCACATGGGCAAGCACTGAGTAATTTGCACCTCTTTGCACCCTGCTGGTGCACAGCTGTGGACTCAGCCAAACACGGCATCCTTGTGTGCCATGAGCACCATAGGAATCAGCAACTTGAGTCAAATCAGTCTGAACAAATCTGAATCATGTCACATCTATGGCATATCCAGCCCACTACCTTGTCTCTGCTAGTAGCTAATAGGGAAAACAGTCAAAAAACTCAAAAGCAATGCAGGCCTTTGGTGACAATTTCCCAGAATACTCTCACTCTCTGTTTCTTAGCTGCTTGTGGTGCAGCTAACATTGTTAGCTGAAGATGATGTCTTTGAGTATTAAAAAACATCATGTTTCTTTCCTATTTAGTTCTCCAAATGGTCTATAAATCAAAGTAAACAATTAGAAACCCCTGAATCCTGCAGAAAAGGGTTTCACATCTTCTCAGTATCCCAAGATAAGCAATGCTTCATTATTTTTCTGGACCTGTCACTCGCCAATTTTATCTGTTGTCCTGTAAGACTTTCATAAGAAGAGACATGGAACAAAAATATTTTCCATGGTCTTAGATATCTTTATCATATCAAACTAGAGTAAATTCCTTCCAAGCCACAGCATTCAATCATTCTTTGTTTAAAAGCTTATCCATCCATCCATCCATCCATCCATGCTCTCCTTCTCTGCAATTTTTCAGTTCATCTTCTAGGACCAGAATTGTACAACATCATTGATGAGAGCACTGAAGTCTCTTACCAGCTGAAGCTGCACCCAAAAGGGCTGTTGTGGACACAGAATTGTGCTGGTGGGTCTCTGTTAGGATCTGTTTATCACCAGTGGCAAAGGCCATTGGATTTACTGTCACTGGATAACCATCTGCAGCACCTACAGAGCAGTTCCACTTTGTACCAAGCAGAAAAGCTCACACAGCACTCTCCAGGGATGCTCAGTTGCCTTGCAGGCTCTAGACCCCTAAACTTTAATTTCTCGAGCTAGAAAGTACAGGAAGACATCTCACCAAATAAGAAGATGTTTGTGGCATCAGCTAAAATCTCTTTCTTCTGCTATTCTGCTTCATTATACAGTAAAATAAATAAAATCATGAATGAATCATCACCTAAAAAGTCTCAGAGAATCACAAATCACATGTTTATTGATGACACATGAGTAAACCATCTATATTTAATAACTACTGCTCTTCTTACTGCTCTTATGGATTATGTGTGTTAATCACACTGGTGATTTTTGAATATTTATTGTTGTTTTTATCTCTGCTGTAGTCATATATTAGAAGCTTTCACATCAGGAAGAACAAGTAAACATGCTGCTGCTGAATGTATTATGGGGGGAATTAGAGTGAGACATTAAAATGAAGTTTTTACCAGGCAGTGCATCTTCATTCAACTGAATGTCATGGGAGATGAAGCATGTCCAAGTAATTATGGGAATTACCAGTGCAGCTAACAGGCACAGAGGACCACTATCCTGTTCTGGGTAACTGAGGTTTGGACAGCTGTGACAGGATTGTAGTCTGTGCTAGGAGGGACTAGTTGCAGTCCAGACAAACTGCACCAAATGTGAAATGGGTGATGTACAGCTGCAGTGCAGAACTTTATTTGGTTTGATGGAATGTTTTTTTGGTTTATTTCTCAGTGTGGATTTAAAGGCTGTCTTGTAGAAGTGGTAAGAAAAGCTTTGGTCAAGGGACTTAGGTGGGGTTTTTTTCTGAGTTTACTTAAGTAACTATAAATCTTCTAAAGTATAAATTCTACTTTTTTTTTCACATGAACCATTTATAAGCAGTTTGCATATTTCCTCTGTGAATAACTAGATCAATGATCTTAGGTCACCTGACCTTTCTGATTTTGCTAGACTGACCATTTTCACTACCAGGCTCAGGTTATGTTTATATGCAAAATGAGGACAGAGAGGTGAGAAGTTCTTGGTCTCTTCATATGAAAACTAAAGGAATAAGTCAACCATGAGCTGACATAAATTACATCCTTCAGAACTTCAGTTGAAATAAGAAGCCCTAAAAATTAAAAGGCCAAATAAATCTTAGCTGTAGCATAATGAAAGCAGAAAAATTGTGTATGTAATATGAATAAAATGTTTCAGTCCATCACTGGAGTAAAATAATTATATCATTTGAATTTCTTCTAGTGTGAATTTCATCAGTAATTCAGTATGCCAATTCATGATAATAAGTAAAATATACATGAGGAAGAGTGGGTTTGCCTGGATGTATGCTCGGATGATTTCTAGCATCCCAAGCAAGATGAAAAGCTTAGTATAGCTATTTCTGCTTGGGGGGGGGTTTGGTTGATTTTTTTTGTTGTTTATTTGTTTTGTTTTTGTTTTGTTTTTGTTTTGTTTTTTTTTTTTTTTTTTTTTTATTCCAGTTGGTGTTATATCCATATTCCTCCCAAATGACTATTAAATAAACATAGAAAATATAAGCAGGAAGATAATGCATGTGATGACTACTTTCTTCAACTCTATTAGAGCATGTAAAAATTGTAAAAAAGAGTTCTGTGGCTCCTACTTTAGCTAAGGCTTGCTATTTGAGTACTGTTTTCGTAACAGTCTTGCTGGAATGAGAAGCCTAAATGAAGCTCTCCAGTGGGCTCACTCTTGTAGGCACAGCTCACTCTGTTGCTGCTGCAGCACAGCTCTGGGATTTTATCTGTTTTCCATTCCTCTGGCTCAGCACTGCCTCACCACGGCCTCAGCCCCAGCAGGATGAGAAAAGCCAGTGTGATGGCTGACCAACCAACCACTCTGCTGTAGGCACTGCAGGTGAGCACAGAGCAGTTCAAACCAAAACCCGCGTGCCAATTTCTCAGTTAAGGAATAGCAACTCTACCCCAATTTACATGGAAAGCATCAAGGATCAGTTCATTTGCTCAGAGTTCTGAGTGAAAAATGTGCTAACATCAAAGGGAGTGCTCACTGCAGTGTCAAGATGCCACCACAGAGCCTCCAAAAGCTCTGCACTCTAGGAATATTTTGATATAAACTGTCAGGATCCCCTCATTCCCCTTTGCCCTGGCTTAGAATGATGAATCATGTGTTAATGATAGCCCCTAACACATTTTAAAATGGAGTAGTTGCAGGTTCACTTTTACACCTAAGAGAATATTAACCATGGACAACCCAACAGCATTTCTAGTATGAAGGGTATCAAGCTGCTGCAGGTGGCTCCTCTGCCACAGGAAACTTTCTTACATTTCTCAGCTGCTTCTTTTACTTTTCATTCATCACAGAGCACTGAGAGTGAACTCCTTAATTCATTGGTGATCATTTGTGCTCCCTCTCAGCCCCCATTTCTTCTGCACAGATTATATTTCAGAGGCTAATTCAGGATTGCGATGGTCTGCTTTGCCTTGGCACAAGCCTCCCACTCAAATACCACATGCTCCTTGCCATTTTACCTTCATATTTTCCTGTCCTATGAACCTTAAAGTAAATGCAGCATTTTTACAGCCTGTTATATTTGGAGAAGCCTTTGAACTATCTGTTCCATTTGTGCATAGTCATCTACAAAGAACAGACCTACCAGGACAAGAAAACAAAAAAAAAAAAAAAATGAAATAGGAAAAAAGAAAGAATTCTACAAAAAGAAGTGGTGTTATTGCTGTATAGTTATCAGTTAATGTTAAGAATTATTGTTTGGAAATTGTTTAGAATTGCTGTTTAGGAGAATTATGGTAAGAAAGCATAATTTTATCAGAAATTGAGAGAAAATTTTGACTTATTTAGATTAGACTGTCTCATTAAAATTTGAAGAATATCTGCTTTCTGGAAAATATAAGAAGTTATTTTCTGTAAAAATAGCACAAAATGCCACATTAAAGCTTTAAACATGATATAAAGTTCAATTTCATTTAGAAACAAAACTCATAAACATTCCAGCCAAAAATATTTTAAAAGACAGAACGTATGAAGATATTGTTGAATAATACCCATCCCCCCCTCCCACAATGTACTCAGGAAGCTAATTTGGACAAAAACCTATTCCCTAATGAAAAAAGTTCATAGAATGGTTTAGGTTGGAAGGGACCTTAGAGATCAGCTAGCTCCAAGCCCCCTGCCATGGACAGAGACAGTTCCACTAGACCAGATTGTTCAAAGCCCAATTGAACACTTCCAGGGATGGGGCATCCACTACTTCTCTGGACAACCTGTTCAGTGCTTCACCACGCTCACAGGGAAGAATTTTTTCCTAATATCTAAGCTAAACCTCCCTCAGTTTGAAGCAATTCCCCTTTATCCTGCCACTGCCTGGCCTTGTAAAAAGTCCTTCTCCATCTTTCTTGTAGGCTCCCTTCAGGCACTGGAAGACCACAGCCTTGTCATCCTGAAACTCTCTCTTTTCCAGGCTGAACAATCCCACTTCTCTCAGCCTTTCTCCATAGGAGAGGCACTCCACCCTCTAAACAACTTGATGGCCTTCCAGTGGATGCTCTCCAACATGTCCACGTCCTGCTGTGCTGGGAACCCCAGAGCGGATGCAGCACTGTCAGTGAGTTCTCAGCAGAGGGGAGCAGAGGGACAGGATGCTGCCCAGGACAGGTTTGGCTTTCTGGGCAGTGAGGGCACATTTCCAGCTCATGTCCAGCCTCTCACCCAGCAGCACCCCCAAGTTCTTGTCCCCAGGGCTGCTCTTGATCATCCCCCAGCCTGTGTTGATACCAGGGCTGCTCCATCCAGGTGCAACACCAGCGCCTGGTCCTGTTAAACCTCATGAGACTCCCTTGGGCCCACTTCTCGAGCTTGTCCACATCCCAGGCTGACTGAAAATTCTTCACCAGCTCTCATTATGTTGTGTGTCTCCTTTTGTTGACACAGGTACGCTCCCGAGTGGATCCTTTGTCTTTACTGCTCTATAAGCACTTTGTAAACATCAGTTCTGCTAGGCCTAAGTCTCTGACATTTGTTACCATTATCTCCTGTTACAAAGGCAGAAGTGAAAAGCAAAGTTTATACCTACGGCCAAGAATGTATCCAACCATATGTACACAAGCACGCATTATACATATATGTTCAATAATTTCAAAAATGTAATCAAAAGGGTCAAAATTAATGAAAAATACATTTTTTGAACTGACTTGCCATTTTCTTATTTAAACAGGAAAAAGATCCTTTGTTTCAGTTGAACTCATTTCACCTTTCTGAAAACATTTATTGAATCTGAAGTAGAAACATAATTACCCAAGCATTTAATTTCAAATTACCATTTCCATTTTAGAAGTGACCTAATAGATAATATACAAAAGGGAATTTTGGGAATGTACCTTTCCAAAATTAGCAAATTGAAAGTTTCTTTCCCTTTCTCTTTGCAGCCAATTGTGGGCTTTTGCAAACCTTAGTAAGTCCTGCATGGACTGTTTCTTGCAAGCCTACTTTGTCTTTAAGGCTTTAACCAAAGTCTTATTTGGTTTTGCTTCCTTCCTCATTTTTTTCCTGCAAATAAATGAAAATATTTTAATACAGCTACGTACGTCAAAGGGGCTGGTACTGCCATTCCTTTCGCCTGTGAGATGCCAGGATTTACTGGATATCAATTTTAAAATGCACTAACTGTGATACAGTCTACATTTTATTTTTATTAATTTTTAATAGTGATTAGAAGTATCAATTTCAAAAAAACTCTTTGTTATGATTGAATTCTTACTTCATTTTTTATCTCATCCCAGGGTGCTGCTGCCTCTCTGAATGACTAAAGCACCTGGACATTTGAATATCATATTAGTCAAATAATCTCAGAAAAATTAATGGAAATCCCAGTGCCCAGTATCAGTTAATGTCACCAAAGCTTGGCATTTATCAACAGAATTTCAAGGAATCAAGTTTCTCTGGAGTATCAATTTACAAAGGCCTGCTAGTAAGCTCAAATATCCTTTTCTTGTTTGAGGTAAATATGATTTTACTACTTGGTGCCCTATAAGCATTCAGCAATATCTGTTATTCTGTGACACAATCAAACAAAAAGACCTGTGTGTTGGCAAGGTAAATGGTTTTTTCTTGTTCCTGGTAAGACTACAGAAACAAAACCAATATGTTTTTAACAGAAGGATGCAACAATAGAAGGAGCATAAAATAGGTTACAAAATAAATTTATAGCTGCAGGAGAGATTGTTTTGAAACAAAGTAGAAATTTTCCCGAGAATGTCAATCTAAGATCCTATATTCTTTCCAAACAGCTCTCAGATAATTCTTTGTTAAATGTTAGAAAGGCTTTGAAAATTTAATCAGGAGTGGAAGAAATGGAAGCAAAGGTCTAAAAGTGTGTTCTTTTGTTCTTAAATGTTTTTGCCACCCTATGACCAAAGTCTCTGCAAACATGGTATAATCAGATTGTGGCAGGAACACATCCTGGCTTCCCATCTTGAAATACTGTGACTGAAGAAGCATTCCTCTGAAAATAGACCTGATTTGCTGCAGAAATAAAGTCTCAAAGTGCAATTTGCCTTTTACCTGAACTAGCAAGACAAGACATATTTAGGAAGAACAGCTGGCTGCAGAGTTAATTTTTGCTCTTCATGTACTTGTCAGTACAAAGAAAAGAGAGGAGTGATTGTGAGAAATGTGAGGAATGATAGTGAGAAAATTACATCATGTACTAAACTTGGGAGGCTTTTTATTTAGGAGTTCCTAAAAGATATTTGGTTTCTATAACAGGATTTTTGTGGAATACTGTAGTTTTAACAAATGTATTAAGCTCATCACCTTTTCATGATAAAACAACACCTGCTATTAAAAAAAAGAAAAAAGAAAAAAGTTGAAAGTAATTCCTTAAAGCGAGCATGATTAGACTAACATATAATAAGCAAAAAATCTATTTGAAAAACAGAAACAGAGAACACAGCCTAATAAAGACTTTGTTCTCAGGTCTTTCTCCACTGTGTGGTGAGATGGTGGTGTAAGGCCTGGTATATCTGTATGCAAAGCCTACCCCAACTAGGTCTCAGTTTCAGTGAGGTCACTACATGATCTCTCTGTGATTTAATGCTAACTACAGCACCATGGGAGTAGCAGGATATGTCAAATGCGAGGACAAGGTCAATGAGCTGTGCTGGAAAGAACTGCAGCAGCTGTTACTTGGCCCAAGGGCATTATTTATTTTTAAATGTAAATCCTATAGTTGAGATAGAATGTGGCATAACTTTGATTTTTCCATTCTGTGGTAGGACACTGACATAGGATAAAAGTCACCAGTACACAGAAATTCACTGTGTCCTATCTCAGCCTTCTTACAAGAGGATGGATTTGTTCGTTTTCTTGACACAATCCAAAATGTAGCGAGGTTTTGTGAGACATAGACCCACAAGGTCATCACAGACCTTTGTTTTGCTGCTCATAGCATTAGACAAATTAAAAAGTTGTAAAAGAGGTAAATAAAAACCCCAAGGTGATCCTGAAATGCAGCCATCAGACATCCAGCACAGAAGGGAAAGATCTCAGCCCATCAGTTGCGCACTCTCTGGAAAAGATATCATAAGAAGAGGGACTAGTGTATTTTAGAGGGTCTCTCACATTAACTTGAAAGCTTGTTGCTAGGTTCTACTAGGAATTGAGTGGTTATAAGTATTAGCTGATGATAAGAAACTCTTTGTGTTCAGTCCTGAGGAAAAAAAAAAATAGCTTCTTAATTCACTGATCCAGGGAGGTGAAAGACTGAGACATCAGGAACAAATGCACAAAGGGCTTTTTCTCATGTTCACCAAAATGCTAAAACAGGTTAGATGTGAAAAATAAAACAGCCTTGAGTGGCTGAGAGAGGTATCAGCTATGAACAGTGTGACCAGTGACACACATCATTAGTCTGTTTTTAGCCTAGCCTGGTATTCTGGCTCAGTGGAAAAAAGTGACATTCAAATAACTAAAGAGAGAGAAACATCTTCTTAGCTTTATCACAGCTGTTTTTGCTTTCTGTCTTCCCCCTCATCCTACCCAAATTTCTCCAATTTTTCTCCCAGTGTTACTCTCTCTGCTCTCAGGGTATTTGCTCTCATGAATATGCATCAGGCTGCACTTCAGCTTCTCTGCTCCAACTCTCTGTCAGTATGACCAATTCTCTCCAGTTCACATGAAACTGCTGCCACCCACCCCTGGATCCGAAAGAAAACATTATTAATTAATGCCCCTGAAACTTCTCCCACCAGCCTGTTGAGTCCAGTCAGGGTAGGGTGATGGGAGACCAGGGACAGAGGAAAGCTCATTCTCTGTGAGACTCCTGGCCATATAGCAGAACTGTGAAGTCCATGAACAACCTTCCCCCTCATCTCAAGAAGGTATCACTGCCAAAATGCATTTGTGGAGCCATGAACAGAAGATGTAGCTGCACTATTAAGGAAAGAACACACGATCCTTCCAAAGTGTATGTCCACTGAAGAATTCATAGCTCAGTGGGCTACTTGGTCATGTGAAATGGGATTAGTGAATGCTCATATATCTCACAGAGGAATTTATCAATTTTCAGAGATAATTACAAGATATTTTGATTATAGGCAGCTTTCAAAAAAAAACCACCAAACCAGAAAAACACAAAACCCTTTGATCCTCTTCTTCATGAGAGTTTCTGGGAACAAACACATTTTCCCATTTTTCTACTGAACATTTCCAGAGGAGATAAGTTATCTGACCTGACAACAGGGAGAAAGTGCAGTCAATAGTTTGGAGAGCAAGTAATCAATGTTGTACCCTTATTTAAAAAACAATATACAGTAAATATCTGCCAGCAGCAGTGATAACATTCACTTACACTAAAGATAAGTCATACGAAATGCCAACTACTCCTCAATTTAGGAAATCAACAAAATGGTCTCAGTCCAGATAATTTATTTTCTATCAATACAGTTTGGCCTTTTTCTTTCTTAGTTTAGCATTCTTGTTTCACATCCAAACCATGCAGAGCTTTCTGAGTATCCCATGTGTTTAGCTATTCACAGGAATATTCACAAAGGGAAGGAGATGAAATATCTCCTGAAATGATTGGGAAGGTTTTGATATTTATCTCTAAGGAGACAGACATTTGTTGTTGGCTACTTTTAAACCAGACAGGGAATGCTGAACAAACCATGACAGGCATTTTTTTCATTTGACTTTTCCTTTTGCCTTTTGACTGCTCATTGTTTTCATTCTGTACTGAAAGGGCAGATAGATTTTTTAAAGGCTGTTAACTGAGGGATCTAATTTAAATCCTGGTACAGCCAGTTCTTCCTTTGTAGCACCAATACAGGTGTCTCTCTCTTGCTGATAATCACAGCCTATCCATCCTGCCACTGCAACAGAGGATGTGGCATGTTTAAGACATCCTCTTTTCCTTTCCCATTCTTAGTTTTTATCTTTGGGCTGTAACAAAAGGAGGATTACTCATTCTGACCAACATGTAGACTGAAGCTTTCCTGAGGAGCTTAGACACCACAAAGGAATGGCTAAGAGCTCTTGGTGACTGGTGCCATTTTGAGCCCCTTTGCTCCTCAGCCTGTTAAAGCAAATTGCTCTTCTGAAGGCAGAGGAGGAAAAATTCCTTACTTGTCCACCAATGCATGTATTTCCTTCAACCTCAATCATGCCTGGTCACCACAATCCATGTGACTTGATTAGATTTAGGTTTTTCATAGTCTTTCCTTCTCCCAGCCAAGGCAGTTCAAACTCTCCTGTCCTAACTGGACAACTGCAGCCACGAGTCTCAGTCCTGCACATAAAGATCTATGCACCACTCTCACTTACCTCCTCTGGATTCAGGAAAAGAGTCACACTGGTGATTTTCTGCACCAGTGCCACACACACGTGTTTTCCAGGGATTTTCAGTGCAACATTATCTCTATTAAAATAGACAAGATGCTTTCAGCCATCGCGTACTTTCTGTTGATTTTATCCTTAATCCAGCTTCTGTTCTGCTCAGAATCTGCCTTGCTGTGCACTGGGATGCACCAGCCCTACCTCTCACCTTCTGACCAACCATTATCCAGGACCCTGGATTTACAGCTATTCCAGGACCCTCTCCTTATCTCACCTCTTTCCATAACCCCACAGTGGCAGCAGATCTTTCAGAGGATTAGAGACCTGTTCCTTCTTGAGGTGTGATTAGCAGAAGCCTCCTAAATGCTCCGTTGTACTGCTTATACTATTGCTGCAGCTATCCCCTCCTACCTGTTATTTAGCTGCCATATCCTCTCAGTGCATAAGTTTTCCATAGCTGGAGAAATTAGTTCAAGAGCAAGATCTCAGAGGCCTTGATATCTCACAGCATTTGTTGACAAGACACCCCTAAAACAATCCAATTTGGTGAAATAAATTGATTTCCAAGTAAGGCTTGGCAGGCAAAAGTCTATTGGTTCCTTGAGTCAAAATGACAATGTCTACAGTATCCTTGTCCCAATCTGAAGGTATGCAAGCCTTCTAATGAGCCAGAAATGCTTAATTCCAGTTCAGCTCACAGATTTGCTTGTCCTTTAGAAAAATGGGGTTTTATGATAAAGTTTTGTATGAATTATTTTCAGTTTTCATGCAAAATGCATGAACTGGAAAGAAGTAATAAAAAATTATCTTCCAGAAAGAATGTAAGGTAAAGTGTTCAAGAAATGATGTTCCTACAGTTTTTTAATCAGGAAATTCCTAAGACTGACCATTTCCCAATCATGTTTCTGTCTGTTAAAAATACCTTTTCCTGCAAAAACAAAAAACATTTATACTAAAAACTCCCACTCAGCTCTGCCTTCTATGTAGGTCAATAGTGATTCTGCATGGGGGCAGACCCTGACAGGACATATTTTTCCTTCTCCTATGTTTTCAAATCAGCATTTTTTTAAACTGAAAAGATGTTTTCTGACTTCTACTGCTGCTGCTCATTTTATATGCTGAAGTTGGCATCCTGGATTTGTCACCAATGTTTTTCCATAAAGATGAGGATATTATCAGAGACCCATATTGTGGGTAAGACAAAGAAAATGATGGGAAGAGATAAAAATCAGAAAAAATGTCATATCAATATTCTGAAGTACAGTGACAATTGCTGATCCAAGGGATGCAGAAATGCTTCTAAATGACACAATCTTTCCCCATTTTTCCATGTCACATCACTGTGAGCCTTCTAATGACAGGTTTATGTATGTTAATTTCATGCCAAGGTTTATGATTTAGCCATAGCAGGAGGTAGTTTGAGTTCCTAGAATCAGAATTATCACTTACAGGCTTTCCTCTCTCTCTGCGCATCCCAGGTGGAGCTGGGTTGGGCAGAGAGTAACAGCTGGCCCTTCACTGCAGCACTGCATCAGGCTGATTTGTGATTTGTGGGGTTTGTTTTTATTCTCGTGCACTCAGATGAAACCCTGTCTTTTGTCACAAGTTTCAGTTCATAACTGGGTGCTGTTCAGCCCCATCCAAGCACATGTGGCCTGTGGACACTGACAGAGAAAATCCCAGTCCCTTGGTGAGATCCTTAGTTGCTAGAATTAGTTGCTAGGATTGGTTGCTAGAACTATTCAAATTCTACAAGGTAAAACAAAAGAGGGAAAAGAGAATACAAGCAATGGCCTATTTGGTGTTGGACAACAAATTTCAGAGACATCTGGACTGGTCTGAAGGAGCCACAGATGTCTGCCTTCAAAAAGAGTGTTACTGCTTTTCAGTTCAGCACCTAGAAGATAATTAGCCTCTCCACAAAAACAAACCCATGACAGCACATTGGACAAACATGAAGGAAGTAAGGCTAAGTGCTCAGGCCAGGATACAAAAAAAAAAAAAGACTGAGTACACAGCTGGAACAAATTACCGCTCTTGTCCCTCAGGTGATCTTTGTAGGTCAAGGCAGAAATGCATTAGCAATGCAAAACGGGATTTGGGAGTGAACAGGCACTGTCATCATCCCCTCCCTCACCTCTGTGAGGGTGGGTAGCAAATGCAGCCTCAAGGGTTTTCAGTCCACAGGTTTTTCAGCAGGGAGTTAAGTCACTTGAAGAATATTGCCGCCTACGACGAGTTAAACCTTGATAATTTTGAATCAGCCTCCCATTTTGCTTTTTGCCCACAAGCACAAAAAAAAAAAAAAAAAAAAAAAAAAAAAATAAAAGAAGTGGGAGGAGGGGGCGGATCAGATGTGTTTCTAACCATTACATTGCAAACTTGAGTCAGTGGTCAGATTCCTCAGCAAAGAGGGGGAGCAGAAGCACTCTGACCAGGATTGCTGGGGGCTGTCGGCTCGGGTCCACCTGAGCAGCAGGCAAAGTGCAGGCTAAGGGGCAGGGCTACAGGTGCCATTTGTACTTCCCATTAGGAAAAATGGTCACTAATGGCCCAATTGTAAATTTCAACAAGAAGCACGGAAGCTGTGAAGTGCAGCATGGGGCAGAGAGGACAGCAGCAAACAGGGGCTCTGAGGCTGGGTCGCATTTCTCACCCTTTATGGTGCACCAAGGGGGCCAGCTTGCCTGCGTGCCAGTGCCTTACACAGACAGATGCTGGGGCACACCTGGTCCAGAGTTACCCTAAAGAAACCAGAGCTGTGCTGGGCAGAGCAGATCAGACACTGTCTCTGATCCAAGAGGTGATGCAGATCTTTGCTGGGTTTCATGGGTTAAGAAAATTCAGCGTGAAATTTTTGCTACATGTCTCCTGGCATTGTTTATTTTTTGCATCCCCTCTCTCCCCTAGAATCAGAAGCAGTTTCAGGGAAGGTCTGAGCTCTTCTTGGTGCTGCTGTGGCGCGGCAGCTCCGAGCAGAGCGCATGCAAGAAGCGCTCTGTTGTGCTCAAGTGGTGATCCCTGGGCAATGCAAACTCACCACTGACACAGAGCAAGCTGTAAACAAGGGGACTGCAACCAGCCTGAAACACAGCAGGAGTGGAAGTAATTCTTTGTCTCTCTTCTTTCTCATCACAAGCCTAAATTTGCCCCAGTACGGTCTCTGTACACATCAAGGTCCAATAAGAAATTGATCCCCTGCATGGCAATGTTTCCTCTTTCTGGAGGAACAGAAAATCCCCATGACAATTGTGTTGCATCTGCTGGACTTACACAAGCTGAACATTGTATTATAAAGTTAAGAGATATCAAGAGATTTAATTAACTGTGAGTTTATAGAAGGATATGATGCTTACTGTTTCCCTCCCTCTTCTCATCAAAAGAGTTTTTCTGTCATAATAATCCCAAAGGTGGAATAGATAAAATAAACCTTATTTTTCTTAACGTCTTCATGGCACTGCCCCTAAAATACTAGATCAGGCAGTCTGAAAAAAGAAAATTATTCTTGCTTTAAATCAATATTATTTGTCTCTTCTGTGTAAGTAGTAGTTACCCAGTTTAAGAACCCTTTCTTACATACACTACCACAACTGACCATTTTACATTTCCAGTGGCTAATCTGCCACACTGGGACTTGTTGACTTCACTGCCAATTTCTTTTACCCCATTAGTTCCTTTCTTTTATTCAGTCATGCACTTGCCTTGTGTCCCAAACATGTACATACATCCTTGCAAATCAGAGAGAGATTCAGTTCCCATTTTGCTATGTCTTGTACTGTACTGCCACTCAGATGCTTCCCCCACCCCAATTCTCAGTACATTTAGTCTTGCTGAGAGCATATATGTCTGCTGACGTCAGACAGACATGACAGAGCATATACCTGTTTGTGTACCCCGTCCCCCACATGCCCACCTTGCCAGTTCTGGACATCCATCACCAGTGGCATCACCTCACCAAGAACAACAGCCTCTGTGACAGCAGATACCAAAGTGGTGCCCACTGCCCCTCCACACCCCTCACTGCCTTCCCTTCTCTAGCTGCTCCTATGCCTTCATTTGTTTCTTCAAATGACATTTGCCAAGGTCCTCACTTTCACTCTCCTGTTTTATACACAGCAGAGTTGATCTGTCCAGCAAAGTTGTTCCTTATCTTTGGAAGATTTAATAATTCCTCAGAAAGCTGAAATTGCTTTCACAGCTTTACTCTATTCCTCAAGTCCTCATTTATTAGAAACAAAATTATTACCCTTTTCATCATTTTCCATCACTGTTTTAAAACTATCATTAAAAAATCATATGGACTCTAAAACAATATTGGTTTTGAAATGCCTTTTCATACCATGAGAGGCAGAAACCAAACTGAGATCCATTACTGTATATGAACAATCTTATCTAAGCTAACATGAAAAGAGAGATAAAGTTATATATTTCACCAATCCTTTAAGATACACGACTGAGACATTTTTTGCCATCAAAGGTAGCTGTCTATAAAATGTTTTGGGTATATATCTATCTACAGTTTATAACTACACAGTTTATACATACATAGGAAAAAAACCTTGCACTTACCTTTGAGAAGTAACATTTATCCCAGGTTTGGTAAAATAGTCTCAGACAGGCACTTAGACCTTCTTTCTATTCCATGCATCCTTTTTTCAAAAGAAGATAGAATCAGAAAAATCCCAGTTGATCTCTAGCAAACCAAAATGTAGACAAGATTGTTTGTCAGACGCAGCCTGATTCAGTGAAGTCCGAGCGTGTCAATCCCTGAGACTCCTTGTTCAGTAATATCCAAAGCACAAAAAAAGGAAAGAGAAAAAACAGAAAAAGAAAGAGAATAAAAAAGAGTGAATAACTTATTCTTTTCCTGTGTGATTTAAAAAACCCAGTCTTGGAGGACTAAGCAGCCTGCAGGCTTTTTGAGCATTCTGATCCTAGTGCATCCCAAGGTAACACATGCATTTCAGTACTGCAAGTCTTCAAGTTCATACAAGCAAGCCCAGCTCCTGTGTGTGTGTGTGTGTGTGTGTGTGGGGTGGGGGACCGAGCCCTACCGCGGGGGGAAGAGAGGCAGAGAGAGGCAGACACACACAGTCACACGCAGGGATGGGAGAAGGAAAAACAGCAAAGTGGAGTGATCTCACAAAGTGCTCTAGATGGCAGAGCCTGCACGGCTTGTAAGACAAGCAATGTGCACACACAGGGAAAAAAAAAAAAAAAAAAAAAAAAAGGAAAAAAAGAAGGAAAAAAAAAAAGATAGAGAGTGAAAAACCCGAGAGAACTAGCAGGCAGCTTCAGGAATTTCTTCTTACCTCTTCTGACGATGCAACATGCAGCAAGTGCTTTGTACTGCATAGGAATCCGTGCAGGCACGACTCAGTCAGACCCCTCACCCCTGAAATAAACAATTATGCACCGTAGGAAAGGGAAGAAAACCAGAAACCAGATGAAACAAGGGTACAAAAAGAAGCTAATAAACAAGTATGAGTGTCAGGGAGGAGTCCTAAGCGGGCAGGAGGCAAATAGCTGATATAGAAAGAGGCATCCAAACTCCGGGTCCTAACAGAGATTGGCGCTGTAATTATGTGGCAAAGCACTGCCCTCTAAGCCATTGCATAATAATAGAAACCTAAGCTGTGTAGACACAGCCTGACATGCTAAATCCTCAGTAGCTACACTCAACATTTGTCAGTAGAAAGCCTGTCAGTCCTCTGGGGGCGGAGGAAGAGGAGGGAAGACAGAAGAGGAGAGAAATTTTACTGCAAAATGCATAAGCCGCAGTTGAGCTCTCAGGTGGTGCCGATGCTTGAAATGTTATAGTGGAAGTCATATATATCTGTATCGATGTAGGAAAAGATAGATAAAAACCATATGTGGTGCTTAGGGACACAGTTTAGGGGTGGATTTGGCAGTGCTGTGTTCACAGTTAGGTTCGATGATCTCAAAAGTCTTTTCTGACCTAAACCATTCTATGATTTTAATAGCACTGTCAGCTTCATTCGTTCTATTTAATACTGGAAACATTTTTCCTTGCTGTGTTTTAGAAAATTAAATGACAAAGAGAAGAACATGTACAGGGGTTGCCCATGTTAAATGGTATTATTTCTAATGCTGTTGGCAAGAAAGTAGTAGTAGTTCTCCCTTTGTACTGAACAGTATTGTAATGTCTAAATAAAACTTGAACTGAGATAAAAGAACTCATGCAGATTGATTAGCCTTTCCCATTAACCAGTGGGTTCCTCTCTCCAGCCCTCCTGGCACAGAGACACTCATTTTCTTCTGCCTCTCTTGGTTGAAGAGGCTCCTAGACAGAGCCAGGGAAAAGATGAGCACTGACTATAAAAGAGGAGGAATCTTGTTCAACTTACTACACACCAGTATCCATACATCAACAGAAAGAACAACTCATAATGCACATGAAAGGAATAGAAAACAAACAAACAAACACCAGAAAACCTCACAAACCAAGAAAGTGGTATAATTTTGCAGTGGAAATTTACCTGAGAACTGTGGCCCTGGTCACATCTATGGTCCATTTAGTCCAGTGTCCTGTCTCTGGACAGTGATCAGCACTAGATACCTCTGAGGAATCTGAATGAGTTTTTGCAGACTGTGCTAGACAGCCAGGGCTAACCTGTTCATGAGCAAAGCTTCTCCTTAATCCCTGTTCTTTAAAGATTAGTTAATGCACTGAGGCATGAGCAGTGAAACAGTCTGCTTCTGCACATCCAGACTAAACATGTAAGGTCTGCTTTTGAGGTCCTTTGCATTTGGTGTAAAGTACACCTCTTTTAAGACACTCAGGATCTAAAGAGTAAAATCTTCTGACACTTTGTAAACATCCCAGTGTGAACAAAGTCCAAGAGTTCAGAAAGAGCTGTAGTATTTCATTCTGAAGGTAAGAAATATATTTTTATAGCCTTATATAGCCTAGCTACTCTCCTCATTTACTCCTTACTCTCGGTGGAAACATCAAATGTTCTTCAAGAGGCTATCCAGTGCAGGTAAAAGAACCAGGTCACACAAATAATATGCAGGTATCAAATTTGGCCCCTAGAAAGTCAGACCAGACTGAACTGAAAAGTTTGAAGATATTTTTAGATATTTTTATGAATGACTGCATAGAGGAATACATGAGGTTCTCTTGGAGAGGCAGGTACTGCTGCAAACTTTAGATCCCTTGCTGTTACCAGTCTCACCCCTTTTTCCTGTGCCTGCTGCATTCCCAGTGACTCTCTCTCTATCCCTAAGGTGCAAGCTGCAGGCTTAGCACACAGGGGATCCAGACTGTGGTTAAACAGATGAGGAAGGACTGCACAGACAGCAGTTACCTATTTTTCAGCCTATTCAGCTCTCCTTGGCTCTATTTGGAACAGTGCTGAAGGGCCCTTCTTGGGAAGAAGGCCAAGAGTAATCTTACTGGGCACTGAAGCAAGTGGTCAGGCCAAAGCAAGACTTGAGAAGCTGAAAGCTGTCAAACTGGGTGTTAAAATATTAAGAAATTATTTCATTTATAGATGACTGAAGCACAAACTTAGAAAGCTAACTTTAAACATAACTCTTGGGAACCCTGTGCCAGCACATTGGCTAGAAAATCGAATGAAAGCTCTAATCATGTCAGTGCCTTATAAAATAAATGTCAGTGCATCACAGACAAGAAGACATCTCTTAATGACATCAAGAATTAATAATAGACTCTGAGACTAGTGTTTCAGAGTCTGATTTGAAAGCAAAATATTGCTTGCAGTGACAGAAATCAGTGTACTCTACAAATGAACTCCAAAAATCTTACAAAAATCTTTCACCAGCTACAGTTTTGTCAGCGAAAACTCACAATGAAAAATAAAAGATGATACAACCCTGGAAAAAAAATAAAATCACTCAAAAGTAAAGGTGTACATGAGGCTGTGGTGTTATGGGTCTCCAGTGTGTGAGGCCAGGGTGCTTTCTCTAATGCCCTGTAGAATTCAATCAGAATTCCCTGGCTTTTGCTCCTCAGCTTCTCCTCTTCACTAACCATCCCTGGTATTTATATATTGCTTGGCTCCCAAGTAAGGAGCTTCTCAGTGAATCAACAGCTTTCTTTCTTGGTCCTCCTAGCAGGCTATCACTTCCACTCATCTCTTTTGCTCAGGCCTCCCCTCTCTCCAATCCTGCCCTGACTCCTAGTCAGCCAACAAGGATGTTTGAGCTACATCTGCTGTTACTTCTACCTCCACAGAAATCCCATCAGACCCAAAGAGCCACAAGAGAAATCTCATTTTGCCTGGGTTGTGATAATCTCACAAGCTCACAATACCCACTCCTGGAAAGAACTGTCAAGGTTCAGTTTTTCATTCTTGGCTTAGATCTAGAAAATACATGAGAGACCAGGATTACAGATGTCTAACTTTTGCTCCGTGAATCTTGCTGAGCAGCTGAAGCTTTCAGTGATGCAGGAAATCCTGTGCCCCAACAGAATGCATAATTTCTCTATGAAAAGAGACTCATAAAACTCATTAAATCCTTAAAATCACATTCATACAAGTTTCCTTGAACAGTGTCAATCACTGAAAAGATCTAACTTGACACAGAAATTGTGTAATGGAAACTCTCTCCTTTGACGTACAGTGCCAGATATAACATCAAAACCTAAGAAAACTGAACTAGGCTAGCAGAGCAAGACAAAAATAAAATTGAGATGTTTTGGAGACTTCCAGGACAATTTCACCTGCTGCAAACACCACTCTCCCTTCCAAGTCTAGCAGAAAAAACTCTGAAGCCTTTGGCCATCTGATTGACAATACAATTTAGCATGTGCTTGTAGACATTGGTGATTCCCATTTCCTGCCCACTCACTTCCAAACCAAAGTTGTCAGCACCGGTCCACCTGACCATTTAATCAATGGCTGCCAATCAATTACACTGATTGAAAGATAATCTAAAAAACATTTATTCTGTGGCCCTACTGACAAAAACAAACGTCAGGAGCTGAACCCACCAGCTTTCAAACATTGGAGGTTTGGGGAAAAATTGTATATTTCTTGGGTGTTGTACAGCTCAGCTCTTTACAGATCATTGAATATCTGTTTACACATGTATATGCCAGTACAAAATCTCCTTCTCACATCCTCCACCCACACATCCCTCTGCTTTTAAAAGCAGCTCCAGCCAACAGACAAAATGAATGTGCTTTCTTTCAGTTTCTTGCATCTTAGCATGGGGAACACTTTATCCAAATTTCTAGACCCAGACATCCAACAGAGACTAGGTGCTGTTTTACAATGCAGTGAAAGGAAAAGGGGTTTTGAGGGTAATGATGAGACAAAAGCATCACAAAAGGTCCCTTTTGCAATACAGTGTTATAAAAAGCATAGACTAATATCACAACAAAATATGAGGGTGAACTTCATTAAAATACTTCAACAACGCTACATTGTCCAATGTAGAGTTCAACATTCAACACTTCAACAATCTTTCATTGTCCATCATGCAGCTAAATGCAGAAGGGTTTCCAAATACCAAATACCAAGTTATTGCAGGTCATAGAATAAATTATATATTCATAATCTACTCCATTCTAAGCATTCATCTCATCTGGAATAACCAGGATACTTGTGCTAACCTTAAAAGGACCCACTGTAACTTTGTAGGTGCTCTGAAAGAAGGTCAGCATAATATTTTTATCCCAGGGTTATTATTCTTCCCAGGTTCTCCCTTTACAAGCAGGAAAATCCTTGTACTTCTGTTTTGCATAATCACATGTCCAGCTCAGTGAGTAAAATTTAATGCCCTTTGATTGATAGTTTAAGACCAGAAGGGATCATTATGGCCATCTCATTTGACCTTCTGCATAACCTCAGTTACAGAAATCCTCTCTGTGGCTCCTGCATCTATCATTATAATATTGGGTGTTGCAAAAATATATATTTTATAAAGGCAGTCAATGATTAACCCTTGATTTAATGATGATGTATTTACTCTACTCTCTTTATATATTTAACTGCTGGTATTAAAAAAAAAAAAAAAAAAAAAAAAAAAAAACCACACCTCATTTTGTTACTCAAAAGACTTTGGTATGTTATCAAAACTTCAAAGTGATAATTATGAATTACAGCTGGGCATCTCCTGTTCAGAAAACTCAGAATTAGGAATAGCAGAAGTTTCTCCCAGACAAGTGGACTGGTTCTACTGGGGACAAATGATTGCTCTTTGAGACCAGGGTAATCTATTCACTCAACAAACAGACAAACAAGCAAATAAATAAACTTCCTATTTAGCGGACATCTGTTTCAGCACAGTGTTCATCAGAATAAGGAGACTGCCTTGTCAGTGCTTTCCCAATTCTCTTAATTTGATGAAAAGTACATCATTAGCTTCCACAGTACACCTGGAGGCAGCAGCACTCTGCCACCTGGCCACAAGGACCTCATCCTGGTGGGTTTGTGTCCTCTGGCATCGATACACTCTGCACAGAGCACTCCCAGTCACCACTGAAATCCAGAGGGGCAGCAGATGCCCAGTGCAATAAAGGCATGGCACGAGAGGAGTGTGAATATGAGTCTTCATTCTAGACTCTGACCCTTTCCACACAGAATAAGAGTTTTTCATTATTGAAAGAGGATATGTGCACTTGCCATGCAGCAGGGGGTCCCTCTTTGGAGAGGAGGCTGTGATCCTCTGTTACAATGGCAATAGGAGCAATTTTAGGGAGGTCAGGCTGCCCTGGCTGGGACTTGCTGCAGTGACTCCCCTGCCAATCTCACTTGTGCACCAGCTGAGTCATTTGTCTTCATGCCCTGTTACATGGTACAGATCTTAGTTTGCTTTCTAATTGCCACTTAAAAACAAGTTTGGAAGACAAGAAGGTTATTTGGCATTTTTTAACCTTTAAGGAGAGAGGGATTGTGAGAGGCTGGGGACAGGTAATCCTCAGAGAGGATTTGTCAAGTGGGGTAATGTTGTGAAACCAGTCTTATGCTAATCATGCAAGAAGACTGGCATACAATGGACTAGAGTCCATATCTAGGACAAGGTCAGATCCTTAAGCTGTTCAGGAATCATTCTAGTCCTTTCAAAATTGCTTGTCTCAGCCATGGAACTGAATGGTTAAAATTATGCACTGAATTAAAATACATGGTGGAGGTGAGAAGCTTTTGGGCAAACAAAACAAGGGTTTTGTATCAGAGTTACAGCCATGACCATAAAGTCAGTGTGGGCTAGCACTGTCACATTATAGCATGGAGGTGTCAAAGGAATTAATCCATCAATAACCCCAACAATCTACCTTGCAAATTGTGGGAAGAATTCTTCCCAGCCACAAAGCACTTTAGTTTCTGTGGTCACAATTGTTGAAAGCTACTAAGTTTGCCAAAGATGGGATCAGGTACTTTAAAGGAACAATCCCAAACCTCTGAAGTGAGTTAAGATTGTAACACAGGGCTTGCAGTACACAGAGTAAAACAAATACAAGGTGATATTTTTCTTAATGAAGCTTAAGCATGATTCAAAAAATGCGGGTTTTATTCCTAATATTACAAAATATTTAGGTTAGAAAAGAAGAAAACCACAAGTTAGGCATGATTTGGGATCTGACTTGGAACCTAAATATTATTAAAGTTTGATGCAGAAAGGAAAATGAAACAGAAGGGGGTATGAATGCCACAGAGGCAATGCAGGGTTTGATTTCTGCCTGCTCTGCTGGTCTCCAGCTTGGGGGAAGATGGGCTCCTTACAGCTCCCAAATTATTCTCAGGTCTGCCCTCTCCTATCCTTTCCGAGACTGATGCCAATGAAGTGTGGTTATGTAAAGAGGAGATTCAACAAATTCTTCTTGGCTTTTGCCTGAGGCCTTGGAAGCTGCTGGGTGATGCATGGGTGAGGTCCCTCCTTCCATTCATAACCCAGGTGAGCATATCCAAATAAAGGAGGAAGAGGGAATTCTGTGGTACTGCAGAGTAGCAGTATCAGGATAACAAGTGATTTGGATTCTTGTCTCAGCCTCTGCTCCTATTTGAGTCTACCAGAGAAAAAGAAGGAAGGAGAAAATTAGTCCATATCTTCTTAATTCTTACTTCATATCTTCTTTCTTATTTACTTCAAAAAGTTAAGAGGAATCAAAGAGAAAAATGACAGCTGTCTTAAAAAGCATCAGTGAATGCAAGAGCTAAGTCAAAGTACGTAAATTTAAACTGTGTTCAGAAGGAGGCACAGCAAGAACTACTTGGCTGTGAGGAGAATAGGGTACACAGAGCAATTTCAGAGGTTTCAGGTTATCTCAAGCATGGTATGAAAAAAGACACCATTTTAAGAACAACCTAAGTAGAGAATCCTTTAACATGGTTTTCACTGCCCTCTGTGCTCTCATCTCCAAAAAGGAAGTGGGACCTGGCCTTCAGTCAAACCTTGCATGTCCAGGCCATCTCAGAGTATCTTCCCTCTGCTGTTATTCTGCTCAGGGACACTGGAGAAAACAAAGTATGCAGCCAATAAACATACACAGAAGAAAAGTTTTCTCATGTATTAAAAGCTTGAGCATCTATTGCAAGGCATGTGTAATACAACTCAGTATTTTAACACCCAATGCAAAAACTTTGGGAATTCAATTTTTGCAATAAGTTTGCTCTATAAGAGTTGGACAATCTTTGCATGAGCTGCTACTTCTCCTCACCAGCCTCCTCAACCTCTGTGTTCACAGAGATCACACATGTAAGAAAATCTGTACTTCCTAGAGAATCATAGTAAGATGGGCTTAATTTCTGTATTTCCTTATAAAATGTCAAATATTCATAGCTATGTCAAATTAAATGAGTTTCTTTTGCTGCTGTATATTTCAGCTCATTGAGTCCTGCTCAGACGATACCTGTCCCACCATTACATGATCTACCTCAAGAGATTTTATCTAACATTATTCAATGCAAGCTCAGTTTCAGAGCAGAGTAAAGGAAAAAATATGAATTTCAGAAGAACTTGGATACTGATCCACTGCTGAGTCTTTATCACAGTTGTATTAGAGGAGCGACAGAAAACGCCTTTGTGGTTATAGGCATAAGAAAGACTTACAATAAGGCTTGGAATTTGGTTCACTACAGAGCAAGTAAATACTCCCTTGAACTCAAAAGGAAATTATTCTGAAATAGCTGCAGAAATCTCTAAGAAACCAGGCACATAAATGTACAAACCAGAATGAGTGATTCTTGCTTTCTTTTTGACAGCTGCCCTGATTTCTGTACATAGGATTGAACATGAGGCCACCAGAGCAGAAGCCTGAAACATTTCCATGTTTCTCTTGTACTTGGAAATCATTGTCTCTGTAGCTGGGCATAAAATGGGATATCTAGGAGGCATTGATTGAAAATATTAAAAGTAGAGGATGCTGAGAGAGAAGATATAGGTGGGCATTAAAGGATGAAATTTAGTCATGTGTAAGGCCTCGATAAGTGTGAGAATATACACAAATGTGGGCATACATGCATACACAGGGATGCATACAAGCTCTGTGGCAGCTGTTCTGGAAAGCTGCCTCAGAGACTTTGGGGTCCTTCAAAGGTTGCTATACTCCACACGACCAAGCACATTACAAATAGAACCTTACATGTATACAGAACTTGTAAACTAGATGGGTTTTCAGGCAGATGAATTAATGTGTGCTGACATGGAGATTTGGGCCCTTTGATAATAATTTTGGTCTGAACAGTCTCCCCAGCAGCAGAGCTTTGCGGTGTCTCATGACCCAAGATCCCATGAGGGACCTACTCCAGTCACCCCTGGAGTGCCCATTAAATGGATATCTCTACCGTTACACTTTGTAATGATGTAACTTTACTGGAAGTTTCTATTCCTACCTAGGACCTGGCTACAGAAGAATTTACACCTGCTGCAAATAGATGCCATCAAGCTGACACCATCCTGCCTTACCAAGGGACAAATATGAGGGCTGAAGGCACCCCAAAGCATCCCTGTCTCTCAATCTCATATATGCTCCCATGCTACAGCAATGTAGGAGTAGATGGTGCTGCAGGAAAGCAAGGGTACAAATTCCCCTGTGTGTTTACTCCCTTCATGCTGCCCAACTTCTTTGCCACCCATCCTAAGAGTCCAATTCCTGTTTTGCAAAGGAGAAAGAGAAGGAAATAGAGATAGTTCTGTCATGCCTCCCAGGGCTGCTGGGAAGAGACAGGGAGCCTGGCAGAATTAACATTAAAAATACGAAACAAAACAAAACACAACAAAAATGCTAGACACAGAAAAAACCAAAAGTGGAGAAAGAACAAATGCGTGAAACAAGAAAACAGAGAATTAAAGGGAGCATCACATAAGGGTTTGAAACTTACATGTCTATAAGAACTTGAGTGACAACAAGAGAGCAGAGAAAAGAATAAGAAAACAAAAAGAGGGAACTCAAAAAGGGAATTGGTGAGGAAGCCAAAAGGGGCAGAAGGAGTTTTTGGTCATCCTTTCCCTTACTATTCTGGCAGCAAGTAAAATATGGGCTGATGACTTCAGCATCACCAGGCGGGACAAACCATTTTGTGGGACATCACTGAAGTGTGCAAATTTTTTGGAATGCTTTCCCAGGATCTCATACTAGTACATTAACCAAGAGGGCTGTGAACCTGAGGTGGGTGCTAGTAAACAAATAAACGTAACAGAAACTCCCTGATTCACACCAGCTAATAGAGATACCCACTACAATTGTAAAAACAGTGAAACTGAAATGTTAATTTCTTTCATGCCAAAGGTTTCAAAACAAACACACTCTTTAGTTAGAAGATTGTATTTTATAGAACCCAAAACAATTACCCCTACAAAAATAATAAAAGCAAACCCTTCCCTTGGTAATAAAATCGCAATGTTTCCTGAATGTCTGATGAGAATGTATTTAGGGAAGCCTGATGTGCAATCACACACCTAATTATTTCTGCTCTCACGTGATTTGTCTAAGTGCTTTTCTCTAATGTATGCAGGCAGAAGAAAGGGACATTTATATATATATATATATATATATATATATATATATATATATATATATATATATATATATATATATGTTCTAATTTTGGCAGCACATTCCTTTTGATCAAACACACCATTGCTTAAAGAGAGGAGAGAGGAGCAAAAATAGAGGCAGATATTAAAGAGAAGGCAGAGTTCAGCACTAAGATCCAGGGCACAGCCCTTCCCTTCCCTTCCCACACCTGCATTTGTATGGGGGCTCAGTGGTGGCTCCAGGTCCAGTTCCCATCACTGGCTGCACAACAGCATGACACACAGGCAGAAACCAAAAAGCAGCTGTGTCACTCTCAATTAATATTTCTGTCTGGGAACAAGAGCTGTTCATTTACACAAGGACCATGGCTCAGCCACAGAGAGCATCCAAAAAAGAGAGGGAATAAGCAGCAAGATCTGCACCATGACTTGGCACAAAATCTGGTCACGGGACATGAAACTCACTCTCGGGTTAAATAATAAATTAAGACTTCCACTCAATTCTTGGACTGTCCAGTTACTTAAACTGGAAATGCCTTTGTTAATGGAGGTGTTTACCCTAATGCATCCACACAACATTTGCAGTCTTGCTGAGACAGGCCAAGTGTGAAATGCTGTGATAGAAAACACCCTAATTCCTGGATAAAGGGGACACCCATGCAAAGCTGATGAATTAGGGAACTGATGTTACCGCTGCCATAACAAGCAGACACCAAAGCTGCTCAAGCCAGGCAGAAAAGCCCACTAAGAACTCAACTGCACCGTCAGGCATGCAAATGTCCAGGCAACTTTGATCTGAGTTGTCAAACCACTGACATTTCACGGACCAAAGCCCTTCAAATCACACAGAAATGTACTTCACCTCCCTCAGTGGATTTTGGATCAGACCTTACTGAACACATAAAGCTGGCCATTTACTTTGATGTTTGATAAATTTCCTTCTCTTTGAGGTGTGTATTTTAATAATTTAGCCAAATAGGCACATGTACTGCCAAGCACATTCTTTTCATACAGCAAGAAAGGAACCCATTTTCTGTGAACCTCATTTATCTACTCTCACACAGAGTACTGCTCTCCTCAGGTGCAGTACAAGGGCTGAGACAGTTAGCTACAAATATAACCCAGCTAGAGACACAAGGTGCTTTCAGAAAAAGAAACAGCTTCACCCTCTACCTTTTCCCAATTTATTTTTTAAACATTAATTGGTGTCTTTTTTCTTCTGAGATATAGTCCTAATCTAAAATTTAAACCTAAACCACACTTGGCCACATGTTTTTTATCCTGATGTGAAATCAGTACCTCCATCAAATCAGATTTTGAAAGCTGTACTAGCAAGACCAAGCTATGAGGCAAGAAAGAATGATACCAATATGCAGAGACCCTCAGGAAGTAGTTTTCTTTACTTTCACACAGAAAGGAGAAACCAATCAGGGGTAAAAATGCTCCAGAGGCTTGAACTCTTCTCATATATACTTAGGCTGTCTGAACCTGAAATTTTGATGTAAATTAAAAATAGCCTTATTTTTCTACTAGAGGGAGTATTATATTGAAAATAGACCTGTTTAAAAATATTATTTCTACTGATTTTCATATGAAAGCAATCAGTTTCAGTGTTAAGTCACAAGGTGTCCAAAAAAACCTGTGAAAGTTAAATTGACCAAATTAAATTTCATTTAACTGTGCACTTGACAATTCTAGTTCAATGCTATATCTAAACACCTAAATCAATCTCAAAGTAGCACTGGAAACTAATTCAAGATCTCAAGTTCAACTGAAGTACAACTGAAGTTCAACTGAAATACATTGCAACTGTGCCATAATTCCAGCTGAAAGCTGCTATTTCTGATGGCAGGAAAAAACCCACCTAATTGTGAATTTTTTTTAAGAAAACCAGAAATACAAATATATTAACTAGGTTCAGACTGTGAATGATGGAAGCTCCTTTTGTGGGAAGCAATTAAACCGAAATTGGGATTAAATGCAACCTGTAGAAACAGTATTTTGTAAGTTCTTGTCAATTAAGTGGGGTGAATATTCTTCAAAAAGACCAATAAACATCTAATGATTAAGATTCAGGCCTCCCCTCTCTACTATTATCTACAGCTAACAGCCTGAGTTCCTGTTCAGGAGAAACATCACCAGTGCAAGGCTGAGAATGCATGTAGACCAGGCCAATTTTTATGCTCTAGAGTCTGGCTGAGGTTTCAGAGAACATGTATGACAGGATTAGATTTGAAAAGGCTTCATTTTTATTGAAAAAAGAAAATGTAATACACACGCAACCTTTAAAAACTTTAGCTAGTCCTCCCCCATATTACTCTTCACCAGCCCTGTGCACATCACACAACTTCTGCAGTAATAGCACCATTTCCTAAAACTGTTGTCAAAGGTGTCTTAAAGAAAAGCAGGCAATTTGGAGCCATGTAAGGCTGAGTCTGAATGTACTGTTTATGTTAGAGGAGATGGTCCCAAAGGGAAGATCCATTCAGATGAATGCTGGATGTCCAGGTTGCAGAGCCCAGTTGTCAGATCCAGGATGCTGCTGCGAGTCAAAGTTTCCTCAGGAACTTGACACAAAGTCTTTACCAAAGGCAGGAAAGGTGACATTGCTCAGCTCACATTCCCCCTGTGGAAGCTGCTGCTGCTTATCCCTTGAGCTGTGAAGTGACTGCGCCTCAGTGCAGCAGCTGTATGAAAGCTGACAGGGTAAATGTGGGCAGGGTGTGCACACAGCCCCTGTGCTGAGCTCCTGATGCAGCCTCCTGGAAGGAAACACCTTCAGCCCTGTCACTGCAGTCATTTGCAGCTTCTCTGGGTGGTGCCCTGATGAATATCCCAGAGAGAAGCTCTGCATTTGATATGAGTGGGCAGGCTCTCTCCACCTCCAGCTTCTAGGTCCAGTCAAATAAAAGGAATATTACTAAAATTAATAATTTTTAGGCCCTTAAACCATGGGAAAACACCACACACAGCAGAACTGATACAATTCTACTACTCAAGACCTGTGCAGAGACAAGTCTAGGAAGCATGAACCAACCAGAGAGCACCTACATAGCTGTCCCAACCAGCCCTCAAAAGATGCAAAATGTGGTAGCAAAGGTCTCGTGGTGCCCACAATGTGGTTTCTTGTCTTTATAATGAAGTGAATAATAAAGCCACTGTGGTAGTGAAGGTTCTGTGAAATAACTTTGTGGGTATTCACTCTGTGATGAGTGACTTGTTTCTCCTGTTTATTTTGTGAAATAAACTGTGCATTTATTTGGATAGGGAAGAATAAGAGAGTCCAGGCCAAATGTAGATCTTCTGCCTGTAAAGATGATTATAAGGAGATTAATAAATCTGAGTTTTCTTCACAGGTCTGCCTACCTCTCTGTATCACAGAGATCTGCATCTTAGACCAGGGTTACAAGAAGAATAACCATCCACTCCCTAAAGTTTGAATTCATCTCTCTGCAGAGATTCAGAGCACTGACTCTGTCTTACCTGTGCCTATTCTTGATGTCTTAGAAAACCAGTGACCCTGTGGTAGCTGTTTTCAAAAGGATGCACATCAAAATTGAGAGGTACATACAACAAGGAATTTACCAATGTGCAATTGTCTCTTGAACTGCTCTGGTCAATTTTGCAAAGAGAATTGCAGTTATATTAGCAAATTCTCTATATGGAGGATCTAGAATTTATTTGAAAAGGATTTTCGTTTTAAAAACAAAGTTACTATTCTTTATTGTTTAAGAAGCAAAGAATGTCACAGTTAAATCATGTTTCCATTACATTTTTCTGAGACTGTAAGAGTTTAGTAGGGTCTAAGAAATATATTTTGTTACACTTTATATTCAAGTTTTGTTGTCTTTCCCAATATACCTCTATTACATTGATAGAAAAATATGTTCTCTATTGCCAAGTGTTGCGTGGTAGATGAAGTGTCTGTTCTATATGTGGAAGTAATTGATAGCATTAAAAAGTGTGGTTGCTGTTACAGTCAGCCATACTTCAGGTCAGAGCAAGGAAAAATATTCACAGCAAGACCCTAATTCACTTTTTTCCTCCCTTGAAGAACATATGTGCTGTAATAAATGACAAATTAAGCCCTAATTAACTGAATGTTGCCTGCCTCCCACATAAAGGGTGCAAACACACTTTGTAACCCACACCAGGGGTTCTGGGCTGTTGGCAGAGGATCCTCTCACTTTGTTTGCTTTGCCTTGATGCTTGGAAAAGCGGGCTCCCTTTGATGGCCACTGCCACAGATCTGGGAAGATTCATAATTGATTAACCCCCAAGTTTGTGAGAGAGACAATTCAAAACAGATTTCTGTGAGAGGGGAGAAGGGGAGCATCATCCTTCCCTCAAATGTACTGGTGCCATGTAAGCAATGTAAGCATGATAGTGCCTTTAAAGTATCAGACCAACTTCCTGACTATTTCAGTTTTAACTCGTTATAACAATGACAAGGCTGCCCAGAGTGATAGATCAAAAGCTCTGTAAAATTAGGTTGTGTGAGTGTTTGGCTTAAGGCAGCTGGGTAGCTTTAAATAGATGCTGAGGATTGTGACCACTGCAGACAAAGTCCTGAACTGAATTAAGATCAAGTCCAGCCCCTCTTCTGAGAACAGCCAGACTCCTGCCCCCAAAAATTGACTTTCCATTTTAAAGTGACAAGCAGTGCTAGAGGTACTCTGCCCTTCTAGCTTAAAAAAATTGGGGCTTGCAGTATACACCTTTCCAAAAAGAGAGGAAAACAAAAAGCAATAAACCAATCCCTTACAGAGAAAGCTGGTGATATAACATGCTGATCTCTTGAGCCTCTGTTGACATTTCCTCAAATTTTAGAGGTCATATATTGGTAGACCAGAAAATTAAAAGAGGAAAGAAACATGCGATCTGAATTATTAAAAAAAAACCAAAAACCAACAAACAAGTGAAAGCACAAAAAATCCCCAAAAACCCCCCTAAGGATAAGGAAAAAAATATCTTAAACATAGGGGGAAAGAAATTTCCTAGGGAAATTCCATCCTACTTTGCCCCTCTCCTTATTCTGTCCCAGATAACTTATCTAACTGGTCAATTAAATCCAACAGGCAGATAGAGGCCTTGGAAGTACAAAGAAAGTACAAATGCCACAAAAATATCTGAGAAGAAGAGCCTGTGGTGTTTGTGAGGATCCCCAGGACGAGGTGAGAGATGAGAATTTCACTCCATGTTCTCAGACGGCTGATTTATGAATACATTATATTATATTACATTATATTATATTATATTACATTATATTATATTATATTATATTATATTATATTATATTATATTATATTATATTATATTATATTATATTATATTATATTATATTATATTATATTATATTATATTATATTATATTATATTATATTATATTATATTATATTATATTATGTATTAATTATAGAATGGTATACTAAAACTATACTAAAGAAAGACAAAGGATACATCAGACAGCTTAACAAGAATGATAATGAAAGCACTGACTCCTCAGAATCCAACACAGCTGATGGTGATTGGTCATTAATTTAAAACAATTCACATGTTTGGATAAACAATCTCCAGACCACATTCCAGAGCAGCAAAACATGGAGAAGCTGAGGCTTATTATCTTCTCAGGAGAAAAAATCCTGGTGAAGGGATTTTTCAGAAAATGTCAGGGTGACAAGAGCCATTATATTTGTCCTTAGATGAGAGTTAGTTAGCCAGGAAGTAATACCTCAATAAATGCAAACTTTTAAATGCCCCATTACAGGAAAGACATTAACTGGAATTTGCTTCTCTCCAGGCATTCCAGTTAAACAATTCCCACACACAGCACTGACATATGCAAGGATCTGCTGTGCACACTAATAAATATTTTTTCTCCTTTCTGGAAATATGCCTGTATATTACGAAATGTTTCTCAGTAGGAAATATAAATCTATGCATTGTAAAGATGAATGGATAAGAAGAAAACCATCTGTTCAAGATGCAGGACCCCAGGCACAATTAGATATTTGATCTGAATCACCAGTTTCTGTTTCAGTTTCTGTGACAGCAAATCAGGTGTGCATGAATTGGGTTTGCTCAGAGATTAAAGTGAAAAGGGCATAAAATATGATTTAATAACCCTAGTAAGGAACTTCTGCAGAAATCAAAAAATCATGAATTTATAATGCATTTTTAACCAAGAGATACGTGTTTGCTTTCAACATTTAATTAGAGCAAGTTCCAGGTAAAAACTCTAAGGAAAACAGTATGCCATGAGGACTGATATCCTGAAAATAAATATTTCTCTGTTTCTTCTCAAAAATTGTGACATTTGTCTAAATACCATCCTTTGCTTTTGTCATCTGAGCAACAACTCTCACCTCAGAAGCCCTCAGAGAGACAGATGAAGCACGGTGTCTGCCCCATCTGCAGGGGCGGTGGGTTTTTCCTTGGAGGAGGAGAGTGGGTGCCACTTCACAGAAGTCACTGCAGACACAAACGTGATCTTGGATCACTGGGTGTCCCTCTTCTTTCTTTCCTATTATTTTTATATTTAATAAGCACACATGAAAACTGTTGGTCTGTTTAGATTTCAGCATCAAGGACAGACTTCATGTGCAGGTCTTTTGAGAAGAATCATAACCTTGGAAGTTGAACAGGATGTTAATGGGCTTTAGGGTTCAGAAGATCACAATGGAAGTTGAGCTCTGCTATCCCTAGCCCACACTTAGATGAGTGATTGCACCCTAAAGCAGCCTACAGACTACAGAAGGCTCCAACCCATCAGCAATGGACCCTACACTCCAAAGGCTACCAGTGACAAATAAATAAATCCATTTCCTTCATCAGAGAAAATGGTAGCTATGGATCAATAAATTAATATGTCAACATAAACCTTCATTGCAAATTGGCACAATATTGTCAGCTATTTGCTGTTTTTGCATGTGGCTTTGCTGTTCTCTCCACAAGCCCAGGATTTATATGAGGAGGTCTGAGGATACTTCATGGAATCAGGGAATAGCAGGGAATCAAGTCACACAGACACAGACCAAGACCACGGAATGTCTGGTACAATCATGTCCACAGGGCACTTCAGCAGCACAGTACTTCTCAGTTCAGCAGCAAACTGTCATAATCAGTAAATTACAAAAATAATGAGGTTTGAACAACAAGATAACTAAGAAAAAAAATTGATGGAGACAGGAAAAGAGAAAGACCTGCTTTTGATTACTTGTCTTCACACATACCTGATTTCATTGAAGACGTCCCTGCTCATTGGAGTGGGGTTGGATTAGATGACCTTTAAAGGTCCCTTCCAATCCAAACTGTTCTATGATTATTTGATATTTGTATCAGAGTATCTATCTTTGGGCAGGGGAGGTATTTACACAGGGGGTACAAAATGAAGGGACCCGATTTCCAACCCCTTCTTGCCACCATATGCAAAAGAACTTCATTGTGTACACTTCACTCTGTGCTGCAGAGCTGGATGCATAAATCTCATTCATATTTTTGGCAAGTAACCTGCACTTTGTTAAACCAATTTGATGGTTTAGCCTGCAATTGAGTAGATTTCTGCATAAAAACTTATTTTCTGTTCAGCTTTTACACCATGGCTTTACTCACAATTTATGTCTTTCTGTCAACAAGCAGTCATTAATTTCTTGCAGTTACAGTCAATACCTGATGTCATTCTTCCCTCTTTATGTTTGTGCCTGCCATTCCCTTATTCCATTCATGGCTTTTATGCTGCTTGTGCAGCAATTTAAAGGAACATTAAATCAAGCAAGATATTAAAACATAAAATAACAAGAATTTAAAAAGAGAAACATGAAAATAAAACTGAGATAGAATTCTTTCATAAACTTTAAGAAGAGGGAAAAAAGAGTGAGAACCTGAAAACAATGTCTCTGCAAGAGTCGTGCACCTGCCCAGATGGAAGGTTGTGGATCAGGTTCTTTACAATGTGAATCTTCACATAGGGGCACCCTCCATTCAAGGAAATGTGTAGCTGTTTCAGTTTTTCTGAGACATTTTGTTAGGAGGAGAGAAGTATTTCTCTCATACTGATGATGCAGAAACCAGCAAATACTGGAAGAAAGATTCCCCACTCTTCAGATTGGTGCTTAGTCCAGCAGGTTCACTAAATAGTGAGAAATCTCTGAAATCATTTGCTTACAGAAAAATTTCAAGATAATTAATATGCAATTTGATTGAAAAAAAAAATCCACCAAATCTTTCTATTTAAAGCCATTTTAAATAAATTTTCCATACATAAAATCTCATAATGGATATTCAAAACCTTTGGGGTGAGGAAGGTGAGCTTTTATTAAGTTTTGAAATAATCTTCCTCACAAAGTAAATGGTGCTGGGAAAGGAGAAATTTTGGGGTGACAAAGCAGTGTGTGAGATATTTACTACAAGGCTATTTTGGGGGAAGCTCAGATGAAGGTGATGTGAACTGAGAGAAAACTGAATGCTCAAAATTATGTGAGGTGACAAAAAACTTCCAACACCAGACAAGTTTATGAAAGGGACTTAAGAAGCTTGGAAGTCTACTAAGAAGGAAAACAATATATCAAGCATTTAAATGAGAAATAAAATTAATCCACTGACAGAACTTTGGATTTCAAATGAACTGACCATTGTGGGATTTATAAAGAAAGAAACTAGAGATTTTTATTCAGGACACCATTGCATAGCTAATGTTCAAATCTTAATTACCCTGTCTGTAACTTTTGCATATTAATCTTTGTTCCAAAACCACACATCTTGACTTACATTCTGTGACGTAACTCATTGCTTGGCTAAGGCACCCTTTACACAAATATGGAATTGTCACAAGTAATAGGCTGGTGTTGTCTGCATTCTTACTTCTAACAAGCACATTTGACAACAACTTTAAAACTTTAATTGAACAGAGAATAGCTATAAAATTCCCCTAACAATTTTTGTTTTGTTTTGTTTCTAAGCAAAACATTTCTAAGTAAAATGAATAAGTGCTTCCAATTGCTTTACTACTGGAGAGATTCAGTTCTCCTGAAGTTCTTTCTAGAATATGATTCACAATTTAGAAGCTTAAATAAAAAACCTGGTACTTTCATTCAGAGTAATCTTTATAAAGTTTCTGCTCTTTCAATAGAATAATTTTTACATTTCACTGCTACTGTCAGACAGACACTTCTGCATTCAGGAGCAAAAGGGTTCAACATTGCACAGGTTTGCTTCAATAAGCAAAATGTAGAAGGACAAACATGGAGTTAGTTGAGATGGCACAAGATATCCTCAGTCAGCTCAAGCTCTGAAAAGATAATGTTTATTCTTCTGGTTCCTTTTTGTACCTGTGTTTATTCCACTTAAGCATCCTCTCTTTATAAAAAAGCTTTCTAAAGTAATATCTGGAGGAACAATAAAATCTATTTTTCTCTGAAATGTCTGATATGAGAAAGACTACACCAAAAAATGCACTAAAAAGACAGAAATTACATGTTTATGTAAGTACTGGTTTTAATGCAAACCTCTTCAACACTTAGACTGTTTGAATTTTATTCAATTATTTTTTCATAGCTTAATGCCATATTTATTTGAAAGTGACTACACCAAAGTCTGAATATAGCTGGGTGAGCTGTAAGATAAGCTGAGCCTGGAAATATAAATATGAATGTCAGAATGTTTAATATTCTGCCGAAATTTCCAGTATCAACTTGCTTCTTTATTTCCTGGCTTGAAACCTCTTGGTTTCTTGATTGCCATCCTTTCCTGTGCCATCCAGGATCATGCTGGAGGCTGAGGGCAGAGAAGAATGAATGTGAACTTCCAAGGACCCAGGAAATCACTCAGAAGAGGAGAGAGACAGTTGCAGGAGCACAGGCAGGAAGGAGAAAAGAGTTCTCCAAAGAGCGAGATGAGATGAGATGAGATGAGATGAGATGAGATGAGATGAGATGAGATGAGATGAGATGAGATGAGATGAGCTGGACAACCATCCTGCAGATGTGCTGAGAATTACGGGGGACAACTGGCAGCAGGAAAAGGTGCTCAAATACTGTAGAACACTGAAAATGCTGTGGGAAAGAAGAAAAAACTTCTCTCTGTTCTTAAGCAAGACATTGAATGGTGATGATTAAGCAGTATGACATCAGCATTTCATAGAACTTGCAGGATTTTCCAAACAATCAAAATTTCATACAAGAATATTGAAAAATATTGAAATAATTTCCTCAATAAAATGGAGATTCTAACGTTTTTTCCATGATTATTTCATTCAAATAATGAGTAACATTTGCAGAGAACTGGAGGGATGGAGAGGTTATAGCATCTTGCTACAAGTCTCACTTGGCAGTAGGTTCAGACAGTTCCAGACAGTCTCCAGACTTGTGCTGATGGTCTGTGACACTGCAGTGAATATGTGAGAGAAATCACTCTGCAGGTGCCAAGGTCGGCGAAGCAGGAGAGGAAGGAGGTGCTCCAGGCACTGGAGCAGGGATTCCCTGCAGCCCCCAGTGGAAGAGTGTCCCTCTGCAGCCTGTGGAAGTCCATGCAGGCCATGGAGCAGGTGGATGCCCAAAAGCAGGTTGTGAGCAGTTGGGAAGCCCATGATGAAGCAGTCTCCTGGGAAGGACCTGCAGACCCATGGAGATAGGAGCCCACATTAGAACCACTGGTAGAACCTGTGACCCTGTGAGGGACCCACATGGGAGCAGTTTGGGAAGAACTGCAGGAGAGAAGGACTTGCAACTGGAGAAGTCTGTGGACAATGGTCTCCCATAGGAGGGACCTCATGCTAGACCAGGGGAAGGACTCCTGTCCCTGAGGAGAAATGCAGCAGCAGAAACAACATGGGATGAGCTGACAGTAGTGCCCATTCCTTGTCTCCTGCACCACTGGAGGAAGGAGAGAGAGAATTGGAAATAAAATTAAGCTTGGTAAGAAATGAGGGATAGGGAAAGATTTGTTTTATTTCTCATTATTGCAAATCGCAACCTGAGAATGATAAATTCAACTTACTTCTTTAAGTCAAGTCTGTAATGCTCATGATGGTGAGTGACCTCCCCCCATCCATACTGCAAATTATAAACTTTTCTTATATTTTCTTTCCCCTGTCCAGTTGAGGAGGGGAGTAATAGAGTGTCTTTGGTAGGCACCTGTCATTCAGGCAGGGTCAAACAACCACACAGGATGTGGTTTTTCAGACCGAATGGAGAAAGTTGCAAAGAGCACCTGACCATAATGTGCAAATAGCTTCTGACCATAAGTCTTTTGGCAGCTTACAGAGAATATCTGCTCTTGGCCATTGGCCTATGTGCATCATGTAGGAACAGGATGGAAACTGAATGTCTTGATTATGTTTATAGACAAATTCATTTAAACTGTTTACACTTTTCATGTTCATCAAAGAATTAAAAAAATAAATTTGAAATTTTGACTTCTTGCTCCCCAGTCAGGGAGACAATGACTGCTGATGCTAGAATTTCTCAAGGGAGAAATCAGCTGTTCTGCTCCACAGACCTCTCTAGGTGCTATTTATTCCCACCAAATACATTTTTGGTAATATCTCCTGCAGCAGAAGTGGTCTGTAGCAGAAGGGTGCCAGGACTGCCTGTAGGTGACATTCAGGAAAGCAGGAAGAACAATCAGTGGAGTCACTGGAGAGAGCACACAGGGAAAGAGCAGGGCTGCTCCTCTGCAGCAGGGTACTCACCTCTTTCACCATGGATTGAGCAGCACAAAGCAGGTGATCACAAGGCTGGGAAAGGACAATGAAAGATTCACAAAGGATGAAAAGTAAGGAAATTAATTAGCAATGTAATTTTAGAGAAGTCACAAGGTCAGCTGTTGAGACTTCATGCACACAATAATTAGCAGGAGGAAGTGCAAATATTTCTCTGTCTTTCTCTCTTCTCATCTCTGTTACCTTTGTCTACTGTTCTGAGTTTCAACCAACACCCACGGTAACAGTTGAAATATACTGCACATATTGCTAAAGATGATAAAACAGGAAAAAATTGTACATATGATGAAAAAAAATCTAATTCTCTGTCCCTACTAAGCCTCTAAAACCAGAACTGGCTAACAGACCTGTAACCTTGTGACCACTGTATGTGAACTTCTTCCAACCAAGCCTAACTAGTAGGTTTGGTTCTCAAGTAATTTCTTTCAGTATATGGGTCCCGAGACTTTTTAAAACCACTGTTATTTTCAAGTATCTTCTCAAGAGAAGGAATCAGTATTCCACTTTACTGAACATCCTTTTTAGGCTATGTTGCATGTGTTAGAAATTTCTCCTGAGCAACAGGAAGATAGCAACAGGTTAACCAATGGAGATGTGATGATCTGGAACAGTCTTTCAGTAAAAAAAATCAGCATGAGAATCTATCCTGCTTTCAGTTGGAACACAGTATGTTTCTGAAGGAGTGGAAACATTTTGATGACTTCAGCACAATCATTTTGTTTGCCCAGGAAAGCAGGTGGTTTCCCCTCCAATATTTTTATAGCCAAACTGGCAGCCAGTGTTAAATGAAGAGAGGTGTCAGGCTCTTTGGGAGCTGCAGCAGGACCTACATGCTCCACAAGGAGCCACATCTCTGCTGCATTTCACTGTTGCAAACATTTGGTGCTTCTGACACCCAAAGTGACCCATATACCTATTGTCTAGGAGAGCAGTGGTACAGAGTATCTCAGCACACTGAACCATCCCCTTTTGAAGCAAGAGAGGTAGTAGGCACATGGCATCTCTCCTTCAAACTCATTTCATTCAAAATTGAGGAATGAAAAAGAAAAAAATTAAATAAACCCCACAGTTCTCATCTCCCTCCAATTTTGTGACTTCTTCTGTTTTTCCTATCTGACTGTAAAAAGCATCTGTTTTTCCAATGAAGGCTATAATTTCTAACAATATTTTAATATTTAAAATTAGAAAAGTTTTTTATATTCTGGGACTTAAAGGAAGCAGAATGGCTGGCATTTATGGGCCAGTCTTCCACATTCTTGTAGCTTGGCATTAATTGTAAAGAAATCACACATACTGTGACAAAGTGAAATTATCTCCAGGGTGTTCATCTGTCAAACAAGTTGATTCCCATCTCATCTGCTTTCTGAATGAGAGATGAAAATGAGTCTGCTACATTACCTCTGCTGTCAAAGAAGAGGATGGATTCAACCCCCTTTAAAGTGACAATGAACTCTTTGCTGTCTCTGTCTGAAGAGTTTGACTTTATCTGCAGGGAATTAACCTTATCTCAAAATATACAAGGAGATACGTCCAAAAGATTTTCAAAGTTGGTCCTTCGGGCCTAAAGCAAAATTTCATTTAACTTTTAGCTCATATCTGCCTTCTTGAAGTTTTCTGATTCAATTGATTGTGAAAGATGTCTGATTGACAGCACTGTTCAGGGAGAGACAAGATCCCAGAGCACCTTAAGCACTTGTTTTAACCACAAGATTAGGATTCAGCAGATTGCACAATGAAGGAGGACAGAGATGCCAATGTTCTTGGGAAGAAGTAAAAGTTAGGAACTAAAAGCTGTGACAAAGACCTCTTGAAAAAGTGAATACAAAGCCATCACTATCCAGTATGACACTGAACTGATCAATTGAATATGAGGTAAACTCCATTTCTTTGCTCTGTAACGAACCTCTACCCAGTTTTTATTTTTACATATTTTCTTATTCAGCTATCAAAGTTCCTGCCAGCTTATCACCCTCCTCCCAAAATCCTTAATAACTTCCAGAAGCAATGGAGCATCCATATCAGTTCAACACAAACTTGAACCTACTGCCATTTGCATTGTCCTGTGTCTGGCAGGACAGGCCACCTTTTCTGTCTCTTCATTCGTTCCATCTCTTTCGTGTTGCACATTCTCTGCAAACTGGGATCTATCAAGGTAAGGATCTTCCTGTCCACCTAGGATGCCACATTCATACCTACAGCAGAGTAAGTATGCAGAAGATCATTCCTCCAGCAGTGCATTCACAGTGATAACGTCCTGAGGGTGCTTGTTGGGCAGAGATCTAAACTCTGGTGATGATGGAGACAGAGAAAATAATTCTCTGCCTGAATATTCATAAACCTTTGTGGTGAAGCAGCATCCAGGAGCAACAGACCACAGAGCATCTCAGAGATTCTTATGCTAAAAGAGCCAGAAAGTGATAAACACACAGCCCAGTATTGATCAGGCAGCCAGGATCTGTTCATTAACTACATTTGTTTACTGCTGAAACCTGTGACACCACTTTCTCTGTCCTTCCTGTCATAGATGTGCAATTAGAAGAAATAAACAGAGAGCACGAGCATTTACTGAGGCCAAAATGTGTTTGGGAGACAGTTGTCTGGGCAACAGCCCTGTTCCCTGAATTATTTTTGCATTTATAACTAATGTTCAGAAAAATAGGGGAATCCAGACCCCAATTCAGGGCTCTTCAGATCATTTATCTCCACAATAGCCACCCACATTCCCATTTCACTATAAATCCATCAGCTCAAGCCTTAAGGTCTTTGCTCCATGACAGAAAGACTATGGTGATTTCTGTGTTCAGGGTGGGGAAGGTGCTTCAGGTGTGGCAGACCAGGCTCTTCAGGGACATGGTCAGAGGAACATTGAAATTTCAAGATCTAAAAATGGCTTCAGTGGGAGCCATGCTGAAAGATTCAGCTCTGGCAAAGTGGATGCAGATATGAATCTGTGCAAGAACAGAGGGTTTGGCATCTTAGTCCTACCAACCAGCAAACACTAAATAGGAGCTTTCTGGGTCACTCTGCTGACCTAACATGTCCAAGCCTTTTCCTTAATCTGAATCAATACTTTTTCAGAGGTATTTAAGCAGTACATTAGGACGGATGTTCTGAAATCATGACATTTACTTAAAAAAAAAAAATTATTTTGAGAAATGTACTGCAAGTGCGACTATTATTGTACCCTCCTGCCCATTCCCCAGCCTTTCAGACACCCAGGCAAACACACAGTCTTTGCAATGCATCTGGAGGACATGTTCTCTTTTCAAGTATGTTACAATAATGTAATAATAATGTGACACACAGGTTGCAAGAACAAAGTTGGGATACACAACAAGGTTCACTTAAAGACAAAAAAAAGCAGAGATTAAGCGAGACTTTCCTAAGACCTGCTGCTGCATGATTTGCTGGTGAATAACAATGTACCACAAGGTCCCAGTGGAGGACAGACATCCTCAATTAGCATGGTTATAATCCTCAGTACCTACTTGCTTCTTGAAAAAGAAAGCCAGCAACAGCACTTCCCTTGGTACCTGTGGGGTCAGGATCAAATCTGTTGCCATCATGTTGCCCCTGTATTATTTCCTGCTTTTAATTTTTGCTGCAGATGTAAAAAAAGATGTCTCAGATCTCCCAAACCAATTCAACATTTACACATATCTATGGGAGATCTGGTCTGCACAATGGTCCTTCTATTTCAGCCTCTGATGCAGATCTGTATCCTGAATCCATCTGTCACACTCCACAGCCCAAGCATCAAAGATTGCAGTCAGGTAAACTCCAGCCAAGAAAAATTATTCATGGATAGTATCCAATATGATAGGAATCTCCCTCTCCTCATATCATAACATTGATAAAAGCTTGGAAGATTTCCTGGATTCAGTGAAATGACAGTAGTGACACTCAACATGGAGAAGATTAGCAACTGAAGAAAATTTCCATCATCCTGTAATGCTTTCATCTACTTTACTGTTTCCAGATTAAAAGATTTAATTCACAGCAGAATCTGTCCTTAGAACTAGATTATCTAGGTTGGAGTAGATGATCTTAAAGCCCTTTTCTAGCCTAAAAGATTTTACAGTTCTAAGATACGTCAATTAAGAAACATGCATTAGCCAATTTAACATATTATTTTCCTAAAACCCAAAAGGACAGCTTTAACTTCCTCATCTTGATTTTAAAACTGAGAAAATTTCTGTCACAAGCTGGACCAAAAAAAAAAGTGGAAACAAAGCTTACAACCCTATCAAAGGAACAAATCCATAGCCCTCAGGCCAAAATCCTTACTACCATCACAGTGCCAGTTTAGCTTGAGAACAGAGCTCTGTTTTGTCCTGCATTCACACACAAGGATCAGCTCATCTGCTCCTTAGGAAGGGAGACCAGTTACATGATTTTACCTTCTGAAGCAGAAAACAGACAATAACGTGTATGGAAAGTACACAGGAATTGTGAGGTTACATTTTCAAAAATTCTTAGTAGTGGTTTGAGCTTTCACCAAAAGTATGATTCTATAAAAGATTTCAGTAGGAGAGTAACCACATCAAAATCTCCAAAATTTTGTTCCCTCTGCAAATGCTCAGATTTGAATATTTATTTACAGGAACACTTCACTGAATGTTAGTGTCACAAGTTTGGCAGAGGTTGATTTAGTATTTCCCCAGAAACAGGTTTTCCCAGAGTTTTGCTGCAGCTCTCCTTCCCCAGTTTGCCAGGGTGCTCCACCACACCCAGAAACCACTGAGTTAAGGTCCTTACTTCAAATACAGGCTTCAAATAACACTTTATCATGTATTTACATAGTACATAATAGACCACTAACAAGGCTTTGCCTAGAGGAACCCGTAGTTTCAAAGACCCAGCCAAATGCTAATTAAACTCAAATTCACCACTTCCTTCCACAATAAGTCTCTTCTGCACTAGATCCTTGCATGTGTCCATTATGGTTATACAAAAGATGCAGAAACACCCTGATGTTCAGAGCACTCATCAATTAAAAACGGATTAAAACATCAATGTTATAACAGAAAATGAAGGAACCACAACCATTTAGGGCCTTGGGCTCTGAAATATTTAACTTTAGAAAAAGACAATATCTCTGCAGTAATGTTATATTACTATGTTTATTGTCTTCTCTGTCTCTCCAGCAACAACTTTTCCTATAACTACAGATCTCAAACTACTCACATTACCATGATGTGTAATGTTGAGCTGCAGGATAAGAACAATTTCCTTTAAGAACTGAATACTTATGCTCATGTGGTAAATTCTTTCTATGAAAACCTTTTTCAGGTTGTAACAATATACCTGTAGTTCCTGGACATTCTAGAAAGATAAGATGACTTTTGCATCTTAAGTAATTAAACCTCTTGTTTAAAATCTCTACTGTAAGTCGAAATAATGATACTGAATCGAATAGTGGTGATGTTGGCTCTAGGTGGGAAAAAAGGTACAGACTTGGAAGTGAGTATAAGCATCCATCTGAAAGAACTGTATTCACTGAGGAAACCTTCCCTTGCTTACCATGCATTGATAATTTAAGATTTTATTAAAAAGCATTTACTAGTCAATTAGCATTTGTTTATTTGTTTAAAGAAAAGTATCCTAAAACTGTAAACCAACTGTAATTAGCCTCGTACCATAAATCTTATCAAACACATAACTGAGAATAATAGCACAGCTCAGTCCCTTAAAAACCATTTGTTACACTGGGCTACTGACAGTGAAATACACAGAAAATATTTAACTGCTCCCAGTCTGAAGAGACACTTAAACAGCAAAAGAAGATAGTTGCACCCTATAATCTCAAAATGCCAATTTCTATACCAGTGCACATCCCAGTACTCTGCATTCAACCCTGTATATCAGAAATCTGCATTTTCTTCACATGACTTCAAAGTATAGGCTATCATGGACATTTATGGTGAGACTTGAATATGGAAACTGTAGACACCATTTCAATTCAATATGAAAATAAGTCCAGGGTACCAAACTCATTTTTGTAATGATTATGTCTACAAAAATCTCCTCTGTAATACCAACCACACAAAAATACTGTGGGCTGCCATAACAAGGTTGTCAGAAAGTTTCAGACACAGAGCCAAAATGCAATGCAAAGTGAAAAACTGACTGCAGCAAATGAATCTGATATAGAGGTTGCCATAGGGCTTTCTCTGTGCTTTAAAAAGCTCCTTCAAGTCCCGTGTCAAGAGAAGATGGGAAGAGCAGGACTTGTTTCCTCCTGGGGATGAGCTTAAGGACAGAGCCTGGAGCAAAACCTGAGCTGTCCCAGAGCGGCTCCCATCCAGTCACTGTTGCTCTGCTCACTCAGAGCCCCTCAATTGCCAGGTACTCGCCCAGGGGTGAGGGAGGATGGGCACAGCACAGGCAATGACAGAAGGGCTCTCTTTTCATTTAGTCTCCAGCTGACAGCATTGAACTTAAGGAACAGTGAAAATATTTTCCTAAGGTAGCAAATTGCTACGCAAGTCAATACCAAGCTAAACAAAACTAAAGGGCTGAGTAATGCAAAACCCAAGAGATTTGTTTTCAATGTTTTTTTGTGTAATGACACATTAAGCACAGCAATGAACAGTATGGATGAGCACATCTCTAATTCAGACCATTGACAGCAAAATAGTTAGGAGGTTGTACCAGAAAAAGCATGCCACAAGACTTAGAAAGCAAGTACTGCCAGCAGGGCTATAACCTGACTTTTTCCTGTGTAATACATATTAATGAAGACAATGGGCTAGAGCTTTTGTGAATAGTTCAAAGAATAAAAAAAATTGTTTTAAAATAATGACAGTTTCAGGTTATTCTGTGTGTCAACACAGACTAGGCTTACCTCTTAAAATTAAGGTCAAATGCATGTACAGCTTTACTCTTGCTGCCTTATTTCTGAGCAAACACATTCAGAAGGGAAATCCAACCCTAAGCCATTAGGTATGGTTTGGTTGGATGCAGAATTTCCAAAATGTGGCTCCTGTCCTATGCATCTTATAATTCCCACGTAACAGAATATATGGAAATGTTTTACAAATATTTTAATAAAGTGCAAACATATTTAATTATATGAATAATTGAAGGATCTAGTCATTCTGACGGAACAATTCCACACATTGAACATCATATGGCAAAATCATTGTTTCATGAGGGTGCAATTTAAAAAGAAAAAATATTAGTTCGCACAAACACGAAATTAAAAATGAATGTAGAGAGAGATTTCAGTAATACCCAAGGCCCACAATATATACCAGAATTAAAACTGTTGCATTTGAACTCTTAGCTGCAAGGGTTGAGGGGAATAGAATTATACTCTATGTATGAGATAGAAACACAGATAATACCATATAGGCGTATAGGCATAGGGCCATGCAATCCCATCATCATGCAACAGATTAGTGATCACAAGAAATTCAGGTTCAATGCTTTACTTCTTTTCCTCTGCCCAGGGAGAAATAATTTTAATACTGATGTGTCTATTTTTGGATGCTTATAATTTATCATGTGTAACAAAAATTCCCTGTTTCTTCTCAGACTTTGGATAAGACTTCTGAAGAAATACGTTTGTGGAGAGATAATCAGGTTCTGGAAAGATATACATCGCTTAGCAACCTTTGAGCAGATAACTCCCCTCACCTCAATCAATGATTGGCACTCTTTCTGCAAATGTTAAATGCTGAAAAAATCCCTTGTGGCCACTAGCACACCTTCAAGGGGCCAAGAACCACCTCTAAATAAAACATCAACCACAGGAGAGGAGTATGCAGTTTCCAGACAAATAGCACACAGTAAATGATGAATAGTAATTGATTGCTTTTTTCCATCATGTCACCACTTGCAAATGTGAAACTCAGTAATGTAGTTGTTTAGTATTTTGAATATAGCTGCTCATGACTAGGTAGCAAAAGGTAAATCTACTTTCACTTGTTATGTACAGCATTACTGATTCTAATTTTCAGTTTCATGAAGGGTGCTACCAATTTATTGGAACACATAATATGTTTCAGAGAGATTTAATCCAACTCGCAATAATATCTAAAAGCAATTTTACTTGACTGTAGAAATACCACTTCATGAACTATTTTTCACTGAACTCTTCTGTTCTTTCTTCCCTTTTTGATCCCCAAAAGCAGAAAAGGTTAATGACAGCAACATTGGTAGATGATCATTTTCCTTTTCTTAAAGTAGTATCTGTGGAAATGATTCAGCTGCAATTACTGTCTCTCTTCTGAGCCCTGTCTGCAGAAGAATTTTAGATTTTATCTCACAGAAGGCTTGAACTATCTAAATAGTTTTGGGGGCAGGGACTGGACCAGAAGACAAACTTCCCCTACTCCCCACCAGTCTACAGTTACTCGACTTCATGCACTGTCACAGCCAATGAAGCACAACGAGCAAGGAGGAGTGGAGCAGGTCTCTGAAAAATAAGGGCAGTCATTAGCAGATACAGGGGAAGTAGGAAGCTTGTGTCAGAGCTATCTCAAATCAAACAAAAATTTGAGCAGAGTCCTGCTTCCTAGACAAAAAGCCTCACCAGTGACTAATAATACATAAGGAAGGCAGACACTGGCACCTTGTCCAGCATTTGTATTTTATATAAGGACAGGGAAAACTTAATGGTCTGAAATAACTTTGTCAGGCTTTTCCCTTTGGGGACATTCAGATGGACAGGAGTGCCTTATCTCCATACCAGAAAGGGAAAGCAGGAGCTGACAAAGCACCAACCAGGACATTCTTCAATGCCATGGCCTTTCCAGATCCAGCTCTACCCATTTCCTCCCACAGCAACTGAGCCTCCCACCAGACAGACACCATCACTCTTTGTCAAGTTCAGTTTTTAGGCATTAAGCCTGTCACTGGTTTCACTACTTACAGGCTCCTGGCAAAACTCACTTCTCAGACTGCAAGTCCTTGTTGACAGTGAGATTTTGATTGCTATCATGGTACAAGGACCCTCAAATAAAACCTGTTCATGCTCACCTGAGAAAGCATGGACAGTTGTCACTCCAGAATTGCTGCAGACTGGATGTTACAGAGGTATAGTAGTAGCCACACAAAATTTAAAAGGTTTTGTTAGCATTAGAATTTCCTTGGAAAAAGCATTGAGCTGAATCATCTTTTGACCTGTGATATTCTAGCAGTGCTTTACGATCTAAAAGATTTTTCACCATGCCCTTAAAGTGGATTTCGTGCTCAGAATGGCCAGGGTGGTTTTTTGCTTTGGGCCTTCTGTGTACTAGCAGGAAATGAGCAATAGTACAGGGAACAGAGAAAAATAAAACCACCAATCTTCACAGCTAGGGGTCTACAATGTACTTATGACACAGGTGACAAACAAGGCTATGTGTGAGCACATCCATCAGTTTGGCCTGTTGGTTTAGACCTTCCTTCAGATAAATCCAGTGTAGCTGAAAGGCCCCAAACTAAAGAAGCAGACTTTTAATTATCTGAAGAAACTACCATAAGAATAGCTGAAGTGTGCACCTCTTTCATGTTGCCTATTCCAAATTGGTGACAAGTTGAGCACACAGGATGGGGAATACTTGGGAGAGATGAGACACACATGAGCAGAATCTCAGTAGGTGTAAATCTGTACTGCTCCTTTCAAACTAAACAAAGTACTGTGCTCATTTTGATTAAAAGTACTAATGAAATAGAAAATTATATTGAATTCTTTAGGGTTTGGAATGTGCTCTTAAAAACTCAGCCATTGTTCTGTTGATGGCTGTTCTGTCTGAATAGATTTTTCCTTTGGCCTGCAAGTTCTATGAAGCAAGGAAAAGTCCAAATTGCCTTTCCATCTAACAGCTCCTAAGGACGTGTTGAAACAGGAAACTACATAAATAAGGAAATGAGCTGCAGCTTTTCTCTGTTAGGCACAAGATTTGGATTAATTCAGTCCTGAAAGGGAATATAGGATTATTGCACCTCAGATAAGGAGTCTGGTCTTTTTGTCTGAAACCTGAAGAATCTCCAGACAAACTCAGCTCCCTGACAGTGTAGAAGTACTTACCACACTGGAAAGAAAAATAAGAGAAGAGACAAATAACACACAGAGCAGAGCATTTCAAAGAGACACCTTCCTAAAGGTACTGTTCTGTAAGCATGTTATAACTAGAAGGAAAAGAAAGGAAATGAAAAGGCAGCGGAGAGTGAAATAAATGCCATGAGACACAGTTCTGGGACATGCTCAGTGTCTGCAGATCGTTTCCCAGTGCATATCACCATCAGTTGTGTAGCAATTTGCTACCATTTCTTTGTCCTCTGGTATCCTCCAAAAAGGCTCAAATGAAAATCTATGGTTCTTATAGAATGTCTAGTTCAAAGGAAGAGTCTGTCCTGTTTAGTGCCCCAATTCTGTACAAAAGAAGTACAGAATAGTCTTGACTACAACTGCTGTATCAAGAGATGTATGTTTCCATTTCTTAGAATTTAATGACCTTCCAGGTCAGTGCTTGCAAAAGAACATGGAAAACTTCTGTTTTAAATCTTCTACCTAATCATTTTGTCAAGTTTCCTCTGCTTCTTCAACTGTGAGTATGGAACTTTTACTCATTATTTCTCATCTTTTCCCTGTCATTTGTGATTATGTAGGCCTATATCCCAGTTACTTCTTTTGTGACCTAAGCAACCTTTTACAATCTAATTTATGTTATGCAGTATTCAAAACATGGGAAGAGAGTTACAGCACAATGAAATAATAGAATGCATCACAGAATAATGATGTATCCTGTTTTATTCTCTATTACTTCCCAATCATTCCCATCTTTCTAGATGCCTTTTCAATTCATGTTGAGTATTAAGACATTTTGTAGCATACTTTTGCAGATGTCCTGTATTTCTTTCCTAGTTTTGTGTAACTGAGGACATGGAATTACCTCCAACCTGTCTCCTCACTCACTTTTACTTCTAACACATTTTAAATTATTTTTATTATTTGAAACAAAACAAAAAATCTCTAATTATTCTTGTGTCACTGTTGATTTCTTTGCAGAAACAGCCTATGAATTTGTTGAGTAGTGCTGATCCAAGCACTCCCAAAGATCCTAGTGGATGATGTTAAAAACTCCTCTCAGCTGTAAAACCTGACCATTTTTCAGCCCACATGAGTCATGGCTGACCATATCAGCCACATTTCTGACTCCTTCTGAGAACTAAAATGTAATTCTGGAAGACATGGCTCCATATGCATTATATACAGCAGTTCTTTCCTGGTATATCATGTTCATTCACATATGTGCTGCTAGGTTAGCAGTTACGACCTGTACATAAGGCAAAAAATCATCAATTCAGATCAGACCCACAGCCCTTTTTAAAAAAGGATTTTATTTGCTACATATCCAGTCCTCAGATAACAGAACAAATTTAAATTATAACCTATATAAAGCCACTAACAGTTGACATTCTTGACCAGGGTATTACTAAAAAACAAGTCCAGAAAGGAAAATAATCTTACACAGACATATCTATAGCACCTTTTGCTTTCTTATTTTTTAGGACAGTCTTACATTGGCCATACCTGCCATATACTCTCATTAAATTACTCATAGAATAAACCATACTTTATCCTGAATGAGATAATCACAGCCTCAACTTTGATACCAGGCATCTTTATGCTCTTGGTTTTTTAGTAGCAGGAACATTAAGCACTTCCCTGTGATTTTCTGAACTTTTCTTTGACCCAATTTATTACCTGGACTTTCTCTTTTGGAAAAGGGAACAAACTTGGGGCATCTGTCTGGTGCTCAAACTCAACAGCCCTTGCTCACACTGGCAAGAAGAGAGATTCAAAGTGTCTTTCACTGTAGTACATGTGGAATCCAGTAAATTTACATATGGAAAGAAAGCCATGTGATTGCACTCTTTATCACTGAAAAGCTGAGATACAGAACAGTACCACAGAGGCAAATTTATAGTGCCCAGCAATTAAGAGAAGAGCTTATTAAGATCTATTATTCCTCCCTCTACAAATTCTCATGGCACTTGCTCTACTTCAGGGAAGCCACATAACAGACACTAAGCATCACCAAATGTTTTCCACACTCAAATATATACTTGAAAGGCATAAATTATGATTAGGCAACTGTTTCCCATAGAAATGGAATGAAGTTTGGTACTCTCTTTCCCTGTTTACTTTTAAAACTTCACATTGAATATGTGTCCAAGAAAAGAGATACATCACCTAAAACCTTGATTTACCTCATTCCTAGTGCTGAAATTCAATGAGAGAATACATCTCAGTGCAAAGGGCACATAAAACTCAGAAATCTTTCCAGCTTTGTGAAAACCAGTGCTTTGCCAGCATATATTCTGTCTATTGCATCGTATACATGCTTGTATTTTATGATTCAGCCACACTTCAGCCTCATAAATGACCATAAGAAAGTACCTTTCCTTCTTAGAAGACACAAAATGCCAGCTAACATAGGGCACATTTGCCATTTTACACTGAAGCACAAACAGCCTGCAGAGAAAAGCAGGCATTGCTTCCCAGCTCTTGTTTGCAAAGAGGCAGCAGAGCCTGAAATGATGATTAGTTCTTTACTGCAGCATTAGCTGGTATAGAAAATTTTCCTTTAAAAATAAACCATACTCTTCTCCCTATATATTCCAAGTAAGCATGGAGCATGTGGGAAAAACACCCCCACATCCAACACTGACAAGGAAAGTTGTGCTATTTTGTGGTCTCTTGTATGACAAGAATTAATTTTAAGACTTCATTAGCATGTCTTAATCAATATTATCTTTACATGCTAAAAAAACACTCCTTTTCCCTGACCATCCCCCTTTTCTTTGTCCATCTCCCTTTTCACTATTTTTGTTACCTCCAATAGGCTTGCCTTCCCAGAGTCAAGACATTTATACCAGAAACTACACAGCAGCAATAACAGAGAAGTTGTTCACCATTTACAACCTCACAAAAATATTTTAGCCAGCAGGATTTTTTAGTAACGAATAGCGCTGGGCATTTCAATATCCTTACAATATTTAGAAACAGGAGATTTTAACTATCTACTTGACAAGGACATTTTCTTTGATGGTTTATGAGGTGAATAATTAAAATTTTAAGTACATATTATAGGTGAAATTAATGTATCAGTCAATAGTCTGCCATCAACAGAAGTGCAGGCCATATGATACAAGTCACTGAGGGATTCCTCGGTGTGCACAGTGAGCAAACCTGCCACACGGGGCAGAGATCCCAGGAAGTGGAGGATGCCAGGCTGCTGGTGCTGGGGGGCAGTGTGCTGCTGACCCTCTTTGCTGCAGCAGCACCACCCAAGCACAGCCAGGCTCCTGCAGCTGATCCCAAGCAAGGGCCTGTGACAGCCCCATCCAGCCATGGAGGGGAATTTGCTGCTCACCAGGTGAACTCTGCAAAGAAAGGCAACCCCTGCAGATAGCTGAACTGTGCTCTTTAAGGTCTGTTATGATTCTGTTCATCCAGTTCTGTTAACATCTTATTTTCTTACTCTGCTGAGGTTTTAGAGGACATTCAGAATTCTTCCAGCGGTGTTTCTTGAACCATTTCATTCTCCATTAGAGTAATATTTTATCCTATCAGAACTGATCAAAATTCCCATGCATTGTAATCTAGAAATTCACTCACTGAAGAGGGGGTTTGCACAAGGAGAAAAGTGGCTTTGATGCCAGTCAATCACTTTTTAAACTAAGTTCTCCTTCTGCACCAAGCATTACTGTTGAGCTGCTGCTGTTTCTGTCCTGCTGATCTCTTTGGCAATTCTGCCTGTGTGTGTTTAGCTGCAACTTATGAACCGTGTTCAGTACAGGAAAGGTGTAGAGGCATCTGTGGAGTGAAGAATAGATGATAATAAAGTATGAGAAACTAGTGCAAGTAATCAATAGCTGTCAGCCCAATAATGATGCCCTTCTACAGTCTCACTCTCTCCACAGGCATTTACCCAGTACAACACTGTGGATGCAAGAAAGCATAGAGACTCTTCAGTACACACATTCCTCTAGCAGCTCACCATTGACCATGCAACAAGGTAATTTTATCATTTACACAATCCTATCTTGCACAACAGACAAGACAGTGGTACATCCATGAAGCTACATTTGGCAAAAATCAACCAGGAAATTAAGATTTCGCTGAAAGCAGAATCCCTGAATTTGTCTTCCATTCTTTTGTCAATTTGCTGCATGCAACTCCTGCCAGTAAAAACTACACTTTAAGTTTACAGTAGAAAGTGGTGTTTAATCAAAGTCTTTATTTTCAGAACCACCTCCTGAACATTATTTTAAAAATATATAATTTCCCTTTCCCACTGACAGCATTAAGACTTTGAATAGAAGTACTGTATGCTCCCATAACAAAATCATTATATTTTGACTGATCTCCAATTCCTTGAATAGAGACTTTTAAAACCAGTATTTTGATGCTACCCCCAGACATGTTGTTTTCGGTATCTAGGTATGGCATAGTCCTGTGCAATGAAGTCAGGATCCTTTCCTTTTTTTGATGGACACAATGTTCCTGAGAAAGGAAGGTAATTTCCAAATGCGTGTGTTGCAGCTCCAAGATCAAAACATTTTCAAGAACAACTGGGGTCCTTCTCATATTTCTGAAATTTGGAAATTGGCTGACCAGTTTTGGTGTTAAGGTTTTTTTAGTTGCTTTAGGTTACTTTATCCTCTGAAATCTTGAACAAACAGCTTAAGTGTAAATTTGACTCTGTGGAAACAGAATAAAGAGCTATTGGTGACAGGGCAGACAAATCTATTTTTTTCTTTTTTTGTGTGAGTACTTTATTGGCTTGTGAAAACATTCAGATATCCAAGCTCCAGGGTCAACAAAAATTGCATGCCCCAGAATCTGAACAGGGGATGTTTTAAGAAAAAAAGTTTAGGTGTGATATAAGCAATTAGCTATTGCAGAGGTACATGAGGAATTGTGCTTTTAGCAGCTAAGGTTGAAAATCCTTACAGGATTTGTTCCAAAACCCAACTGTGCAGCTCCCTGGTGGTAATGAAATTAGTGATATTTTAATGATCACAGGAAAAGCATCAAATCAGGACTGACCTACAGCTGGGTGACAGCTGGGGGACAGAGCAGAGGCTGAATGGGCTTTGCAGATTGGATCAGCAGACTGGTTGGGAACCAAGGACTACCACAGCAAAGGTTGCTGTGAGCTGCAAGGATTGTCACTGCAAAGGTTGCTGTGGGCTCACAGCACTGTGCTGACAGCTCAAGCGGGTCTAAAGGAGGCTGCTGCTCCGAGCTGAGGCAGAACAGCAGATGCTGATGGGCTCCTCTTAGATACAGCCAAGACAACATCTTAGGGCTGAGATTACTTAACAAAACTTCCATGACACCTGTACACATGATACCTGGCTCTAATGCTGCTATTAACTACTCAGAGGCAGAAGCAGTACATTTCCTGAACAGACAAGGCAGAAATCCATTAGAAAATCCTGTATTCTGTTTTTTAGCAATAGTTGTGAGGTTGCAGCTGTTTTCAAGTAAAGCTTTAGCATTTTGGGAGAAATGTTACTGCAGCAGAATCAACTTTCTCTGGCCTCAATGCAAGATACCCTCTTAGTTAAATCTCTAAATTCTGTGGAATTCAGGCAAATGTGGGTGGCTAGACATTTTCTGTAGTGAAGCAGACACTAAAATATAAGGATAGAGAATGAAAGAAAGAAGAGTGTGTTGATAATGAGAAGTATTCAAAGTGATCCAAATGTACATCTGTGATGTTTTAGAAGAGATACTTCAAGCCTCCTCTGCTGGTGATCATCAGTAAGCACCATGATGTTTTGTACATGTTATACTGAAGGTCACCTTAGGTTCATTTACACCATCTCAAGTTTCCCCTGTAGTGTCATCTAGAGAAGTTGTTTTTACTTACTCATCTGAAAGAAAATACAGCTTTTCCTCTGAAGATACAATGCAGAAGTTGTAGTGGTTCCATAGAGGTACTAACTGCATATCATGTGTAGGATCCTGCTGAAATCATTCAGATAGGAGAGAGAGGAAAATTAATCAAACTAGGAATGAGCAAGTCATAGCTGCAGTTGATCTTCTCAATCCCCATCACTTGTTATTCCATCAATCAGACATAATTTGTAAATGTAGACATGTTCTAAGGCAAAGCACGGACAAAAATAAGCAGTCAATGAGGTGTATGTAACCAAGATGAAACTTAAACTGTAATGGTACTGTAAATCATCTCCAACACAGGCATTACTAATTTAAAACATGGTTTGAAAGTGTTGAAGCCAGAAAACAGTAAAGAAATTTTCTTGAACATCCAGACCTAGAATACACATCTAGCTTGATAATACAATCTCTTGACTAGCTCCAAATTCAAGACTCATAACTACTGTGGATTTCAACAGAAGTTTGAAGATACCTCTAGATTTCAAGAGCAGTTTGAAGATATCTTGTGGGGTCTGTGTCCAAGTTGCCTTTGCCAGAGAAAGCAATGGGATAGCTTGTGGTGAGTGGACAAGCCAGATGATCCACCAGGTCTTAACACGAGGGTTTTTTCTGTGTTGAGAATACCTACTAAACTCATTCCACACGTGTTTAGGAAGGCGTTATTGACTCTGGAGAAGCAAGAGGAAGCATACATCTCCATGTTTCCCCAGTTGCCACACAGGGAGCACCACAAGGGGATCAGCACATGCAGTCATAGTCAAATCCCCAACTGTGGGAGCTGAAGAACAGTTTTTCCTGATCATGTTTCTGTTGTTTGACTTTGTTCCTTCATATGCTCTGGTCTTCTTCAGAATAGGAATCATCACATGACTGCAAGAAAAGGCCATTTGACTATTAATTCCATCTTGTCAAAACCTTAGTCCACCAGCTCCTGAGCTGATCCACAGGCACCCTGTACAATGTATTACCATGGCACCACCTGAAGGATTACAGGATGCCAAATGTCATGGCTCATTATGCAGCATCTAACTCAGCACATAAAGACTTCCTGCAATGTTCCTGAAAGCTGGGGGAGATAACAGTAACTTTAAAAAGCAGAGCTCTATGAGATGTTGCTTTTTGTTTAATATACAGTTGACAGTCAAATACATTCTGTTCTAAGCATCCAGCCCCTAAGGAGCTAAAACTGCAATAATTTTTCACAAAGCATTTGCAAGAAGGTCTCATTTTCACCTGTAGTCTCAGGAATCATTGGCAGTCGGGATACCTAGTAGCTCTGGTGAGCCCAGGAGTTTCCAGAAGCATTCAATCCAATGCCTAGGACTTCCTAATTTAAAACAAAAAGTTAAAAATGCATAATACTGCAAAAGAACCTGCCAGTTTTCCACTTTATGACCTAACATAAGTGAAGCATTTTAATGTGAAACCCCTGGAAAAGTGGTCTTCAGAAAAATCAGGTAATATAGCTACTGGTGCACCCTGAGTCATACTTGAGCAGGAGATACATTGTTGGATAAAGCATCAGATTAGTCTGATGGCATAACCTGAATTAAAGTTTGGACAAATGCTTTAACAAGTGATCAGCAAGAACTGAATGCCCCTGGGATGTTGGGTAAGAACTTAGCTGGAACCCTCTATGTAGGAATTTGCATCTTTTACAGAAAGCACCAGTTTAGACAGATATTCCTTAAAGACATGTCTGTTAACCTTTTAAAATTTTCATGTCTTTAATCCTATCCATGACATGTGCTTTCCTCAGCTGGCACTGAAGTGAACCAGCAAAACCTTACATCAAAAACCACAGCTACTCCTTATCTCTAGAGCATGAGAACTTGTTTGCTCAGGGTCCAAGACCATACTCGGGGTCCAGCAGAGTGTTGTGTGGTTCCTTGAGATGCTTCTTAATTACACATAGAGTGCCTAGCTCTTGCCTACTCACCAAAACTATACTGAGCTTGTCACTGCACCATCCCAGCAGACACAGAACCTGGGTTTAGGTATTTCGCACATTTGTGAGGAGGGGAACAGATCGTGCTCATTCACATTAGACTGAGCTCACATTTTCTGCATTTCTTTGCCTGAAATAATTCACATTATTAATGACAATGTAGCTGGAATAAAACTGGTTTTGGAGCTACTGGAAAGTACATTTATTTCCTCTTGATGAGACAGTTTCTGAAAAGACTGTGACCTTCATCTGACAGCATAAACTAGGAATATTCAAGTGGTTATTGCTGAAAAAAGTGTAAATATACAACAGATGTACCCACTGATGGTCACTGCACTGCTCGTGTAGCAGTGTTTTCCAGAGTTCTTCTCTGACAGAAAAAAACTCAACAGTGCTAAGTGCTATTTTTGTAGCTCTGATGTTACAAAAGGTGAGGTTTATCATTAGTTTTGTGGTTGGTTTGTTTGGATTTTCCTTTCTAGCTACAGTTACAGCTTCTGATTTAACAAAAGAAAACAACCTTTTAGAGACAAAAACCTTTCTTTAGGTAGAACATCCTTTAACCAGCCCATCCTTCAATGCCCACATGCACCCAGATTTTTCAAAGAGGATGAGATGTTCACCATCACACTTCAGCTCTTACTCCATTCTTTGTGATCCATCTCTTACCTTTAATCCTGCTCTTTGTCTCTTGAGACAGGTACTGGTCTTCTTTGCCAGACTACAACACCTTAGTTTTGTCACTGCTACACAATTTCTGTGGGAAAATTTCTTGTCGGGATTAGTGTGATTGGTGGCCCTGGCCAAATTCTACTTGCTCTGGTCTCTCCAGATACTCCAACCTCCCCATACCCTCACAGACTTTTGGGTTTGTTTTCCTTTTTGCAATAATTTTAGCTGAATTCAGCCAAGCAGCAAGTGATGTGCACTGCTGGAAAACAAAGCCATTTCTCTCATTACCTGTCTGACAAGTGCTGTGCATCTGGGGCAGTGTCAGAGGGCTGCGGTCCTTCCTGAATGAACCTGGCAGGGCTCATTCAGCCCCTGCTTCCCTCCAGAGCTTGTCAGTTCAGGGCCATTAGAAGCCCTGGACCAGCTGTGAGAAGTTCCATCGTTCAAAGCGAAGGTCACTCATCTCCACTGTCAGCAATTCTCCACGCTCCACTACCCAGCAGCAATGCACAGGAGCAGCCATCACTTGGCTAATGGACACAGCCAAAATTCCCCTGGTATTTCCACCCCTTTAACACTTAGATTTATTTCTAGTAAAATGACTCCTCATCTTAAACCCTTTGTCTATATTTTTAATTGTTATTTTTGGCAAGTAGCAACTTTTTCCATTAAACATTTTTGAAAGAACACTTTATCATAAAATTACTGAATACTTAACGTTTTTATAGGAACTAGTATGGGGAACTTTTTAATAAACATTTCTGTGCAGTAAGTCTTATTCTTAAGGCTTCTAACAGAAAGCTCCAAATATCCATGAAGAAAGTAAAAAGGATTACTTTCATAGCAATTTAAACTATTTGTCATTTTGTCTTTCTTAGTGTCAAAGGAGTCTTGAAAGGTAGTTTAAGTAAATTACTTTATAATCTACAACAAGGCCACACTGTTCCACTATTTTCACCCTTTTCAGACCAGTGCCTTTTCTACCTGTGCACATACACTTTTCTAAGCTTGATTTTTCTATATGCCAGGTAAAAAAATAATGCAAAATGTCTACATATATATACTACATATATATATATATGTATATATGCAATCTGAAAAGATACTGAAAATAGAAATTGCAGTTTCTTTCAAACCAATCAGAAGACACTTCATAAAGAAACAAAGATGGAGTCACAAGCTTCTACCTTCTGGCATGGATATTTATCACACAGTATACTCCCTGCTTCTACCTCAGCAAAATATACCGACATACTGATTGGTGAAGCAGTGCTAGCACTGATCGCTTTATTCCTCATATCTTCTAGGCAACACACTGTTTATCCCTTGTACTTGCTTTACCACAACATCATAATAAAACTCAGTTGCATATGGCTCATGATATACAGCAGAATTCAGATCCCTTCCTTGCTACTGAGCTGTTTCCTGGCTAGTTCCTCCTTCCCACACTGATGGTCTAACAAAAAAAAAAAAAAGTTCTTTTGAAGTTTCATGGTTTATTTTGTCTTTTTTTTGCTCCCAAAGTATACTCATCCACCCACACAACCCCATAATTTCTACTGTAAAAATCAGTTTCTGAAAAACCTTAGCCCCATTTTTTAAAAAAAACTCCTTCCTAACATAACTATAATTTTCTAATTCTAGCTGTCTTGACAGGATGTGACAGGCCTCAGTCTGTCTCCAGTATTCCTCAGCCTCCTTTCCTTCCTTTTAAAGACTTATTTGACATGTCTATTTGCCCTTTAGCTTCCCCTGCCACCCGGCTTTCCTAAGCATAACCACATTCCCTTGAGGATAAGGGGAGGAGGCAGATTCACGTTGTGCCACGTCTCTCTGGGTGCCAAGGGCTCCGAGAGTGCTGGCTAATTGCAGCCAGCTGTACCCATGCCTCCCTGCCCTGCTGCCTGTGACAGTGTGCTGTCACATCCTCTCTCTGATCCCGGGCAGGGAAGTGGCTTGGGGCCCCAGACAGCCTCACTGTCCCCCTGTCTGCACAGGGTTGAGTTCTGGATGCTGGGAACTCTGTGACCAGGCACCACTCTTTAATATGAAACCCCTCAAGGCTCCCAGTCCTTCCTGCTCCTTACAGAGCTTGCAAAAGCTTCATGTAATCTGCTTACCAAACATTGTCTGCTAAAGGCTTTTGGGAGCTGGGAGTAGAAGTATTTTAAAAGGGTCATCAAATAAGAAGTTATTGGATTGAAAAGAATAAACCCTCTCCTGTTGCTCAGCTTCATCTTGCTATCTTCCTTGACTGCTCTGCAGGAAAGCTATTTAAACTCCACTTAGCACATAATATAGTCACACTTATTTTTTAGTGGACACATACCGTGTTCTGTAACATTAAACTTAACACAAGCCATTTTTTTTCCCAAAGCAAATATCCTAGGAGGACAGTGGAGCTCTCTTCAGACCAAATGCATCATTCATACCAAAAAAGACTATGTGCCTTCATGCAGTAAACTCTTAGTGCTTTCCTCTCTCACTGGTTCTTAATTCAGCACCTAAGCCTGGCCGAAAAGATGATGTTGACATGGCATGTATTGGCCAGCATAACCTAAAGAGCTTTTTTTCCAACCTGCAATAGATGTGGCCCTGAACTCTGCCCTGTGGCAAAACCCCTCTTGGGTGAATACCCACACCATTGAATGTAGCTGCTCTGTGAAGGGCCTGATGGGCATCTGATATGTGGAATAACGATGTCCAATGAAAAAAAACTGGAAGGTCAGGCTGGAGGGAATGAAAACATGTGTCATGGTCTTTGATTTCCTCTAGCAGACAGATAATTCTGCCATGTGGAGACAAGGGTGTTATTGTGCCCTCAGGACCAAATAGACTGATGCACTTTACCCCCAACAGCATGCATTAAAGTCAATGGCACATCAGTTCAAAAGGCATGGGAGTTGGTGGAAGAAAATCCAGCAAGGGGGATGATTTTTGTTCTGGCTGAGAAAATGAGAGACTTGGATAAGCTGCAGCGGGGGAGGAAAAAAGAGGAAGGTTATGGTAAGGCTTTATCCAGATCACTAGGAAACAAAATAGACTTGAACAGCTTTTTCTTTTCTCCACGGGGGAGTGTTTGAGAGTGGAAGGGTGCAGAAGCACAGAAGCTAAAGTTTACAACCAGAACTATACTACAAAGTCTGTACTAATCTGAAGAGAAATATAAAATAGGGGAATAACTTGCTTAGAATCAGTACAGCAGGAACTGTTACCTAGTTAGAGTACAGAAGGAAAAAGACACTGGATCACAACAAAGTGGAATACTCAAAAGAAAAGTAATACTTTTTGTCATTTATGCATTTAGAAGGTGAAATTCTCTTCCTTGAGAAATCAGAAATACCTTACATTAGACAAGTTTCTGGGAAGGATTAGAGTCCCACACAAAAAGAAAACCCAAGATTTTCATTCAAGTATCATATTCCACATATTTATATAGAGGTTTGATTTAGGATGTATAGATCCTAATCTGTATAGATCCTAGATACATCCATATGTCTTTCTGATAGATAGATAGATAGATAGATAGATAGATAGATACATAGATACATAGATACATAGATACATAGATAGACAGAGAGATAGATTTTTTAACATGAATTTTGAAAGGATGTAAGGCTTTATCCATCAGTAAATCAGCTAACCATTCATTTAAGGGAAAGGATATTTTCTGTCTCAGCTATTTTTTATTTAATTTTTTTCACAATAAAATGTATCAAGGACTATTTTCAATACTTGTTAGGATTTCATTCAATAACTGAAAGGGCTCAGAATTAGAAGTCATCTAGATATATGAGGACAGGGGAGTGGAAAAACCTGAAACTCTCTTTTAAGGAAGTTAACAATTCACTTTGGTATAAAACTGCTCCCCATTTTGAAAAAAGATGCTTTTGATCAGAGCTATCAGTCCTCAATATTTAAACTTCCTGATATAGAAATATGAAATTACACCATTATATAGAAAAAAAGAAAATGTAATATTTAAAAAAATATATATTATAAAACAAGTATGCTGCAACAGTGAAGAACAACCTGCATCTTTATTTGACCACACATTTATCATCCTGTTGGTAGAACTGCATGGACAGTGGTGGTACAAAAGACCCAGAAGTCCAGTTAAGGGAGGCTGCTTCAAATAAATGAGAATAGTTTTGAATAATTCCTGAAAAAAGCCCCTAAATAATAATAATAATAGCAGTAATAACAATAATAATAACAATACTACTACTACTACTACTAATAATAATAATAATACATAGCTTTTATAATATTTCTGAGTGTTTTAATTTCAGCCAGGATGGGGTTAATTTTTTTTATTATTGCCAGAAGGCTGTGGCCAAGACCCTGATGTTATTTGATACCACCTCATGTCATTGTCAGGGTGGGGGGAAGGAACCCATTAGGGGTTGGGCTCATTACTGCGGGCTGTGTAAATAATTTCTTTGTCTGATATCTTTTGTTATTAATATTGGTGCTGTTAGTTCATTTTCTTATCTCATTGCTGTTTCCAGTAAATTGTTTTATCTCCACTAGTGGGTGACCTTTGCCTCCAGTCTTCAACTGCATCCCACTGCCATGGAAAGGGAGAAGGGAAAAACAGGGTGGGGGGGACCAAAAGAGACAGAGGCAGTGTGGTTTTGGTGAGTCTCAATGGGGGAAATGAATTAAGGAATACCATTCCTAAACCACGACACTGATCCATTTTATCCATTTTACCATACTTAGTAGAAACGAAGTTTTGTTTTAAATTTCCATTAGAAAGAGGAAGAAAAATCAATAGAGTATGGAGTGGCAGACTATACGTTTCCTTAGTGAGATAAGAGATATTGCAACTAACCACAGGTATTTTTAACTGAGTTCATTTCAACTATTTTTGGTATCATTTAACGTATAAAACCACATTGAATAGGTACTAAAAATGTACACAGAGTAATATCCAAGCCCTAGGAACAAATATTTAAACAAGTTGAGCTGTTTACTCAGAACCAAATGCCAAATATCAAGTAGTCCACCTGGGAGTAACTGGTACATTTCCACAGAAGAAAAGTTAAAAACTTACTGTTAAATATTGCACTAGAGAAAAGATTGCTTTTCCTTGGCACACCATCTCCTATGAGGGCACACTGAAGCAGTGTCATCTGGTTTTGCCTGTACCCATACCCATGGCAGACCCATTTGGTTTTGCCTGTACACAGTATTAAAATTATGGACTTCTTTTGTCCTTTCACTGGCTTCCCGTACCACCAAAACCACACTACAATGTTTGTCAGTAGTCGAAGTTTTAATTTCCTTTCCCCCTTCTTCCTCCTCAGGATAATATAAGTAGAATGCTTTCAAAACTGTTTTTAAATTAGGTACTCTGTTCTTTTCAAAAGGAAAAATCTTGTAATGGAATAATTAGGGGCTGTGTTTTGCATGACAATGGACTCTCAATATGCAAAACACGCACAAAAGATGAGTCCCTGGAAGCACCAGTACCTGCTGTAGGGCTGTGTACACACAACTACTTCTGCCCTCCAGTGCCAAAGCAGCCCTCATGCCAATGCAGTTCATCAAACCCTAACCTGGTAAATTACGTAATATTCATAATTCCTAGCAGAGGCCAGTGTGTTGGTGGCAGCCAGACACCAGCAATGTGTAATTTGTCATTAATGGACACAGCTTGGTGGCATTCATGGACGGCTTCAGGAACTTAACTCAGAACAAATTCATTCACATAAATATGACAATCAAGGAAGGCAATATCTCCTGTGCCAAGTGAAGAATAAAAGGAATATTTAAATATGAATTCATATGAATGATATAGTTTTGGCTTAGCTTTGCAGAATAAAAACCTATTTATGCACTGAAAAGAATTACATTGGGAGAGGCAGTTTCTTCAAAGTGGCATTTATTTGACATGCCCATACAATGAACCAGAGAAAATATTTTCAGAGCAGAGAGAAGCTCATTGCTTTTACCCTGAGAATGCTGTTTTAAAAATTCAGTTACCAAATCTTGTCATGATAGCTGGTATCTTAGTTCCCTCATTCTTAATAAAAATAGCATAATAATACATACCAGAGAGAAATATCTCAAGTCTGAGAATGTGCTCAGTTATTTCCACTATGAGGCACCTGAAACAGAAAGGCTCATTTCTGCATATCACACTTTGGGACACATTCATGACCCTGACAAGACTGTAGATGATCACTGCTGTTGGACCTGTTCCCACAAAAAAAGAGTATTTTTTCAAGATGTATTTCAGATTAAGACCATCTGGTACCAACAAACCACCCAGCACTGCTAAATTCCTTCCTTTAAAATATTAACAAGTTTTCTTCTGTTATACATACATTTTTCTCCAAACACCACTACTTATTTTTGGGATGATTTAAGCTTGAGAACTAAATTAGTTCTAATGTATTTTGTTGCTTTGACACATCATTTAATGCAACGGGGCTGTCTTTGATCATGGAAGAGAATCACCAAGTTGCATTACCATCCCATTCCTCTCTCTTCTTCCAGGCAGCAAATCATACTCTACAGGTTGTGGGTAAGAAATGCTGGTAGTATTGGAAATGCCAACATATTTGCAGAGTCCAAGATGTGGACTCCAGCCTTCCATTTTACACAGGGAATGGCAAAGAAGATGTTCAGTAGGGCTCAGGAAATTTGCCAAAACATGCATAAATATCCCCACATGTGAATTACTGTAAAAAACCATGCATCTGTTTTGGAGGCACCAGTCACTGCTCTGCTTTAGGTCAAAGCTGTGGGGCAGTGAAGTGGCAACAGCTCATCTGCAAACAGCAGTTCCTAAGTTACAGGGTTGCAGGCTGATGCCAAGTGTAATTAAGACAAGTCTTCTAATTTGCATTACCATGGCTAGCAGATCAATATGTTGGCCACACATGGATGGACAAACCTGGAAAGCAGTGATAAATTTATTTGTAAGTAACAAACCAGTGCAATGGTGATTGAGGAAGCTCCAGTAAAGAGCAGAAGGGAGATGAGAAACAGTCTTCAGTTTAAACAGCAACCAATACAATGCTATAAACATGACAACTGATTTTTTAAAAACAAATAGCTAGGCACAAAAAGGTTGAGGATACAATGGATAAAAAATTTTGTATTGCATGAGCTCTTAGAAAAAAGATATCAATTTATAAGTATTCCAATACCTATGGAAAAGTTTGCTCATTCTTTTACCTTGTGAACTCTCGATTCATCTTTTGGTTCATCTGCAAAATCCTACCTGCAACAGAGTGTTTACTTTTGAGTTCAATCTCTTGTTAACCACTCAGGAAAGAGAATTACCAAATATCCAGCAAGTGAAAAAAGTAACAGCAAAAAGAAACAAAAAATATTAATCTAAAGACTTCTTTAGATAAATATCTACACGTACATTATCTGTCAATGTACTGAATCAGTGACAGATTTGGAAATTTGACCTAAATAAAAACAAGAATTCACGTGCAGCAAATATGTCTACAACTAATACTTTGGTGAATTGTGCTCCATGGGGCAATGGCAGATATACTAAATGACTAATTCTGTCTCCTTTTCCTCCTAAGTCTGTTTCCCCAATTTCCTATTGAAATTCTCATCCATTAAAAGGATGATAGTGAATATACTTTCTCATATAGAAAACTGAGAAGTTTATATATATCTGCAGCCTACTTGAAAAAGTTTATATTTGCCATGTATGAAATGCTATTCTTGAAGGATAAAGTTTTAATTATGTTTTTAGTTATATAAGTGGAAATCACACAAAACTTCTCTTGGCTGCTACTTACTCTCAATATTACATTTGAGGGTCTTATTCTGAAGGCTGTGAGAGACTAGGAAGAAGGATTAAAAAGTTTTGTCCCTGACTATTGATATTTTATTCCATAACCTTGTGCATTTTTCCTAACCCTTGCAAAACTCACATCTCCTCCTGAAATTAGTATAATGAGGGAAAAAAAAATAGGAAGAAACTAAAAATTTAATGATGCTTGCAATCCACTTTGAGGTTCTCCAGTGGAAAAGGTTATAATGTAAATTTCTGCAACAAAAAAAAATGCAGTGCAACTAACCCAAAAGGTTCCAAGTCACACAATTATCCAGTAGAAAATAGGAAAAAAATATCTTAGGCAGAAGATCTAAGATAATGCAATGTATGGAGCACGGTGTGCGGTGACATCAAAAGTTCACCTCATCTTCCTATTCTGTAGTCCAAATTCAGGCCAGAACTACCAGAGCCAGCTCAGATCATAGTGACAAGGACATCAACTTGCCAGGTGCTACCACTTCTCCAAGTATTTCAAATATTTCTCTTCCCCTGAATCAACATGACAACTTCTCTAATTCCACGGGCAATCTCAGCTTCCTCTAAGGACAAAACCATGGAAATATTTCCCTTGCAACAAAGAGATTGGGTGTTCAACCTCTTGGAAACAAGGGAAACAGAAGAAAATGAACCCAGGTAAACTGTTTACTGGGGGGGGGGAGCTGGGAGGGGATTTCCTCTTCTGATCCTAAAACCTTTTGATAATGTAAACTTGTAGAAAGTGCCCAGATGATTGGGGTGAAGGACAGGGGTCCAGTGGACATCCTGACACAAAAGAATGGCTAGAGAGAATCTTTCTGTAAAATAGAAAATGGGTCGGTACCAAGCAATAAACTAGAGAATTTGGCACATAGAGCAGGAAACATTAGGGAGTAATAAATTCTTTTCTTTTACTTTTTCCTTGATTAACTCTGACTTTTAATGCATAAAAAAAGATCATCAATTTCTTTCCCTTTTAAGCTCTTTTGCACTTTGATCCATCCACATTCCATCTGCCTAAATACTCTATGAACAATTAATTAATATATTAGCTTCACCTAAAGAGACAATTTCAGTTTTCAGAGAGATTTAGAAAAAATACTACCTCCAGAAGCCTTGTAAGCTGTTTTGGTAACAGCAGTCACTAAGACTGAAGTAAAAAATATGGCATGAGACATTTTTTCCCTCTTCAAGGCTCATGTAATCTAAAAAGGGAAAAACTGTCCTACTAAACCAGCTGACAGAAATGCAGCCCCCCTTTAGCTAGGGGAGCACTGTTACAGTATGAAGCCTCTGTGCAAACACTCTATTTATATTGCTTTTACCACATTTTTCCTTCTACTGTCTTCTTATGTCTTCCTTAAATTATTCTGATATCCCAGCTTTCAATCCTTAGGAATGATACTTATATGAAAAGTGACAGCAGCAAGAATATGGACATCTTGCAAAGAATTGCAATTCCTCAGCAGGGGATATGTTCTTCAAAGAGGACAAGAAAAAGCAGGAGGAAGGCAACAGCAAACTCCTGCCAATACTTCAGTCTGAGTTGAAAAGTAGGTTTTCTCTTATTACTAGATCCCAGCAGAGTCAGTTCACCACCTCCCCTCATCCCTGAGTTGTAGGATTTTAACTGAAAAAAAGTTAACAAAAAATACAGGTATTTTTCAGTCTTGTTTGAGCTTCCATCTCTGACAGATTGTATTTCACACCAGTCCAACCCTACCATTTCATTTACAATGTCCTATTCCTGGAGGTTTAGCAGTACCAGCTGGAAGGTTCTTAAAGTTCCTTCTAGACAATTTTATTCGTTAAGAAAACAATTTTACTCATTAAGAAAAAATGGTCAAGATAAGCCAACATTCATAACTGGACATTCATAATGTCCAATTATGAATGTTGGCTTATCTTGACCATTTCACCTACATATGAATGGTGACAAAGGTTCAAAAAGAGGATGTTTCTTCACAGGAGGCTGGGCACAGGTAGTCATGAGGCCTCTAACCCTGCATCACCACTAAGAATCCAAGGGGACTGGCATGACACTGGAATTACAGGCAGTGCAAGGGCTGAACAAGCAAAAGAAAAGCAAATGGATGGTTCTTTTAGTGCAGTAGTCATCTTCTCTGCAAGAGCTGAGGAGACAGAGGTGGCTTTAGGTCATGTTTTTGATTCCTCAGTCTTTGACTAGCACAGGGATGGGCAGTTTTCCAAATCAGATAAAGAGGCTATATGTAAAACTGCTAAATTTTAGCTTGGGTTCAGCAGTCACGGAAGCAATTGCTGACTACACTCCAAGTACAAGCCAAAAAACCTCTCATCGGAATCCAAATTTCCCTGAAGCTTAAAGGTGCTTAGATTCAGCTTTCTGGGTCACTTCCAATGTTCAACTCCTTTGTATATCTTCTATAGGCTATTAAGGCTCTGTTAGACAAGGAATTTAGAACAGCAAGTAACAGCACAACCTTCCCTGGAGTGCTGTGTGTAATGGCCATGTCACCCAAACAAGACATCTCTAAACTAGAAGGAGCTCAGAATGGTGATCAAAATGAGCAACTGCTTAGGAAAAAAAAAAAAAACAAAAAAAAACAAAAAAAACAAAAAAAAAAAAAAAACAAAAAAAAAACAAAAAAAAAAAAAAAAACAAACAAAAAAAAAAAACCCAAAAAACCAAAAAAAAAAAAAAAAAAAAAAAAAACACAAAAAAACCCCAAAAAACTATAATTCAGTAAAAATAGAAAATAGAAAATACTTAGATTGTGAAGCTAGCAACAATAAGAAAAGAATTTATAGAACAGAGCACTCACTGAAGGAAAAGGCCTGGGAGCATCCAGTCTCCCTGTCTCACAGGGTTTGGACAAAGGAAGCTGAAACGTGGAAAAAGAGAAAGGAACATCAGTCATGCATTGTGAAATCAGGCTGGGGCAGTCACTGCCACTGTCCAATTCACACTGGATTCAAAGGGGAAATTTAGCATAGAAAAAATTACCCAGGATTATAACAGCTGATTTTTAAAGGAAATCTAGAAGAAAGAAGGGAAAAAAACATTGCAAAAAATGAAATTTGTTGCTTTCAGGCTAAAGTTGGTATCTGAGCATTCAGGAAATCACAAGATTATATCACATCTCCATAGTTTCTGGGAACTTTCCCAAAATCTTGCTGCTGCCCAGAGCAGATAGACTGGAACACCTGGATGCTACACTCCTCCACTGACTGAAAATCTGCAACTGATCAGAGAGACCAGGGAAAACAAGAAATATCTTCCAACATGAGTTTACAAGCTGGCAGTATGTTGCAGTATAAGCATGGTTGCATTAAACTTACAGGCTTTGTCCTTATTTGCTTGCATCATGCAGGGTCATTTCCTTTTACACCAAATGCTGCCTGTATGGAACAGTTCACACAGCCAGAGAAAAAGCTTGGCATCTTCATGTGTCCAGAAACTCCTGCACACAGCTGTCTCTAACTGATCAGTCACATCTCAGGTAGCAATTAGAAAGTGAATGAAGTGGAAGGAAAGCCTTTACAGACAGGGACCCCCAGCCAAAGTCAGAGACACTGTCAAATCTCCCTGGAAAGGGAAGCTCTGCACAATTGGAGACACCTCCTGAGGAACAGCGGGCCAAAACCCAGCCAAGAGATACAACTTTTTATGTACAGCTCCTTGGGACACTTTGAAAGCATTCTATAGCATCTTCTTAGTATTTACCTGACATATTCAGACACTAATTTACAACTACTTGGAAGCCTGTGGCCCCATACAGCTACCTCTGAACTGCTCAGGCAAATTTGCATTTACTCTGCTGACCTCGAGTCTCTTCAGCTCACCTCTGTGTTCTACCAGACCTCTGTCACATATAACATTGCTCTACCTTCACTTCAGTGGTAGTGAGATACAAACTGAACAGGACAGGCATTTAAGACCCACATTAGCCTGTCAAAACTAATTTATAATGCTTTTGTCCCAGTAAACCATTTTTGAATGGTGCTTTTACATATTTGTTTTACAGTTCTTTTTAATAATTAATTATTCTTGTTATTTTTCATTCTGAATACTGGTACAAAAAATATTTAATTCTAAAAATAATCCTCAGTAACCATTTTTTCATTGTAAAATGCTTCTCAATTTTTTTTCCAAGTCACTGGTTTTGATCTCTTCCAGGTAAGAGATGGTAACACATGACAGATATTAGCAAAGGGTTTGTATAGCAGCAACATCACAAATTTCTCCCACACAATGACTTTGATTATATTTTTCCTAAAAATAACAGATGAGATCAGGTTCATTTCTGAAGTGGCCTCACCAAATTCACTGTGACCTTTGTGCTGAATCTGACTGAATTGCATCTGGATGTTGGGTCCCTGGGTATTCCATCAAAACTGTGCTTGTGGATAAACTTGCCAAGGAATGGATATAGATGAAGCTTACAGGTGCCCAACACAACATTGGAATAATTTTAGTTATATACCCCTCAACATAAGACCTTCTGGTAATAAAAATATTACAATAATACACTAATACAATTTAGTTTTCCTTTGAAAATTCACTAGATTATTTAAATTCCTTTGCCTAAACCATTCAATCTTCAACTTTCATAAACTACCTCTTTCAATCATGGGCCACCCTGGAAAAAAGATTTTACTGTTTTTGATCGAGAGGCCACTAGCTTTAGGTTACTTTCACAAGCAGCATTCATTTTAACAGAGTCACCAGCAACTCCGCAGCACAAAGACAGATAGAGGAGATAAAGCATCCTGGACATAGCTCTTGGATTCTTCTTCATAATTAATGTGCTGCTGAACCTTTGGAACTTTAGGAGATGTCCCAAAAATAAAGGTTAGAATAACCACTGTGCTGCCATACTCCAGCACACATGGAGGGCGTTAGCATAGACGGACCCAAGAATATTTTAGTGCAAATAACAGCCAAGGAATTAGCAGGACATAGCATTATTTTCCGACCACACCTGACAATGTATTGGTTCCTAAACACAAATGACATCAGATGAACCCAGATTTACAGAATAGATTGTCATTCCCTCTTCTGTACCTTATTTCCAATAGCAAGGGGTCTGGCAAACCCTGTCTGCTACCAGTGCTTACTGCAGGCTCACTGTCAAACTGGGCATGTGTAAGCAAGGGCAAGGTAACACAAAGAGGCAGTGTGTTCAAAATATCTCTTTCACCTAACATCCGTCACAGAGAGGGGAATGGTTGCTGGAGATGAAGGTCAAAAGCTGGATTTGAAGGTCAAAAGCACGACAAGACTCTAAGACATTTAGTGAAGTGTTTTCTTTCTTTTTTCAAAGACATTTCTCCTGCAGAAGACAGAAAGGCACCTGGTCCTTCTGCATCTTTGATAAGCATGAAAGGTTTTTTCTGTTCCCTTTTCCTTCTGCAGTGACAACTTTTTCTTTGTTCCAGCCAAATATTTTCCCATCCTGCCCACAGAGTCTGCTCCAACACTGTGCCTTCCAGATAAATGAGCTCTTCCTTCACATTAATCATCCCTAATGAGGCAGATATTCTTTCCATAAATTCCCTCCCTCCTTAGCACTTTTTGTGTCCCGGTATGGAGGTGTCTCTTTGCAACCCCTTAGACAGAGAGAGGCTCTTCAGTCAGATCATGAATTTTATTTGATGCTTTGTTTAATGTGACTCAGCGAGAGAAATAGAAAGATGTGGCAGTGCCCAGGGGGAGTAAAAGATTACTTTATGCTTTCAGGAATTACAATACCAAATCACTTCTCTTCTTGCTTTAAGATATGTGCAATGAACTGAGCTGTAGCATTGCTGCACATCTTCCTTTAGAGGGAAAAAAAAGGCTACTTCCTATCCTTTCACTGTTTGTAGTCATACACTTTCACACAAGGGTTAGCTTTCACAAATGTAGGCATCAAACTTCCTCAGTTATTATTTGGTACCCTGTACTTAACCTCCTGACCATGTATAAAGAGGGCTGGAAGCTCTTGAGCTGGTATGCTCCATGGCAGCTCTCAAAAACTTGTGCCTGCTTAGGCAGGGCAGGAGAAAAGCAGGTAGTTCAAATCCTGTACACACATATGTGAATGGCCACACATCATGCTGTGATCTCAACCAAAATTATGAGGAGCTTTTTGTCCTTGACTATCATGCACCTGCAAATGTCTGTGATCTCAAATAATCCTATTCAGACACAATCTCACACAGACAGTTTTAGCCTTGGTCTCTATGTGATGCTGGAGTTTTCAAGGTCCTTTATAAGAAGGAATGAACAATTTTTAAAAAATAGCAATTCATTTGAAATTTTGAGTGTTCTTAAAAAAAAAAAAACTGTCATAGAACCATTGAAAGACCTCCAAGATCATTAAGTCCAACCTTCGACCAAATATGGTCGACTAAGCCACACACACAAAATGTCACCTCTACTCATTTTCTTAACATTTCCCAGGGACAGCAAATCCTTCACTTTCCTGGGAAGCCTGTTCCAATGTTTAACCACTATTTCAATGAAGAAATTTTTCCTAATATCCAACCTGAAATTCACTGGCACCACTTGAGGACATTTCCTCTTGTCCTACCAATAGCTGGGAAGGGAGAAGCTGACCCCCATCTGTCACAATCTCCTTTCAGGCACTTGCAGAGAGCATTAAGGTTAACCAACCCCAGATCCCTCATCTACTCCTCATAATACTTGGATTCCAAACCTTTCAGCAGCTCTGCTGTCCTTCTCTGGACACTGCACCACCTCAATGTCTTTATTGTGGCGACAGGCCCAGAGCTGGACACAGCACTCAAGGTGGGGCCTCACCAGTGCTCAGTATAATCACTGTCCTGGTCCTGCTGGTCACGCTGTTTTTGGCACAGGCGAGGATGCCATCAGCCTTCTTGATCACCTTGGCACAAGCTGGCTCATATTCAGCCACTGCTGACCAGCACCCCCAAGTCCTTTTCCACTGGGCAGTTTATTTAGTCCCATCTTCATGTTACTAGAGATCACCTTTCATGTAGGCAATGTGCTGCTTTGAAACTCCTGAATCTGGCTCTGTAGGGTTTTAGATAACTGGAGCTTTATTAAAGTTCTCCAATGCAAGGTTTTTCTACACTAGAATAATGAATCTTGGGTCCACCTGGGAACAACACCACTGGCTTCAATAGTAAATCTCTCCCAGGTCTTCAGAAAATAGCTTTTCTAGTTTTATATTATAGCTATTCTTGGGGGACAGAGGGGAGGGAAGATGGACCTGAAGTCATGTATAGAAATTATTTTTTCCCTAAGTCTCAAACAAATAGACACATCCACTTCAATAATTTAACAATTTTTTCCATTTTATTTTAAATAGGATCTCTGAGCCAAAGTAACAAAATCCAGCAAAGACTACTAACACTTTTGGAAGCTCTCAAAATATGAGAAAATACCCCATGGAGACAAACACCTCGAAGGAGAAAAACCAAATGCTTTGTCAGACTTTCCACATGATCCTGATGTAACAACCTAAACAGATCCTGATGTAACAACCTAAATAGATTGACTTGCTCTGGGAAAGAGGGAAGTTAAATCTCCATCTGGAGTACCATGAAGACTTGGGAAATTCTAATGCCCTGGAGTTTAATAACCTCACTGACTTTGGGTGTAAAGACGTTCACAGAGAAAAGTTTTCATGCAAGGAATGCAACACAATAAAATCAAGGTTACAAATGGCAGGCAGCCAACTGCATGAGTGCAACCAACTTTTTGAATGCTGTTCCCATGGACCTATGATACAAATACATCCTTTGCAATCCACCTTTAACACAAAAGTTTTAACTATATCATCAGCCTTTGTAAGTTGGCAGCATTAGCTGATACTTGGGCAGCTTTCAATGGAGGTGAATATTCAGAATTTAGGTTGAATTCTGCATATGAAAAAGGCCAGAGAACTTCCATTATAATTTATACATTACACTATACATCGTAAATGTATGAAGTCCACATATATAAGGTGCTCTCTAGAAATTCCTTAAACTGAGCCGTTACCTCACTCACAGGGCTTCTGATCTAGTCTAGGCTTAAAATACTTTTATAATTTTGGGTGTAGCAGCAGATAGGTTACAAGATAGGTGAGATTTTCCTCTTGCATTCTGAGTCTGTAAACAGCAGAGGCCCCACTCTTAATCCTTGCAGGGTGGAAGTATTTTCTATGCAGCACAGACCTGGGGATTGCTGTCTTTCCCTGCATGGTTTTTACCATAGCATGAAATTCTGATTTAGGTGGGTGTATGTGAAATGATAACTGAGCCTCTATTGTCTCTAAACATAGACTCACTGCTACATTAATTTAACCAGCAGGGCTCCTGACAAATGGCTCACACTTCTACAGGAACATTTAGGAATTATTTCACTGTAAAAAAAATTAGGTTAATTAGACATCTGCTCTTCCCCCTGTTTATGCTGCTTTGTTGTTCTGCATTCTCATTCTTTCCCCAAGTATTGGCACACACAAGTCATTTAACTTTCCTCTCTTGTGTTCTGCAATAACTTCCCTCCAGGTTCAGCCCTGGTTTGCTCACAGTCCAGGGCTCCTCCCTTATCCTTCTGCTTCATTTCTCTCTTTCCTTTTTATCCATAATAGGTTATCATCCATGTATCTCTCTTGTCTCCACTGACCCAGGTAAGAAGCATGTCAGCAGTGTAGAGCACTGTGTAAATGTTCCGGGGCTATATAAATGTTTTGGAAAAAGTCCTTTGGGGGAAAAGAGGAATATTTTTCTCTTGCTGAATTTAATAAAAAGATTTTTCAAACAAGATGTGATAAATTTGTTTGAATTTTTATCCTAATATTATGTCCTAAATTTACTCCCAGCACTGTCAGCCTTTTAAAAGAGTGCAATAACAGCAGATCAGCATGAGTCCACCTATTTTTTAACAGAAAAGCATCTATCTCTCTTATGAATCCATCCCAGCAGACTTGAGCCCAACCTTAAGCTCACTTAAGCTTTGTCATGATAAGAGAAGATCAGAAAGGAGTCTTCCAAGGTAATTTTGTTTCCAAAAAAAAAAAAAAAAAGTCGAGGGACTATCCTTCCTCAAACTGAGTTTACAAATTAGTATCTTTGAATTAAGAAAAGTATTTTAGAATTATTGAATGGTTTGGTTTGGAAGAGGAACTTAAGGTCATGTATTTTCAACCCCTCTGCCACAGGCAGGAACACCTTCCACTAAAGGAGGCTGCTCAGAGCCCCATCCAACCAGGCCTTGAACTCTGCCAGGGCTGGTGCTTCCAGAATTTCTTTGGGCAACCTGTTCCAGTAATATGTAATCTAAAATGACACTTTTTCAGTTCTAAGCCATTACCCCTTACCTAACACTACATGGTCTGGGTAAAAGTCCCCTCCAGCTCTCTTGCAGTCCCATTTAGGTACTGAAAGGTGCTATAAGTTCTCCCTGGACCCTCCTGTCCTCCAGTAGGAAGAGGCCCAGCTCTCTCACCCTGTTTCCCTAGCAAAGGTTCTCCAGCTGTTTGATCATCTTTGTGGCCCCTCTCCATACCCACTAAAAGAGGTTTACATGCTCCTTATCTGGGATGCCAGATTTTACATGGGGTCTCACAAAGGCAGAGTAGAGGGGCAAAATAAATCCCCTGCCTTGGCCTGCTCGTCACCCTGCTCTTGGTGCAGCCCAGGATGTGGTTGGTTTTCTGTGCTAAAAGTGCACCCTGATGGGCCAAGCTGAGCTTCTCATCAACCAACACCTCCAAGTATTCATCCTAGGGCTACTCTCAATCCATTCTTCACCACGCCTGTATTCATGCTTGGCATTGTCCTGATTCACGTGCACAACTTTGAAATATTACAAAGCGGTGTAATGTTCTGGAATAATAATCACATAAAATAATAATAAGTCAAATTTAATATGATAACTAGATTTCAAAGGCTTAGAAAGTCTCTTTAAGTGTCACTAATGAAAGAGAAAGCCTTGTATTTCAGCCTCATATTCCTCTCCATAAATGAACATACGTTGCACACCCATGTGTATATGTGCTGTTCTGTGGATCAGCTAGCTTTTTTAGGAGCCACATAGCTAAAATAAGGGAGAACAATTCCAATCACCTGTTCAGCATCCCCAGCATCTGACCATTTTCTCAAGCCTGAAACAACAGTGGAAGATGCTATCAACAGAGGAAGAATTGAGGGTTGCCAGATAATTTCTAGAAATTAAGCATGGAACAGGGGAAGGCCATGTGCTTGAATTAGAAGTCATCATCACACATATAGACTGTTAGTGAATGTTAATATAGAATGTTAATGTGAAGAAAATCTGAAAATTGTATGATAAAATGGAGTGTAAATTTCTAGGCAGGAAAATGCAGACGTTTTCTACCTGACAATTAACTTATCAGCCTTTGTGAACTGATGGGAAAACACTGGTTATTCTCTTTCACCTCTGAGGCTTGATTCAACTCTCAAGAAATGGATCAGTAATATTGCCTTGAATATATCCAGTTAACACTCATCTCCAGATGAACATGCTGACAGATGTGTTCAAAACAATCTCAAATCTCAGTGGACCGATAGAACTTGGGTACAAAGTACAAGTCTGCAAACACTCAGCTGTTCTAGGCTCATTTAACTTTTTCCAGACTGAAAAGAATTGAAATATAGGGATGTTGCATTCACTGTTAGTACAGAAAATACCAAAGCCTTTGAACGGGAATGCAAAAAGCTTCCTGGCACTTTCTAAGAGTTCACTGTCTGGGATGTTATTCCTTGTGGGAATATGTGACAACAGACATTAGTCACTGCTGCAGATATTAACATGGAAAGCCAACACAGAATTGCACGCACTGCTTCTCCTTTTCCTTTCAGTGCAAACACCAAGCAAGCCTAAACAAAGACCAGAAGCACAGCATATCCCTTGGGATAGAATGGTGCTTTGTTCTCAGGTTCTCTTTTGGAAGAATAACTCTCAAAGCAGAGTTTTGTGCAGAGCATTTTGGTTTCTCAAAGGCATGAACATGATTCTTTCATCTCTTAAAAACATTGAGCTATTATACCACTTTTCTGACTTTGTTAATGGCAGTATGCAGGGCTCAGAGTGACTCTAGAAGTGAGAATAGACTGGACTGTGGAGCTCCATTAAATAGGAGGATCTCTCCTGAGATGCAGATCTTATATTGTCAGATAGCTGAACAAAGGAAGAATTTGGACAAGCAGACCCAGAAATTCTGCAAGTCTTTTTGGAATTACCCCTTTGTGGATTGCCAGACACATTAATGGTCTTACAGGGTTAGAGAAATAAAAGTGGATCACCAGAGGGAACACTCTTTATCATCACTTAAGTCTGCCTCATTTTTTCCACTTAAACTAATAAAAATTGAAGGACATTTGCAAAGTTCAGATTATTTATATCCTCTGTTAGAGTACTGAGCAAATTGAGGAAAGGCTGTGACAGAAGTAAATATAAATATTGAAGCAACTGCCTAAGTAGGAGTATCAGTGGATTTCCCTACACAGGGAAACAATGTGGTTTAGCATAGACTGGAATACTGAACTGTTATGACATTACTTGTTCATATATGCATCCTGAACCTACACAGCATCTCCATGCATCACCAGATAGAGATTTTTCTTGGGTCTTCATGTGTAATGGTATAATCTAGCAAGTTGATAATAAATATTTTGGTGTATTAAACCATAACAATGATTTACTCTTTCTTTTGTTTCTAAAATGTGCACCCAAACTCAATCTACTGGAATCTCAACTTCACTTAAAAGCTGTCCTCATAAACCTGATTTCACCTACATTCCAAGGAGATTCTCTACAAGTGCAGCTTCTAATAAGCAACATATTAAGACATGAGATTATGCTACAAAGCACCTTCATGTGAAAAACTAGCAGAGTTCAGCAAGAAACCAAATAACATCTGTGACATATTGGTGGACTGGTTCAGGTGAAATTGGAACCAACTCTGGAATTGCATGCAACTGTTTGCTGTTCAACAAACTCTGAGATTCTGTTTCAGAAAGCCATATTCTCATGTTTGAATTGTGAAGTCAAAAATCTCCCGAGCACACTACCGAAAAGAGAAGTCTTGCTACAACCATACTAAGCATCATACTGGACATGCATTCTTTATATCACTGCCTTTGTCCTTTATATCATGCATTCTTTATATCACTGCCATGATTCATATTTGTTTTTTTTCCCCAGGGGAGATGCACATGAACAAACAGCCCAACCACTGGAACCTAGATCAGATATTGATAGTGGCCAGAAAGTTGTCTTTTACTTGTCCTATTTCTATGGTTTTTTTAATATTAAAGTGATAATTTGAGCGCTTGCAAGGGTCAACAAGAGGTGCTTTACACAGAAAACTACAAGCAAAGCTAGAAAGTTATCTTTTGCAATATTCATTGATACTACTCTGATCAGTGCAGTGGAAAAAAACCCCCAAATATTTGTTTCTATGATGAAGGAAACATGGAGTACTGTTAAACTTGTAGTCCAGACAGTGACGAAAGGAACAATACTGAAGCTTAGCAAAAGACAAGGGAAAGAAACTGAAGAATCCCTTATAAAAGGCTTGAATCCTAGATTAAGAACAGCGTAAAAAGACTTGGAGAAGGGGAGTAATTAAATAGAAGAGATTTATTTCATTGGCCTGAGATATTTTGTCAATGGTCTAACCTCTTACCTATAGTATTGCAAAAGGAGAGGAAGAGAAAGGATCTTATAATGTTTCCTAAAAAATTTAATTTTCACTTTAATAAAAAATTACTTCCAGAATGAGGCTGGTAATAAGGCTATGTTTCTTTTACCTGCTAAATAATCAGAAACCTTGTACTTGAAAAAAGGGTTATAGAAAAACCTTTTCATATCACTCCCAATATTCTGTGATATTCAATTTTCTGGCTTTGAGAATAATATTAAAGTTGTTTGCTATGCCTGGAGTCATATTTACGAGGGTAAAAAGGGGGAAGGATGCAAATGACTGAATTGTTCTATTGCAGGACTACCAGAACATATTTTATTTGTTGTGCATGCACACAAGAATGAGCAAGTCTGCTGGTCTATTGTCAGCCTGGCTGGCCTGCTGACGGAGCTGCCAGAGAAAGATACATGAGAGGTTCCCTCCAGCCCCAGTAGGCTGCCTTGTCTGGAGCTTGATTTAGCAAGATATGCATTGGTAGTTACAGTTAAGCAAACTGGCAGCCTTGTAGGAGTAGCTACAAGAGCTGAAGCATCCAAGAAGGTTATTTTGCATGAATTATGATTTTGGCCACTTTCAACTCGATGCTGCCTTAGATGCTGCCTTCAGGATGGGTGTTTTGCACTTGGCAGTCCATCTGCCCCTCCAGTGATGGCCAAGCCCAATTTATCAAGTGCAAACAGAGAAATGGAAGATTTATGAGCATTGTATAACCCCTTAATCAGTGTAATAGTGCTTTCTCAAAAGAGGATTATATGATAGACAAAATATATGGGGAGAGATTTGACCTTGGCATTTCACCATGGCTAATGGCACACAGTGAATTTGACAGAAAACAGATCTTGCCTGAAAAAAAAACACCAAGCATAAGCCAGTCATGAGAGATGCCAGGTCCCAGCCACTCTGGATAAGGAGCAGGCAGAAACAAGGCTGGATTTAATAGCATAAGCAAAAGCCAAACAGGATCTAGTCCCTTCACAAACCAATGAGTGCTTCAAAACTCAAAGTGCAGATTTAAAATGCAGAGCAAGGTAAAAAATTCACTGTGAGAGCAGTCAGAAATCTTTTCAAAACAAAGCTTTGACATGCAGTGGTTGCTGCAGACAAGCAGCACTTGGTAAGTTCAGACTGTTTACTGAGCTTTTCACTTTGAGTATGAAAAAGAATATAAAGCTCATTAGGAGATGATGTCTCCAAGAAGCCACACAATAACAGTGTATTTCTTGGCAGTGATATACTGAGGACACTAAAACCTTTATCTCTTGGTACTAGTGCAGTGAAGGGTACTGAAGATGGTGAAGCCTTCCCTCTGAACTGCTTGCCGTGTGGAGAAAGAGTCTTGTCTCAGACAAGGGATTTTAAGATAAATCCTACTGAGCATCTTGGTATCTCAGATAATTTACTTTTTGGACATCTTTCTCAAATTTAACAAGTGAAGTCAGAGCAGGCTAAATAAATAAAAAAACTCTTTTTCAGTGGTGCCCAGGGACAGGATAAAAAGCAATGGGCACAAACTAGAAGCTCCATCTGAGCATCAGGAAACACTTTTACAGTGAAGATGTCCAGGTAGTAGTGCAGGTTGCCAAGAAATGCCATAGAGACTCCATCCCTGGAGATGTTCTGAAGTCATCTGGAATGGTCCTAGGCAGCTCACTGAAGGTGGCCCCTATTTGAGCAGATGACCTCCAGAATAAACCTCAGCTTCTTTGTTCAATCCTAACAAGTGGCAAAATGTTGGTTGAGAAGGTGTTATTTTCACAACCATGTTTCAGAGTCATATTTTAGCTCCACAGCTTTCAGACTTCCCTTAGCCTTTGGCATTGGTTCCTTGGCTGGGATATTTCACACAGCTGCTCTCAGAGCGAGTAACTCCAGACACAACAGCAGAACTGTTGTTCAGAAACACTAGCAGTGTTTCCACTGGGCAAATGGATAAAATGAACAGATTATTCCCTGGTAGCTGGAAGAGGATGTGGGTGAAAATGCTCACAGTTACACCCTGCAAGGTGTTTGAGCAGACAAGAGGGAGAAGACTGAAGAATTTTAATATTGTAAGCCAACATTTTGAAAGACATTTTATTTTTAAACAATATAGGAGGTCATCAGAACTGCAAACTATCCAATGAAGATTTGCTGCAAGCCTTCAGCAAGCTGGTGGGAAAGGCATAAAGAAAGTAGAAAAGCGAGGGACAGAACAGTTGAGTAACTGGTTACTCAGATCGCCTTCTAGAAGAGAGCATGTTTTTCTACTCCTCTACTTCTTCCTCAAAAGAAATAACTCTCTCACCTTCACTTACAACTAAGGGCAATCTCTAAAGATATAGCTATTGTAAGAATAATTTGGCATGTGGCTAGCCTACTTTTGGAAGAGGACTAGGGAAAATTGCTCATTTGGCTAGCAAAAGAGAGTAGAGTCAACTAACCACTGTCCTCCTCCCTGCATGAATCTTTATTAGGCCAACCTAATAAATCCAAGAAGATGCCAAAATAGAAAGTTTTGGTATCAACTGACCTGAAAAAAATGCCTCCCTACCTTGTTTCCTCAGAAAATCCAAAGTTATTCCAGTTCAGTTTCCAACAACAGTTCACTGAACAGGCACATAAATCATCCCAGGAGCCCAGGGGCAAACAAAGTTTGTGCTCTTCCAGACTGAAACACAATATGGGATTCTTGTGTCCCTGGTGCCAGCTCTGTTAGGAACATTCTACATATTTGTCTATGTGACACATTATAGGAATTAGCAGCATAAAGGATTTCTCTTCCACCACCTGGAATTAGGAGCTGAGAAATCTCCCACAAATTTTTATATTATTTAAGAATTCACTTCAGTTCCTCGAGCCTACTCCACACCACACTTACTCACCATTCCCTAGTGAGTTTAAGTCAAACAGGGGAACTGAGCTCACATTAAGTACATTAAGTCCTGTTTCCTTAAAAAGGCAAAAAATTGCAATTTACAAGTCATTGTCACATGTTCAGCTGTAAAGGATAATGCTCTTCACCTCCTGTTAGCAAGCTAATTAATCTAACAATTTTTTAGAAATTCCTAGAAAATGTAATAATGTTCCCCTGTTGCTGGGAGCTTGTATCACTCCTCTAGCTGAACACTAGCCATAGGCAGACAGTACCAGCTACTTCATGAGTCTCTGCCATGTGTCCTCAGCCACACGTAAACCACAAGGCATAAACACAGAAACACCACTGCACCCCTTGTGACCAGACAACTGCCCAGAAAAATTGTTACTAAAATCACTGCTTACTGACAGTGTGCTTTCCTGCAGCACTGTCTGATTACTGCACTCCCAGACCCAGCAGTTAGAGGCACACCTGAGCTAAAGGTTCATTTTATTGCTTGGCTCCATTGGCTGCTGCTGAGAGCTGATTTCAGTGAAGCTGCTCGACTGACTCCTGCATGGAACTCGGCCTAATGAATTCCTGGAAAAATGTCAATGCCCTAGAACTTTATCCAAGCCTGAACATAAGCCTTATCCAATACTCCCAACAGCTACAATTGATCTTTCCTTGTTTATTATCTGGTTGACCCACTGTATGCTATAATAAGACAGATTGTAAGTGCATTGGGTTGTTTTACAGCTTCTCTGTAGAATGACTTAATTAGTATGCTTGATATGCTTCGAACGCAAGTAAAGTGATAAAAATATTGGCAGTATTTTGCCTTATGCAATATGATCATTCATGTTCTGGTGTGGCTCCAAGAAGTATTTTATGACTAAGTGTAGAAGAGGAGGAAGCACCTATGGTAAATAGTTCCCTGATTTTATAAAATGAAACTGATGGAAGGTCAAAAAGTCTTTCAACTCTTGTGAACTCCTGAGGACATCTTTTCAGTACTGTCTTCTGTGTCTAAAAAAAAGCAGTAACATGTATAGCTCAACCAGACAAATTGCCACTCTTCTGTTTTAAACCAATACTATTGTCACATGGGCTGTCACATGAGCTCCTGCTATGGCCAAACCACCTGTTTTTTTCTGTTCAGCAGTAAAAGCTTCGCAGAAAGTAATAATGGTGCTGCCTCCATCACTTTTATCTCTGCAATTCTTTCTGTTGTGTCCTGACAGGGCATTAATGTTGACAATTTTCTGGTTTTATGACATGATGGAAATTCAGTGAAGACTTATTTTACTTTTCAAAAGAATATACACATAGTTCCATACACACCCTGAACTAGTTTAATTAATGGTCTTGCTTAACCTTACCATGGCAGAAAACAATCAGTGTTGTCTAGGACTGTCCATCCTAGATTACTTCAGACAGCAATAATTTCTAATGAACTGTGCATAATATCCTGTCCATTTTTCTTCATTAATACTTGATGACTTAAAATATAACTCATGAAAACTATTGAGCAGCTTTTAATGAATTTTGCCTCAGTAAACTCCAAAATGGCAACCTTTTCTCCTCTATGATCAGAATGCACATGTGGGAAAAAGCAGACAAAGAAGGATAAATATGACTGGGCATGAGTAAGTGAGATACCAGTCAGTTCACTTACCTAATCACAACAGTCTGTCATATTGTCTCCTCAAACTCTATTTTCATTTTGTTGACTTTGTTCCATTTTCTGGATGTGAATAGGGCAATATGTACGTGATTTGCTACCAAAATCCAAGTCAGATCAGCCAATGATTTGGAGATAAAAAAACTGAAAAACCCAGGACTGGATTTGGGATAAACAGGTGGGATTGTGGATGGACTTTAAATCTGGTTCGTGTGCCTTTAGATCAATCAAGCTGGGGTGTCTGCAAGGCCATTTGGAAAGCACAATCTCAGTGAGCTGGCAAGGAGGAGCAGGATCAGGCCGTGGTTGGTTCAGGTGCAGAGTGTGCTTGTGCGGGTGCTGATAAAGGCATCTCTGTCAGACTCTGTCCACACTGGTGTGTGCTTGGCAGTGACTGTATTGTGTGGTGGCTTTTCTCATTTTTGGAGTTGACACTCAGCCTTGCTGTTGGATGAATCTGCCAAGGGTAACAGTAGCAAACAAGACAGGAGACAAGTCCCCCAGACCTTAAGTCATCCATACTTGGTTTCACCAAACAATGTCCAGCTACTCCTGCTTTTTTCATGCCAAACCAGTAAATACGATGGCCTCCATTACTGCAGTTTAATGGTGTAATGTAACAGTAGCTGTTTACAGTTACCTGCTCTGTCTAGGACTTTCAATTCTGTTTTCATGTTTTCCCTTCCAGATTGAAGCAGCTCTCCAGGAGCTGAGCCATGTCTCCATCTTAATTCCCAAAGTTCCCCATTCTGGAAGGGTTTGTGTCAAGCACAGTGCCTTACCTAAACGCACAATGATGACCCAGCACTGCACCTAAATGCTGGCAAGGAACTCTGAAGAGTAGAGGGCATAGCCATCCATTAAATATCTGTAATGGGAAATGATAAATGTCGTTGATTGTTCGACCTCTGACTGATCACCATATTGTCAACTAGGCACTGAGTACCATGTCCAGAGATTTCGTTAACACCTCCAAGGATGGTGATGGTGCCACCTCTCTGGGCAGTCTATTCAATGCTCAACAACCTTCAAATTCCTTCTCATGTCCAATCTAAATCTCCCCTGGTACATCTTGAGTTGATAATACAACCCTGTTACTTTAGGAACCTGAACCTGAATCCTATTGAAATTGAACTAGTCTGCATATAGTCATCACATGTATCTTTGTGTCTGTGGTATCATTAATCCAAAACCTGAAAATCCTCCCATCAGAGGAAAGTTACCTGGATCCCATTAGCCAGTGGCTATAAATGATTCTGTTTGAGCTCAATGAGTGCCAATCAGCGCCTTGTTAGGAGAAGGACAGTCCAAGTCTTGACTTTGCCCTTGCCATTAACTGCTGGAGGCTGTTGTTGTGCAGCCACTTGCAACCACAAAACTTGCAGAATTTTTGCACTTTCCTCAGAGAATATATAAGCTCTGCAAAATCATTAGTTAATTACAGACATCAGTTTCAAAATTACAGGTATAAATCCTTGAGTTAACACCCTTGATCATTAAACCTGAAATAGGATTTTAGGAGTCTAATTTAGTTTTTGCCATTTCTCCTGGCGTGTCTATTCCTCTGGCTGTCTTCTCAAGCAGTGAAAAGAGGCCAAGAGACTTGACTCTACTTTTCCTGCTCCAGCATGATTTTGCCTTATCAGGATTGTGACATTTAAATCCCAACAAGACATCTTCAAAATAGAGCATAGAAGCTTTTGCAATTGTTATATGCAAAACATTGCTTAGACTGCAAGCATTTAGGTAAAAACTATTTCTTTGGGTGTTTTAGGTGATGCTATAATAAGACAAACAAAATACATCTTGTGGCCAAATTTAAAGTTTTCTTCAAATTCCTTGATTTCACTCCATTTTTGACAGAGGTGAATGAAGAGCACTATAAAAATTGGCAGTTTTTTCTACATTTCTTTTTAATGCTGCTTCTCAGCATAAGACTCCTGTGCTGAGCAGTGGCTTTTGTTGCTTCATTTGGGCCATTGTGTATTAGTTAGATATCTAGCTTTGGCTTTCTGCACTGTGTCACTTTGCAGTGAAGGTGTATGAATATTTCATTGTTACATTTTAATTGGAAAGCTGACTCTTGTCAATAAACACCACAGATTTAAAGCATTGAATATATTTAAAAGGCTGATGACAAAAATCTATATATTTAAGTGCTTGAAATGATCTTACATTTAGCTCACCACTTGTGGTGTCATGGTGATATCAGTGGAACTGCTCAATGAACACTAAGCACATGTCAGTCCTACAAATAATTGTTTTTATTACTAATGTTTCAGCAATGATATCACTGTTCTAGAAATGGGAAAATATGGCAACAGAGCTACCAAAAAAACCCAGCAGGAGATCTGGTTTTCACTCCAATTTCTGTCCAATTTCATAATTTTTTTTCCATCTCTTCCCCATTATCTCTTCTAGTGTATTGCCTCAGTAAAGTACATGAGCACTAATTTATAGGAGGCAAGTGCTGGCATGATGATAATAAGCCTCCTTTTATATTTAACTTTTAATTTGACAAAAGTGTTATTTAATGACTTCAACACTGAAACATGAGCAATTACCAGGACAAGACTCTCATTTGAGGTACAGCAAACTATAAACAAAAATGGTTATACTACTGGAGGCCTTAGTTATACTTAAATGAAGAAAAAAAACAAAGTTACATAGCCAGTTAATCATAGAAATATAATCAATGCATCTCTTATTTCAAACCTTTACTTATGTTAAAATACCTTTTTTTTAAATTTATTAATAGTTAGGTCTTCTTTCTCTCCTACAAAATTGAAGAATTAGACTGGTTCACTCTTAGACTGCTTTTCCTATTTCCTTCATGCTCAAAATAATTTCCTGCTATATTATGTTCATTTAAATGAGGAATGTAATGAGACAGTGATACTTCCCTTTGATATTTTTAATTATCTGCTTTGAAAGTAATTAAGCAGGGGGAGAGGAACGTGGAAATCTTTTTCCTATGAGACAGCAACCAGGTAGTTTCTGTTCTGCTTGCTGGAGTAAACTGGCTGCATGCTGAATTATCACCTGCGTGTCCTCGGTGTGATGCCCGGAGCTGCAAAACCATTCATTAACACCCAAGAAAATCTCAGGTAGAGAACAAGTCTCCACTAGCAGTGAATAAATGTGATTTCATGTGAGGAAAAAACATTGCTGTTCCTTCATCATTAACTACCACATTGCATGCCAGGGAAGGTGCAAAGATGAAGCTCAAGGTTAAGGTTGCAGGGAATCCTTTTCTTTTTGGGCAGCAAAAGCCCACATCAGGCACAGTGCTCAGGCTGCTGGTCCCTGCCTCTGAACCAGGATGTCACCCTTCTCCTGGGGGTCAGGGGGATGCAGGTTCCCAGTGGCTCTGTCTTCACAGGTGGGGAGAGCTGTGCTTGGTTTACAGCCAGTGCTCCTTGCACAGTCTCCATTTGGAGCTCAACATCCCAGCAAAAAATGGGTGCTGAGTTGGTGAGGCTTTGCCCCTGCTCTGGAACTTGTCAGGAGCAAGAGAGAAGACTATAAGAAATAGAAATAGTAGAGGGGGATTTGCCTGGATTGGTGGAAACACAATTTCACTGCATGGGAGTGACTGATGGGAAGAAAATGAGACCAGAAAATGATGAAAAGAAAACACTCACCTTGCTTCCATTCCCTTTATTGAATTCTTGGAAAGAGGACTGTAGTTTATTCTTTAGTGTTAGGAGCTCTTATTTAATATTTAAACCCCAGAGGCACAGGGCCAAATTCCATCCACATTAACTCACAGGGTTGGCAGAGCAAGAATCCAAAGGACTCTTTCATGTGGGAAATGTCTTCATGTGGATTGACTTTCAGTCCTATTTTGTTGGCAATTTCATCTACCATTATATTGCTCAGCCTTACTGAGCAACCTTACACGGGTGAATGTCTGAGTAGAAGAAACTTTTTGTGGACAAAAGTCATCATCCTCATCCTGGGAATAGCATTCTCAAACTTCACGTGGAAAATGATTGGCATGATGCTAATAGTTGTATCTCAGGCCTTGACTATCACAACAGACACTCTACGAAAATCCCAGCTCAGGGTATTGTAGCAGTCACAAAGCACACATAATACTAGGAAAACAGAGAGAAATAGAGAAAATTTTTCTTTCCAAAATATGAATTCAAGGTTTAGCCATGTGTTGAGATTGTTTTTCAATTCAAGTTCTTTTGTCCCATAGGAGCACTGGAGCAATATCATCAAAGGAATTAAACAGCTTCCTCATGAGAAATACTTGACTATCCTGGGGCTTTTTGCTCTGGAAAAGAGACATTGAAAGGGAAATATGTAACTGTCTATGGGAAGAGTTAGAAAGGAAAAGGGACTTGCTGCCTCCACCACAGCAAAAGTGAGAGGCATCCAATGGCACTAATGGCAGTCACACTCAAAATGAGCAAAAGGTTTCATATACCACACAATGGAGTCCTGGCACTCCTTGTCGAAGGATGGTCATGTGGCTTCAAGGGGAAATTGGAAGGTGTTTGGAAAAGAAACCTACTGAGGCTTAATAAATATGCAGAAATGTAATTTATCTTAGGTCAGGAAGTCATTGACCTTAAAATTTGAGTAGTAGAGTAGAGGGGGAGGAATCACATATATTTTTATTCCTGTATTTGTTCTTCCCCAGGCTTCTACTTTTGGTCAATGTTTGAGCACAGATACTGTGCTAGGTTGAATTTTGCCCTGACCTAGTTAAGTCTGCTCTTATATTTTAACCTTTCTTATAGATGCCAAATTACTAAAATCCCATAATACTTTTAGCAGCACATCCTGCAATTTTTGGTGAAGAGCTGCTGCCTCCCTGGCTGTGGGATTCTGCACATCAGGCATGGCTACTCCTGAAGCAATAAAAGGAAGGCTAAGGCCAGGATACAAGATGAAAGAAGACTGAGTCCCATGACTGGGATGTCAGCCTGACCTTTATATCTGGATATAGCCTGGCTGGCTTTTGAGGCTTTTAAAAGAGGGAAAAGAAATTCATCTGAAGACTTGAGCTACCCATAGTCTTTCCTGCAACCAGCCCATCTCCTCACAGACATACATACAGTGAGTTTTAAGTAGTGACTCAAATATAAACAAACTGACATCTTAAATGGTGACATAAAAATGGAAACAAATTTCTGGGCATGAGAACTCTGAATAGAATCTGTGCTCATGTAGCCTCTGAGAGAAGCTGCCACAACCAAGGAGGCTTTCATAGATTCATAGAATTATAGAATGGTTTGGGTTGGACAAGATCCTAAAGATTACATAGTTCCAGCCCCCTTGCCATGGGCAGGGTCACCTTCCACTACACCAGGCTGCTCAAAGCCCTGTCCAGCCTGGCTTGAACTTTGCCTGTTATGAGGCATCCACAAGAGCTCTGGACAACCTGTTCCTGAGTGTCACCATGCTCACAGTAAAGAATTTCTTACTTACATCTAATCTAAACCTGTCCTCAGCAGTCTGAAGCGAGTACACCTTGTCCTCCTTCTGTTGGTCTCTTGTAGCCCCCTTTAGGTACTGAAGGTGCTAAAAGGTTACCTCAGGGCCTTCTCTTTTCTACAGAAAAATCCCAGTTCTCTGCCTATCTTCATAGAAGAGGAGCTCTAGTGTCTGATCATCTCCAGTGTGCTTGACCCCACAGGCTCTCTGACTAATCTGTTCTTCACATCCTCATGTTATGAGCCACAGAATTGGACACAATAGTCCATTTGGGGTGTCACAAGAGTGGAGTAGAGGGACAGAATCACCTCACTCTACCTGCTGGTCACACTTTTGATGTAACTGATTTGCGGAAGCAAACAATCTCCACAAGTTTTGTGGAAGTTGTAAAGCCGGTATGTTTATTATAGCGCTGGACACATGTGGGGACTGCTCCCCTCAAAAGACATGTGCACCTCTGGGAACTCCAGATCCTTTTTATCTCCCTCTCAAATACATCTGCATGCAATTTCACAGTAGGTTCATACATATTCATTCTCCTGTTTTCGCGTTACATTTGTCGCTAATTCTTCTTTATCAGAAAGAATTCCTGGGTCAGTTTGCCCTCTCTCATAACTGTCTCTCTGTCTGCCCTCCCTTATCTCTGTCCTTCGACTGCAGCAGTTTCTTCAAGCATAGGCTTTTTACAAGAACAGGCAGTCAGACTAAACAGCTATGTTTTCAAGCTACTGACTTAACTCAAAGATGTGCATTTCACCATAATCAAAATGGATTTCTACTCTGGAAAATTTCCACTCTGTCTCATAACCCAGGACAGAATTGGCTTTCTGGGCTATAAGTGTGCATTGCCAGATCATGCTGAGCTTCTTATCCACCAACAACCCCAAGCCCTTCTCTTCAGGGCAGCTCTGAACATATTTTCCACCCAGCCTGTCATTATGCATGAGATTACCTCAACCCATGTGCAAGAGTTTGCACTTGGTCTTGTTGAATTTCATGAGGTTTGCACATACCCACCTCCCAAACCTGTCAGGGTCCATCCTCAGATCGGTGTATGAGTGTAACCTCACTCAGGGTTATTTCCAGGTGGTCCTGTACATAAGCACTAGGTCAATTACCTGTGCTGCTCCTTTCTTCACGTGCAAGGAAGGAGGGAAGAATTCACCTCTCTTAAAATAGCTTTTTCCATTCTCTGGAGCTTTTGACATTCCTCACAGCCAGCTAAAGTGGACTGTGGGAAACAGCTATGCTGCTGAGACTTTTTACCATATTAAAGGACTAAGAGATTCATCATTAGGCACATCCTGTCATTTTTACATTGTGAATTTTGAGATAAAGCATTGGTATGCCAGACTGAGGACTCTGAGACTTCATCTTCCCCTGGGCATTAATTCTCCACTCACTTTCTAAAGCTTGTTGTATCAGGCAGTGGGATCTGACCCTAGCCATGGCTAAATGCCTGCTCATGATGAGCAGAGTCAGAAGCAAAAAGAAGTGAGCTTTTCCAGAGCTTGCTCCTTCTGCATCCAAATCCCAGGGCACTGTTGCTATTATTTCTAAGTGGTCAAATTTTAATCTTGCTTTCCATAGCTCTCAATTGAAAATATATTTGAAAACTGCATTATGACTACCTTAATTCAGCCCTGCAATTTGACTTTTGCTATTTCCTTTTACTCCTCAATTAATGCTTTTAACTAATTTCTGTTTATTTATGGATATCTCACAACACTGCTTCCTGTAGGATTATTTACTTTTATTTATTCATTTATTCATTTAGTAAAGGCCTAACCAGGAAAATTATCTAGTTATGACTAAATGCAGATTTTGTCTTTCAGGTCCCCTATATCTCAGCCTGTGATTTCTTGACAGCAATCTCAAATTTAACTGGATGGATGTTCACTTGAGAGAAATCTAAAAGCACTGGGGGTTGGTAAGTTTGGGGACTCAGTGAGTAGCAATGCTCCCATTGAATTAGCACCAAACCACTGTTTCCAGGAAGTGTTGAAAATGTCATGCTGCTAAAGGTTTTTAAAAGAGTCAGATCTTCTTTTCTTTTTTTTTTCTTAAGTGGAGCTGGTTTATTTGCACTATGTTGATAGGAAAGGTGCACAGGTGCTGAACAGAATGAATTTATTGGGATGTTCTCTATTAGTACTAACACAGTAGCAGTCATAAATGCTTAAAGAATTTGATCATATTCTTAAACATTATGAAGAATAATGAATCACTGCAACATTGTGAAAAGTCAGAATTAATCTTGCACCCTTTATCTTCACGCAGTTTATATGTGCGTTCAATACAGATTCATTTTTCCCCACCTTCAGCTGAAATGACCACAGAAAGGTCTAACCAGGTGGTCTGGAAAAATGTTCAGAGATGATCCAGTTATACACATCTGGAAAACTGGTAGGAAAAGAAGTGAAGGATGTCAAAGACCTGTGCTGTCCCCATTATTGTTAGCGTGGTAAAGTGTGTCCACCAACACTGTATGGTTTGCCTGCAGCCCAGGAGCACTTCTTAGGTGCTGAGAAATCTAATATTTATATTGGCTCACAGTGCTACAAGCAAGATATACCAGCCAGGTGTTAGTTAACCTTAGCTTGTCATAGCTTTGAAGACAAAGGATGCTTTCAACAGGGCAGCCTTCAACATCTGTGCAAGCATCAACAAAGAGTTCACCACAATTATTGTCGCTACAAAGATTTTCAAGAATAGGGCTGCAGCCAGGTTCAGAGCATACTCTGATGGGTTTGGAGATATCTTCAGCTGAGGAAGAGGGATTCCAACTCACTAGACTTGTGCCCTGATTGATTTGACCCTCAGTGGGATGAAAATCCAATGTGTGAGCTCCTTTTGAGAGGAACAAACAGAAACCTTCTAAGCAGAGAGAGTGTATGCATCTTGCTGGTGCCTGATTTTGTCTCTGTGTAGGACGTAAGCTGATTTAGGACTCTCGGCAGGTTGGAGGAGTCACCTCTGTTAATAGCTGGTCATCTCAGTTCTGTGGCTTCTCCAAGCTTGCTCATAAGGATTTCACCTAAAGAGAGGTTTCTTTTGCACAGTAGGTAGTTCTGCTGCTCCGAGATGAAGTCCCTAAGCCATGTCCTTGCTGGACTTGTAAGACTCATTCAATTCTTTTCCACTTGTCTACTTCTCTCTGTTCTCTACTGCTCATATTTGTCTTGTCTTGAAGTACTCTTACTGACAACAGGCTGCTTTGGGAAGACTGCCCAGTTTTGTGGTGAGAGCAGAAACCTGGAATAGAATGGCACAGGTACTAATCTAGCTCTGGCAAAACCTTGTTCTTGCGTGAATCATTAGATGTCATTGTGCTATTTTTTTCCTTCCAACTGTTAAGAGACAATGACAATTTCCTGACATAACAATTAGAGGCATTGTAAGGCTTATTACACCAAATGTTTTTAAAGTGCTCTGAGATTTGCAACTGGAAAAAACATCTCAAAGAGTCAATTAGTGGCACCAATTTTGCTGTTTATTATTAGTATTAGTTAATAATCGACACCCATATAAATTCATTGAGATATGTCAGCATCATTTACCAGCATTAAAGAACATTAGGCATGTAATGCAGAGAGGTATCACTCACAGTAAAAAATGTCCTTTGAAACTAATGACCATATTATTCATGGAGGCAAGCTACTGTTTACCCCAAAAAGGATATTACTCTGAGTGTATGAGACCCTCACAAGGAATTAGCAGATTCTGTACAAAGGTTAACAGCAGGCTCAACTAAGAATCTTTAATGTAAGGAGATTAAACTATTGACACAAATTTATTACCACAGCTTAATTTGGGTGGACCACTATTAACTACCATCTCTCTGTATTTTTTTTTCCCATAAAATTTATATGATAACAATACTGGCCATACATTTTCAAAACAAATGCTTTTGGGTAAAGAACTGAGGTTAATGATATCAATATTTTATTCAATATGTTATACCCAATTATTTATTTATGGAATGGAGAGAGGAAAAAAATCATGCAGAAGGAAAAAGATTATAAATCTGATATTTTCTGTGAATTGAAATTTAGCCTTTCCCCTTAAAAGTAACTTTCAGGTTTATATTTTCTTATTTTTACTTAAATGTGTTTGTAAATGCTTGAGGTTTGAACAAATATTTCATTTGCTGCCAATAAACTTTTCAAAATTATATAGTAGAATTGATAGCAGGTCAGGCTGCAGGATGCACAGCTTTATAATAAAAAAGATTCTATTTTAGGTTGTAGAGATTGAAAAGCTTTTCCTGTTACAACTGCAGAATGGTGCATTTGTAATTTTCTGAAGAATTGTACTGATGAAAAGTGTGTTTCTAACAAGACCCATCCTGCCCTCTCAGAAGCTTCCACAGGAGTCTCCATTAAACAGAGAAGTGACAGTTTAAAACCATAGTCTATTCTTTTTTTTTTTTTTCCCCACACAGGGATGATGTTAGATACCTGTAAAAATGTGCTATTGAGCCCCACTTAGTAAGGAGTAGTATTTTCCTATTTATTGCCTAGCTAGATGGTTAGAGAGCCTTGTGCTACTGTGAGGGCCAGGACTGAACATCCATAGACAGAAGACTAGTCCTTCAAAGGGAACTCTCTGTGCACAACTCAAGCATAAGATTTGTAAATCATTTAAATACTTGGTTAAACCTCATCTCTGACACTATAAATAATCCAAATGCTTTGAAGTGATGGACTAAAGAGGGATGAATTTCACCCAGAGTGAATGAGGAAATCAGGATCAGCAGAAGTCATGTACAATGACAATACCAAAGTGATCTTATCCTTTTCCAGTGCATTCCTGGGTGCACCTATCCTTGCTTCATCGTTATATGGTATAAGCTCTTTCAAAATAAAGAGATAGAACAAACTCTTGACTTCTCTTACTGGCTCTTGGGGTTTAGATCATCATGATTAATATATTGATTACCATTTTTAATCTTTCATGAAAAACAATTACAAATCCCTTTGCTATCCTTTTTAAATGAGACATGCACAAGCATGCCTTTGAAGCAAGGTTTCCTTTAATTGATTTTTTTAATAAATGCTGGATAGTCTGGGGAATAACCCCATTAAAATAAATATAATTTAAAGATTGTAACTCCCTTAATTTGTACAATGACAGGAAGTGAGAATCTTCCTCCCAGTCCTGCACAAGAGTGACAGGTTGAATTTAGTAACCTTAGCTTGTCATAGCTTTGAAGACAATGGATGCTTTCCACAGGGCAGTCTTCAACATCTGTGCAAACATCAACAAAGAGTTCACCACAATTATTGTCACGACAATGATTATCAAGAAAGGATAATTAATATGACAGCTTTTCAAAGTGCTGCCCAATTTCCATAGATGATATGAGCACAGATAGTAGAAGCATCTGTGGATAAATGGTCTCTGTTCAACACTAAGAATTAATGGAGTAGGTGCATTTTTGCTCTTTGCTGAGGTTACAAAGCAGAGTGGTGATTTTGTTTTATACCACAATGCAGCAAACAAATTTGTCATTTGTGTCTGGATACAAAAAAAAAGAAGGGCAGAGCCCTGTCTGGTGCAAACACAAGAGTTCTAAATCCCTGATCTGTTGTCCAGGATAGAGAAGCTGCATTTCGTTAGTTAATGAAAGGAGGGTCTTAACTCCTGAGTTTATTATGTTGGTTTGGTTGTCATTGTTTTTGGTTTGTTTTTGTTTTGTTTTTGTTGTTTTTTTTTTTTTTTTCTACAGGTATCCATTAGTGATATTCTGTCGTTGTAAGGCTGAACTCAGTTTCTGGAAATTCTGCTCCCAGGCACAATCTGCTCCAAGGTCTCAGTCTAACCTGTGGCTATTCAGACTGTAGACCAAATTCATGTCTCAGCAGAGATTTTTGATGATTATGGATTCCAATAGCAAACAACTGGCTTGAACTCTTTGACTTTATTTAAATACATTTTGGTATAATATCTAAATGCAAGGTGTCTCAGTGGACTGGGTGAGTACAAGAATAATGTTAGACAAGTGAAAAAAAAAGGGCTTGCTTTTCTTCTTGCAAATTATTTTTCAAAAACAGCAACAAATTAAAAGGAGTTGTTATTTCTTCTTTCATATTTGTTTTTCAAAGGTGCTTTTTCTTCTTTCAAATTACAATTTTTAACCCTCTGACTTGTTGTCATAGAGATGCGTGCCATTCCTCTGGTAGAGAAAGTCAGATCAATGAATTTGACCTTGTCAGCAGCCTCTGGTAGGCTGGTAGTCCATCAAAGAGGAGATTCAGCCATGAACTAAATGAATGGATTGGGAGAAGCTGGGGTGACCTACCCAGCTTTGTAGCAGTGCAAAAATGCAGGAAAAAATACAGCCTACAACCCATATTGTGAAATAGAACATGAAGTCATCAGAGAGGGCTGGTTTAAGTACTGCCCTTAAACCTTTTCCCACCATCACCACCTCTGCCAAAGTTGCTTTTTTTTATCTCAGGGAAAACATTTTTTCTCACTCTAATAATGACAATGGAAAGAGAAAAATGACAAGAATAACAAATGAATGCAAAAAAATTTGAAGGCCAAACCCTGTTATGGAAAAACAGTGCTATTTCAAGCACATAACTGTATAGGCTTTCACAAAATATCAGCCTTCTTCAATCAGTAGAAACTCCAGAAAGAAATGTTTGGAATGACTCCTTCAGGTGTGTATGGCTGGGTGTGATGAAAAAAAAAAAGGAGGAAAAACAATCCAATAAAACATTTATTTTTCAGGAAAGCTTATTTTCCTCTTCTTAGAAAAAGAGTTCCAGTCTCTGTCAGCTCTGATAGAAAATAGATGTCAGCAGAGCTGTGTTCCTCATCCAGCAGCCATCACTGGCACCCCCACAAGCACCTGCAGCACCTTCACCCACAGCAGCACCATCTCTCTCATCTTCCTTCAAAGGGCCCAGAGGCAGGCACACACCTGATTCCAGGCTCCATCATGCAACAAAGAAGCAGAGTGTTATGGATGGAAATGCAGTCTTTTTCTGAAATAAATTAGCTCATTCTTACTGTTGGTTCTTAGGAGGTTCAAAAGAATTTCAGGGTGACATCAGTCACTTTCTCAACTCCATTTGTTCTCCTCGCCTGACTGCCTAACTTTCCTGCTATCTACATCTCAATTTTATCCCCAAATTTCCCCCCATCTCAATTTATCCCCAAAAAGTTTCTAATGTGCTGTCAGCTAGTTCTAAGCTTCACCTAAGGAACCCAGGTTTTATTATTATTTTTGTTTTATGAGACAGGACACAGCTTATAGCAAACAACAAACCTCTCTGTGTATTCTTTTTTTTTTTTTTTTTTTTTTTTTTCTTCTGTAGGCTTCTTTCTCTCTAAATGAATTCACTGGCAGTGCAATGAGCCGCAATGCCACCCCTGCAGGGTAAGTGTCCTCTGCAGCTGCATCCACAAGAGCAGGACTTTCTTCCTGGAATCTCCCCCTGTTCTGCACAGTGAAATCTAGAGTCTAGAGAGCTAGGAGCTTCCAAAGCATCCTGAACTGAATGATAGGTATCACTGAGAAACCCTCTTATCCCTCAAGACCTTTTCCACCACAAAACATAGGTGCTGTGACTGCACAGGGGCCTGGGAGGGAGCTAACTAAGAAAAAATTCCGACAATGACAAAACTTCTGTCCTTTTTGTCAATTCACTTCCCTTGGTTTTCTGTTGTTCTCTGTTTTCTTTGCAATAAATAGCAAAGTCATTTTGATATAACATTTTGTGTGTATCTAGCCTCTTGTGGATTTCATAAAGATGCTTGTGGCTCTATTATCCAAACAGCTTTGAGAACCTCATCCTGTGGACCACTAGGATGTCAAAAACTTGTGAGAAACACGCAAATAATTTTAGATTTCCCCCCAAAATGGCAGTGGGTGGGAGTGAGGAGTGCCTAAAAACAACAGGCTGGTTTTTAAATCAGTGAAATTCTATCATTGCAAATGACAGATCTTCTGCTCACAGTATTTGGTGGCCTATGGCTTTTTCTCCTAAATAAAGTCCCATATAAAGTCCTTTTACTCCTAAATTAAAAAAAAAAAATAAATCCCAAACACAGATACTGACTGGGTGGAGACTGGACTGTGAGCAGCCCTGGGGGTGTTGGTTTTTGAGAAGCTCAACATGACCTGGCCATGCACACTTGCAGCCCAGACAGCCTAAAAGTATCCTAGACTCAATCAAAAGAAGTGGGACAAGAAGCTGAAAGAGGGGATTTCCCCCCTTTACTCTGCTCCTGTGAGATCCCATTCATGTTCTGTACCCCACTCTGGTGCCCCCACCATAAGAAGGACATGGGCCTGTTGGAGTGAGTGCAGAGGAGGGCCATGAAGATCCACAAAGGACTGGAGCACCTCTCCTATGAAGACAGGCTGAGAAAGTTGTGGCTGTTCAACATGAAGGAGATGTTTTTAGAAAGACCTTGTAGCACCATCCAGTACCTAAAAGGAGCTACAAGTGAGCTGGAGAGGGACTTTTTACAAAGGCACATGTTGATAGAACAAGGGAGAAGGGTTTTAAACTGAAATAGAGTAGATTTGGATTGCATAGAAGGAAAGAATTCTTCAGCGTGACAGTGGAGAAGTCCTAGAACGGGTTACCCAGAGGAGCTGTGGATGCCCCATCCCTGGAAGTATTCAAGACCAGGTTGGATGAGGCTTTAAGAAATATTGTCTAGCAGAAGTTGTCTCTGCCTGTGTCACAGGGTTGGAACTAGATAATCTTTAGGATCCCCTTCCACCCAAACCATTCAATGATTCCAAGAGACGAATGTTCTTCAAGAGAAAAAAGAACAGTAAAGATAGATTCATTGTATAGAGGCTGCACAGGACACAGAAGTCAGATTCCTTCACTGGATATCCCTTCAGCTAGTACTGGTGCAAGAGCTACAGCTGCAGGTAAGCGAGGGAATTATGCACAGTTCAGACTCCAGATCTTACTATTCTGTGTGCCAAGGGTCATCATCTGCATGATGGTCCTCATCACACAGACTGCAATAATTGGGGATCTCGTTAGAAGAAATCCCTTACCTCTATCTATCTTGCCCTTGCTGAGGCTAGCAATAAGTTACAACCAATAATTTTTAATATCTCAATCACTGATGCAGTGCTGTGATGCCCATGCTTTGCAATTATCTCATCCATCTTCTCCTTTGGAATGTCTCTGTCTCAAAAAAACTTCATGCCCTTCTAAGGACCAGCACAACAAGTGACAGGATGCATTGACAGAGATGAAAAGGGGGAATGACTGTGCTTGGCTGTCTGTGTCTAGTGTTTCGGGTCAAAGGTTTCCCAGATATTGGAGACATGATGAAAATGACAAAATGCCCAAGAAATGTTGGTGTTACAGCTGACACTCCACATCCTGCCTGCTGCCACACAAAGGCACACTGTCATTAGAGATATGAACTCAGGAGCAAAAGCTGGGGTAAGGCATTTAGAATCTCCTGCCTTTTGTCAGTTTGCATCAAATGTTTTGTTTCACCGCCAATATTTAAATGAAATGTAAATTTATCTATTTTTTGCACTGAATTTCTTGCTGGTTCTTAAAGCAAAATCAAATCATTCATGGAAGGTTATGAAACATGCAATGTTTTCCCAGGAGATAGCCTATTCTCTCCAGGAATATCTTGTTTTGGCTCCTGCAAATGCATATTTTAGATCCACTTGTACATGTATTTATGCATTTTTAAAAGGTTTCTTTTTGGTCTATTAAATACATTTTCTGGGTCAGGCTCTATCTTTGTAGACCAGCTCTGCAGCAATCAAGTTGGATCTCAAGTAACATTTCATTCCTATATCTGTGTTTCCTAGCAATCTGTGGTATCAAACATTCAGCTTTGAGATGTCACAGCAGGATTGAGTCAACATTTGTTTAAAGCCACTGGAAGCAGTTCTGACAATTAGTAGAAACAGCAAAAGAAATTTCGTCAGGCACACACTTCCAGCAAGCGGGAAGCATACAGTAAATTTGTCATGCAAGCCTGGTGAACTTTAAATCATTTCCCACTGTGAAAGCTCTGTCTTCTTTAGTTAAATTAGAGAGAATCAGCTTGACACTTTGATTAATATGAACATGAAGGGACTTTAAAATAATTAGCAACTCTGCACCTCACTCCACCTCTTGCATTTGAGGTCCTCGGAGAACTTCAGGAACAGTCACTCACGTCTGGCAGTGATGCTGGTACCAGTTTAATCTCATTTTGGAAGTAGGATTGGTGAGGCACAAAGGATGTGCTGTGACCAAGGTTGCAGGAGGCTAGGAGAGATTCTTAGGGACCCAGGAATATGTTACTAAGTGGTTATTGCTCTTTAGACCCATTGCAAATGAATCCTTTTTTTTATTTGTTTGTTGTTTTTTTTTTTTCCCAAAATAGTTTTTAAATAGGACTATTCACTTTAGGGACCAGAACATTTTTCCTTCTATCATTATTTTGTCCAGATAATGTCAGAGAACTTTCACTTGCTTTCCTTAGTCTGTTGAATGACAATAAGCCATTTGGCTTTCCTTAAAAATTGCCTGTTGTTATCTCTGAAAAATTAAAGTTCATCACACCATCAGGATTCAATTTTTGCTTTTCTCCTTCATAAAGACATGCCAGAATTTATTTAAAATTACTGTTTCAGCATTCCTTGGTAATGGCAAGGGGCTCATATATTGTTGCCCTCACAAACAGAGCTGGGGAGGGGAATGCTGATATTGCACTGCCAAAATTCTCCTTCTCTGCAGCACTTTACAAGGTTGTGGTGCCTTTTGTACTTTCTTCCATGATACTTTCATAGCATGAGATGCAGATGTTGTATTTACATAGTACCTGAGCAAGAGCTTTAGCTGCCCTTAGAAAGGAGGAGGCAGAGGAAAAGGCAGAGGAGGGGCAGAGCTGAAGGATCGCAGCTCTTTCTGTGAGGAAAGCAAAGCTGATTTTGTGCCTCCACGCTGCACTGAGGACACAACTCCCACTATCCTCACGTAGCTTGTAGCCCAGCACACAGCAGACACCGCTTCCCTCTGTTTGCTGTGATACCACTTCCAGGAAGGTGAGGGAAAGACAGAGGGATCCACAGCAGAGGCACCTCTGCACGGCCAGCTGCTGACCCTGATGAGCAAGAGGGTTAGTGCAGAGACTGTTGGAAAGCCAGACCTCCATGAGATTTGGGGAGGCTGTGAAGGCACAGATGATGGCCTTAACTGCTCTGATGTCTGGCTCATAGTTGGGTTTTTTGCTTTGTATTTTACCCTGGGATCCCTGAAGTACCTGCTGGCAGCCATTTCCTCCTCTGTGCCTGACAGAGAAGACATGCTGCTCTATTGTGCCTTGGCTTTCATTTGTTCTTGGGTTTTTTGCTCTCCAAATCAAAAGTAAAAGCCTGTCTTATTCTTAAATAATCACCTTATACTTTCCTTATTGAATATCTTACTACAGACAGAAGAAATTTTTCAGGAATTGCTTAAAAGCATCCTGGCAGTGAAATACAGCTTTGTTTTGCTCTCCATTCTTCAGACAAAGTGTTTGCAGTTATGTGTGTTAGAGTTACAGATATAAATAAATATACAGACCATCCTGTAAAATTAAGACAGGGATCTGAAGCCTCATACTACTCACAGGTATCAGAATCCCTCATGATAATATCTGAGGAAGAAAAAACATGTAGACAGAAAGGGAAAAAAAAATCATGGTTACAATATAGTTTATCATCCTACATCTGCAAGTAATTCTACTGAATTCCAGCAGTAGTACTATTCAATAAGATGGAGGGTAGGGAAATATGCCTTGAAAGAGTGGCAGAAGGGTGCAGACACATAAGACAGAGAGTAGTCTGGAGCTGACCAATGGGTAGAAGCTGTGAAATGGATCCCCAGAAAGAAAATACTTTGTTGGATGGTCTGTCGCAATAAGTGATTTTAGTCTAAAGAATCACTTGCTGTCCTTGTATATAAGAGGTTGGTATAGGTGGTCAGAGCTTTCATTTTCAGATATATCTCCTGTCTATTGTGGCAGGAAAAAGACAACCTGGTCACATAGTGACTAATTGTAATAATTTTCTGAAGAAGTTAATTTAAGTTGTGAAAGTGTTTTGATAGCCTTGGCATCATGTCTACTCTGCCTTGGGAAGAGACACAGTGATAACACAAGAGTGTAGTAGATAGCTCACCAATATCTGTGTGAATTCCAGATCAGAAGGGAATAGGACTCAGGAGAATACTCACCAAACCTGAAGGCTGTATCTCCTGAGACAGATCCTCTGCCTCTTTACAGTATCAGAAGGATGCTGCATCCTGACATACAGGTGAAGGGACAATGATGTTTGCACTCCTTGCTCCAGCTCGCCACTTCATCAGGCTGAACCAGCCCACAGTAATCCTGCCCAAAGTACCACCTTCTCCCAGCTCCTCCTGCCTTGGTAGTAGACTAGAAAAAATATTTTATGAGGTTTCATCCTTCCCATCGTCTGCAGGATAATGTGAATAACCTGGCATGCACATGGAACTCAGCAGGGCTGCACATATGGATGCTCACAGGAGGGTGGTGTGGGAGACACCAATGCAGTGCTGTCCTGCAGTATCCAATGTGCACCCATTTTATTGTTTCTCTTTAAGATGAAGAAATGTACTCTCCCTGATTTTCCATCCATTTAACCCATCGGCATGCACACAAGAAACAAACCCAGAAATGTCGTCCTCTTGGGCAGGTTTGAGTCATGTTGCTCATGCTTGTTCAGCCATCCCTCAGGAGGAGGGTTTGTCGCGTGGGAATGACAGCTGCCAAGTTGCCAGTGTCACTGGGTTTACATGTTCAATGATGACCTACCTTCACCAACAAGGTGGCTGACACCTTAGCCCGAGAGGTCCTAGAACCAGGGACAGACTCCAAAGCTCTGTGGCTCCTCTCAGGACAGTGCTGCTGGGGCTGCAGCGCTCACCAGCATCTGTGTACCCAGGATGACTATAAGTAAGTGGTCAGAGTGGCCAAGACTTCGTTTACTTTTTCCAATAAAGTACTTCAAATACTACTGTACTCCCTGCAGTCATTTAATTCCTTCTAAGGCAAATAACCTTAGTGCTCATCTCCCCTCATTGCTGAACAGTACCCAGAGCTGTTACAAGTGCCTGAAAGGCATTTCTCCATCTAAGTAATTCAATACAGATCTTGTTCATGTGGGTGTCTAGATGGCTCACAGAAAGGGAGTTCTATGTTTGCCATCTGTAGGACATTTCATGCTTTTTCAAAACCTGTGTCTATAGATTTCTTCTGAAATCACTGCCATGGGCCAAAATGAAAGGGTGCTATTGGTTCGCTCAGGGACAAGAGTACAAATGCTGATCTGTTCCTTATCTCCCTTGCTGTCTGGATTTCAAACCCATATGAAAAGAAGTGGGGGTTTGCAGGGTTGTTAGCAGTGGGGCTGAGGGCCATGCTGACACAAGCTGTGGTCAGAGCTGACCCTCCCAGGTGGCAGCTCCGAGCACTGTCTGTGAACCATGGACACCATATGGTTTTTCTCACTCGGATGTTTTTTCCTAGAGTCATGCTCAAGTTCACCAGACAAAGTCACTGCAGAGTTAGCTGATCTGTATCCACCTTTTAAGGTCTGCAAAGTAGGTGTCCATCTGCAAAGCCTTTCAATTATCAGTTTACGTATCAAGCTCAAGTGCCAGTCCATGCATAAAGCTTGCTGACTTATTTTCAGAGCACTACATTGTCCAGATTTACTGTTTGGAAATCCCTGATAGACTTTTCATTTCTTTATGTCTTTCAGTCCTGTTCTTTTTTAGTCAATTTTTTCTTTTCTCCTACCTAGATCATAATATTCTGCAATTAATTGAGGCTACTTTCCCCATTACATTTGTTACTTCAGCAGCTTTTCTCTGAGAAATCTGATAAATTTATCTTCTACTTATTTTTTAAATATCCTTTCTGAGTTTTCTTATTTCACCAAAACATAGGCAGCCTTCCAGTGGAGGGTCAAATATGATGACAATGTTCAGTGGCACAAAAAGGAAAGGAAAAAAGAAAACAAAATGTAACCTTTCTATAAGAAATGCATGTCTTTTAAAACACACTATACCACTGCTGTACACTAACTAGACAAGAAAGAAGAGGGAGCCTAAGACCTTCCTTCCAATGAAAATAACTCCCTTTTGGTGACAAAATTACATTTTCTCCTAATCGTGTGGTTTTGTTTTAAGCAGAAATAGAAGCAACAGTAAACATCTATCAAAAACAGCTTAATTAAAATGTTAAATACTCTTCCATAGAGAAATCTTCTTTCCCAGCAATAAAACCTCACTACAGAGTTAATTATTAAAAGTAATGTATTTGCTTCTCTTTGTCTGTATATAAGAGATTAACATATTAATGGGAATGTAATTATGTTATAAAACTCCTTTTTTATTTGCACTGGGTTTCAAGACACAATGTTTCAATGCCATCTGATATTTGTCTTCCTTTACAACCTCAAGTGTGCAGGGCACATCTTTTAATGATGATGATTATCATGGTAAAATAGGAGTTTTTAATGTCACAAAGAGAAAATTTTCCTCTTCTTGCATTTTCTCTAAAGGTATTGCATTCATCTTTTTCAACAATTAGTGTGTGTTTTCCTGTGATTCTTTCTCCATAAACATTTGTTTGCTGGCAAACCAACTGAATAAGAGAATCTGAAGCTTTTCCTTTCTCATTGTAGGTGCAAAGCTTATTCCTCTCTTTGCCAGAGGTTGTGCTCTGAGTTTTGTGGTCTCAGTTCACACTACCCAAAACATTTGTCCACAGCACTGAAACCAACCCACGCAGCACATGCCTTAGCACTCCTGTCACAGCCACAGAAGAACCTGGCTCCTGTTGACAGAATGATTTGGTGCTTAATCATGGTAATACCCCTGCAACGCAGTGAGGCTTAGTGTGCAGCTTTCCCTGCTCCTGCATCCCTCCCATGGGCAGTCAGCAGAGTCCTTGGGCTGCCCCCTGTGACCAGCACAGCCATGCTGGCCAGATGTCACCAGGACACTCTGCTGACAATGTGGTTCTGGTCTGTGGTCCCATGCAGAAAACCAGAGATCACTGACCTGCAAAACAGTGGTTTTATCTCACCTCTGTGCAGGACCTGCTGCTGGGTGCTGCTTGCCTGATGTAAGGAACTGCTGGCTTGCCTCAGGGCAAGAAATCAATAGAGAGAGGTGTTTTTAATATGTGCAGAAGAACTTGGCCTCAGCTGCTGCAGAGTTCTGGGCTCAGCTGGATCAGGAAACTGGATTGCCTCTGTTTCCATGAGAGGCAGTGGCCACATTTCCACATGTTGTGTAGGATCTCAGGGAATCTAGTGGAAGCCCTTGATCAGTCACTATGCCAGGCCTTTGGAAATGACAGCAAGAGAGCTGCTCATTTCACAACCCACTGCTCCAGCTATCCCAAACAGCAGTTCTGCAGTACTGACCACTTCCACAAGTTGTCCATGTCTCTGGATGGTCTTTGGTGGGAAGAGTTTTAATAGTCATGCTTCCCAAGCCATCTTGCTCATGTTTCATTGGATCCCGGGTGTATGGGGGAAGAGAATACAACACTGTTACAAAGAAAAAATTTTTATAGTTAAAATGACAGTAAATTTATCCATTAAAAATATCTCATTTTCGGCTAGCAATTGTTGAGCTAAGTGACAGCATCTCCACTCAGAAAAAAGACAGACATGAAATTTCAAAAATAGTTATTAGGCTTTGATGGTAATTTAAGAGCACCAGTGACTTTCTAACATATGTCTGAATATTTTGGGGTAGAGGTTCCTTTTCCCTCTTAAAGAAATTCTAGGTCTATTCTCTTCTAACAAAGTCCTGTAGTCTTTCTCTTTCCTTTCATGTCCAAAACCATCTTTCCTCTCTAAGCCTTCCACTTTTTTTTTCTAGATCTGAAGCAATATGTTCTCCCATAAAGTTCTTGTCTGAGTTGTAGATCTTGCTTTTCTTGCCAGGCAAACCCATTAGGGTTCTGCTAAAACAGAAGGATTGAAAAAGAACAGTATATTCTTCTTTAGTGCAAGTATGAAATGGACTTTGTTCTGTAAAAGTGGATTTTCTTTTTGCTTACAATAAGAGAATTTTTACAACCTAAGTGTTTCAGGTAGGAAGGGTCAAATCCATTGGAGCTAAACGTAGGAAGCCATCACATCTATGTGCAACATTTCTCTCTTTCACCCATCTCACTTGTCCCTCCAGTCTGGGTTTGATCTACTCATCCCATTCATTCTGAAATTATTTCTCTGTAATCATTCAACACTTTCCAGAAATATAAGTAGTTATTTTCCTCCATGACCTTGCATTACTTCTGCAAGCCTTCTGCTTCCCATTATCAGAAGGAGCTCTCTCTCATCTGTTTAAAACCCTTTCCTATGAAATATTTTTTTGTTTTTCTCTCCTGGGAATCCCAGGGCAGTCCATTCATGTCCCTCCAGATGAATTCATCTCCAAGTGAGGAAAGAACACCTTGGATAGACTCAGCTGCAGGAGGAGCCCAGGAGCCTGCCCCTGTGTGGGTCTGCATGCCTGGCAGGGGGCGTGGATCAGAACTAAGGCTACAGCCCTTGGCACAGCAAACCTGAGCTTTCTGGGCAAACACATTTTAAACACAGATCTTCATAAGTTGTGGGAAATCCTGTCAAGGTGTCTAAAATTGGTTTTACACAGATTGAGAGCAGCAGATTAAATACCTAGAAGAAGGGGATCAGAGGATGAGCAAGTGCATAACACGTTGGTACACCACAGGGAACAAGCCATGGATTTGGGCAAAAGGCAAGCAGGAGGAAATCACAAGAAACATATGCACCCTCTCAGTCAAAATTTCATCTTGGCCAATAGGAAAAACAGTTCTCTTATTCAAGATAGCTTTGGAGCCAGTCCAAGCCCTCTGAAATGTGAGTATAGCAGGGCAAAGAAAAGATGGAAAATAGAAAATAGACTAGAGTGAAGGGACTGAAATGAAACAGTATATGCAGTGCAAATGATTCCTTCTGGCCTTCCCCTATCCCACAGCAGAGAGAAGACTTGGAGGCAATGACTGTTTCCACGTTCCCATAATACAGATCTTTTCTTGTAATTTTATCTTCAAGGAAAATGGTTGCTCTAATCACCCTGCTGAGTACCTTCATATCTCATTTCCTCCCCTCAGAAGCAGGAGCACAGAAGCGTTGCACCAGAACACTGATGGAGAAAGGCTGCAGCAGCACTCAGCCTTCCCCAGACAACCATTACTTCTCTTATTTGACCACCTTTATTTTTAGCATGAAAATGAGTGGACACATCTCCCACCCTGCAGGAATCCTGAATCTGGCCTTCTCTTTAGGTTATTTTAGGCCTTGCTTGCCCTGTGTGAGAAATTATTGAAGGTATTATTACCTTGCTTCAGTGGAGGAGAAGTTCATGGTGGGACAGAGATGCTGGGCAAGAGGAAGCCCCTGTAGTTTGCTTCATTTTCAGCACTCCATTGCCCAGGCTCTTTAGCATTAGAGGTGCCCAAAATAACCTCAGTCACTGGAGCCCAGTCTTTTCTTTTGGCTGACTTTGCCTGGGATCGGAATTCATTAAGTGAAGAGAGAGTACAGCTAGAAGGTCCTGGGGAGGATGAAGACAGTCATGCAACTCCAAACTAAATTCAAATATCAGGTGGCTTTAGCATCATGCAAAAGAAGTCCATTAAACCTGTCAATCAGAAACATATATTAATTTTTAGGGATAGAGGGAGCCATTGGCAATTCAGAAGAATCCTTGCATTCCAAAATGAACTCTCTTCAGGAGAAATGACTGCTCTAAGATTCCCCTTGGGAGAAATAGATTCTCATTTCTGTCTCCTAAAAACAGTCATATTAATAGAACTTGTCATGGAATTGAGCATTCAAACTTCCCCACTGAATTATCACTTCTTTAATCTGCTATATTAGTTTAATGGCTTTTTTTATTAAAAACATTTTAACTGTGTGTATACAGAGCCTTCACATAGTTGCACACATTTTTTCTGGTTTTTTTTTTTTTTAAAGCTTCTTATTTTTGGGGAAGGTGTTCAATTTATTTGTACTTTTGACTGCAATAATGGTGTGGCACAAATGTGCTTTTTCTCTCATGGTGCCTCCTTTGAGCAGCTTGACACTCTTTGCAGCTTCTTTCCAGGCACCAAAGACCTGCAGGTCCTTGAAGCCATGCCAAAGGAGAGCTGTCTCCTAGATCTTAAGGGTGTGCTCTCTGCAGAAAGACAATCAGAGATGCAGGGCTCACTGGGCATGTCTGCTGCCTGTGCCTTTGATGAGGGGTTTGGAGAATGTGCGTCAGATGGTGTCCTTGGGGGCAGTCACAACTCCTGTCAAGGTCCTCTTTCCTTCTGTCTCCATCTCCAAAGGCCAAATCACCTTTCACCTTTCAAATGCCTTTCCACAAACTGTCCTGGGGAGCAGAGGGGGTGGCACCTGAGAAATTCCCCTTCTGCTCCAACAGATGGGTTTCTCTTCCTTTTGGTGCTACAGTCAAAAACATCATTCTGCATGGGCAAAAGTTCCTCTGGCAGCAGCTGAAGCAATGACAAGAAATACTTGTGAGGCCCTACAGTGAACAATTAGTATTCCAAACATGAAATTAATTTATCCTGCAAATATAGGAACATTGTAATTTAGTTCACTTTTATTTTATTGTCAGATACAATTCATTTTCTACATGATTTTATGGTTGGATAGGATTCATTAGAAATTTTCCCCAAACTGCCTCTATTAAGTGAAAGAGTGGGGGCAAGATCCTTTCTGTTCTTTTCACTGCAAATGTTGCACTGTCTTTTCTCCTGCAAATGAGCCTTAACTCTAATCTATCCACACACAATGCTTGGCTCTGTAGCCTTAGATTTTTTCCTAAAGTTTCATTTTAATTTTCACTGCTGAAGAAGATATTTCTCTAAAGATATTCAAAAAAAGATCAAAAAAAAAATAAAACAAAAAGACTAGCCAAGGCTGCTCAGCTACAGGTTGAATAGACAGACTTTCTTCTTTTATGTCACATTTTCAAAACTTGCCTTGATGTTAGTTTTATTCAATTCTGCGCATTGTCCCTGTCTAAATATGGGGCAATCATTGAACAGTAAATGAGTGGAGACTTCATTATATTGGAGAAGCTACATAAGCAAGAAAGTACCAACAGTCAGACACCCCTCAAAGGCTCAGCCATGATTTTGCTCAGCCAAATTTGCTCCATATTGAGATAGACAGTAAGAGTGCATCACTCTTTTCTATGGAAAGGATAAAAAGTGCTGTGGAAGATATATTCCAGCCCGCTGCTCAGGTGAGGTATCTCAGCAATGTGTCTTTGTCATCAATCCCTCTTCGCCTACCATTCTCTGCCAGGACAAGGATCATCCCTTCAATTTGTATATTTGCTAATTCATTTTCATGCACTGTTGTAATATTTTTTCTTTGTTTGCTTGCCAGCTTTAACTGTCAAAAAAGTCTTCTATTAATAATATATTAGTAATTTACTCTCCAATCTCTTGCTGGAAAAGGGAGAAAAGAAAACAATCCACACACACGAAATGCTGTGCCCAACAAATAAATAAATAAATGAAAAATTACTGTGTCAACCATTTCTGAAAGTCAATGTGCCTTAAAGGCATTTGAAATTCTTTATTGCTCCTCTGCCTGAGCCAGGCAGCCTGAAGTGCAGCCCTGGCTGGGCTCTGTGCTCAGACAGAGGGTTTGAGGGGCAGGAGCAGGCAGGAGCCAGCCCAGCAGTGGGGACAGGGACCCTCACAGTGGGGACTGTGGGCTGTGGTGGGGCTGCTGCAGAGGTGTACACCCCAGGGGTGTGCACTGGGCAGAGGGGGGACTGAGCATCCCTGTTTAACATCAAAACGTGACCCTGTGGTTAAAGCAAAATGAGCTTTGTGCTCCGTGATGCAAGTCCTCCATGACTTTGAGAAAGTCATGCCAGCCTGCAACCATAAATATTTATAGATGTCCCAGATGTATTCAGGAGACTTAATGAATTGCAGCCAGGGGTGGGAGTGGTGGTGAGGGATGCTGCAATCTGCGTACCTCTGGGTTGTGCAGTGGGATTTCCTGATGACAAGGTACTGCAGGAATGTGGTATGACCATCTTGGCTCCCACTGCAACAGCCCAGCTCACTTCAAAGTCAGTGTCAGGTAGGTGTCAAAATACCTTGAGGGATCTGAGCTCAGTCTGACTCCTTTTTGAGTCCCATGTGATGGCGATTGGATCTGTGTAAGTGTCACAGCAGCCCTGACCTCTCTGGTACAGTCAGCCAAGGACAAGGCTAATGACATAGAAACAGCAGCACTAGCATCACCTGAGACTGGTAGGGAAGGTCTGTGAGCAGCCTACCACCCCTGGACCTAATATTTGTGTTGGAGTGTATTTTTAGCATTTAAGGAGGAAAAAATTTGAAGATGTCAAAAGTTTTGGGTGTAGATGTCTGACCACAAAATGCTTAGTTCACATTTTGTGTATGTGTGTCCCTGGCAAGAAACTTGAGTAATGCAGAATGCATGCTGAACTTCTTTCCTTCACTGATTCATCCAACTTCAGTGTCTTTCTCCAAAGTAAATGTTTGCTTATTCAAAATCAAACATATAGAAATAAGCTGTAGTTGGCAATGAGATGTTAGTCTGCCTTAGAGTCTTCCTATTTCAGAGAAAGTGAAGGACTTCAGTTACAGGGAACTTGATAAGGAGCAAACGAAAGAGGATGATTTCTTGTTTTTCAGGAGAAGGTGAAAAGGGCAACATTAATGCTGAGGATCCAAATGAGACTTCATATTTTCCACAGCCAAACACTGGCACAATCCATTCCTTTGCCTACTCTTGACATTTTTTACAGATTAGACAGTCTATAATTAGTGACTATTAACCCCATGGTCAAGGAACTAGTTTCTTGGCCAACTTCACAGAGGCTGAGATAGAAATCCTGATCATTAAATGGCATAAACCTCTTCTGGAAGTGGTGAATTTTGCTGCTGGGTGTTCAGGGTCACTAAACTCAAAACAGAGAAATTCACAAAACAAAACAAAACAAAAAAAACCCCACAAACAAATAAAATAGATATGGATAGGGTTTCCTCTGTTCTGCTATTTTGGATGTTTTTTCCAAACCTGGAAAATTTTCACAGCATTTTCTGACAGACAAAGGACTATTTAGTCTTTATATATATATTTGACTGGACTGCTACATTCAGATATTGTCATGTTATGACTTCAATTCAATTATATTTGAAGAGGATGAGGAGGTTAAAAAGTCACAGGTGTTCTCCTAGTTTTTTGGATTTTTTCAAGAGTGTGTTAATTCAGTCAGCCTTGCTTTTGGATCACTCAGGCAGTTATCCCTGATCAGTGGACCAAATCGATGCTACACAGAAACATAGAGTCACTATGAAATGGCTCTGTCGCATGACTAGAGATGACAGAGTAAAAAGCAAAAAGGAAAATGACAGATTAAAAGCAGAGTATTGAGATATACTCTGGTTTTTCCCCAGATGTAAAGGAAGGCCTCATCTGGAGCTGTGCTGGCAGAAGCTTTTCATAATAATCCTTTTCACTCTGTAATGACACATCTATAGCCACAGCAGCTACTGAAAGCTCATCTGCTTGCTGCTATCAATAGCTAACCAGCTCTGTGGTGTTAATTCTACCACTGGAAGCAGTTGCACCCCTCACACTTGTGCTGCCTGCAGAAATGTACAGTCTTATTGAGCCACAAGAACAGACAATTTATAAAATTTTATTTATGGGTAGGTACAATTACAGGTCCCAAGTATATTGGATGAGGACATAAGTGTGACTTGAGCACTGGTAATTCCTCCTTAGTAAACCCTGAAGTTTACTAAGTGAGCAGGTATTTCAGCCTGCTATAATCATGCCAGTCTTGCCTTCTTTTTTACCTAAGGCAATCTGATTTTATGTACTTTATAAATGAAAATGGCGCTGGTATTCAGTCCATCTGCAATACTTACCTTACCTGTTTCTTTCTCTCTTTTAGAAAATTGTTTTGACAACAATCTGCAGGAGAAGAGCATGATATTAGGATACTGAAGTTGCTGCACAGTGATAATAAAATGGACTGGAAAATTACAGGGAGGAGAAATGGTGGAAGCTGCTGAAGCTGGACTCTGATGGGAAATGCTTGCCCTGGTGCTGGTCACTAAAGGTTTTTCAGAACTTCTGTTTGGGTGATGAGCATTGAGAAAGACTTTTCCTAGACAGCTGGAAAAAATATGTAAAGAAAAATAAATCAACTGCACCAAGGCATGAGCTCAATGATGTACCAAGGTGTTATTTAAGGGATTTGGGGTATTTTTTTGAAGTGCGTTGGTGATTTTCAGCAACATGACATTTTTCTGTGCTTATGTTCAGGCATACATACAGGACAAGTTTATGTTGTTTAATGTTTGAGTTTTAGTATACCTGCATGTACTTTGACATTTCTGTGCTTTGATTTTATTACCATACAGGAGAAAAATGGATTAAACAAGGCCATTTCCATGAGCCATTTAATAAATCATTGCAGAAAAAGTGGGCATTTTAATGACCAATTCAAGATGCTTAGCTATAAACTTAAACACATTAGATGTGTCTCATTGTACATAAAACAAACACATCAAGTTAAACACCCCGAGTGGTAAATATATACATTCATATATTATTTACCAAGAGTGTGAAAACACAAAGCTCTTTGCATAGCTCTGGAAAAGGAGGGAGGTGGAGCACTGAGGCATGTTTTGTGTTGGGAAGGTCATTGATTTGCTGAGGACTGTGATTGAGCCAGGCAGGGCTCTGAGTGCTCGGTGCTCCAGAAGTTCCACCAAGGATGTGCAGACAGTGGTAGGGAGCTGTGGAGGGTCAGCAGAAGCTGCAGAGCAACAGCTGTGAGGGGACAAAACTGAGTCCACAGTGCACTTTTCAAGGCAGGAATCATCAGCTTGATTTTCCCTGGGTTTTAATATTCCATTACAGTGGTCAGGTGACTGCGTTTGTGCCCCCTACCCTCCCACAGAGCACAGAGCATTTGGAGTGTGTGACAGAAATGTGTAATTATCCCCAGCTGCACTACCTAAAGATGGACATCGAATTACATTTTCCATTAGGGACAAATGCCTGTATTGTCCCTGGAATGCTTCTTCCATGTTGCAGTGAACATATTGAATTGCCTCCAATCAGAACTTACTTCCAAAGCTCAAAGAACACTCTGCTCAATGAGGCATTTTTTAACAGATATTACAGGGTCCAGCATGTTTCATAGTTTTCTTCAGCATTTCAGTAAAATAAATACCACAGGTGTAACTCAACAAGCAAGTTTCTGCATTTCCTCCTGCTGTGTTTTTTTTTGGCTGGATGCTGTGACTCCTTTTTTTACTCCTTACCCACATGGCAAATTGTCTAACTTGAATTTTATCCTAACATATATAAAGGCTGAATCATTTGTGTTTCCACCTATGTTTTCCTTTGCAGATCAGTACATAAAGTAGAATTTTTTAGGATCTAGATTTTCAACTCTATGTAAAATATAATAATTTTTTTTCTCTTTCAAAATATAAGTTTTGTAAAGATTGTGCAAGGTTCTCAGGAATGCTCTTTTCTGACCTTCCTGAAATGACAAAACAGAGATTTCAGTTTATGAATTTTATTTTAAATACTAATTTTAAAGGAAAAATCAAATTATTCTATTATAATCATTACCAAAACTGCCATCACCCACCTCTCCACCTGTGAAATGCTTCATATCACATTTTTCAAAATGTTTCAGCAAAGACATGTACCTTTCTAGCCAAAGGTACCAATCAAAATAATAAAAAAGAAAAAGGTGTGATTGACTTAAGTAAGAATAATTTAAAATAATTATTTAAAATAATTATTAATTAAAATAATTATTTTAAATAATTATGCAAATTTAGAATCTAACTGCTGGTGGCCAAAAAGGGTCCACATATCTGCCAGTTTTGGAGTTTTCTTTTTTTTTTTCATAACAACTGTAAAAAAATTTTGCTAGATCATCCTCTCAACCAGGAATAAATCAGTGTGAGACTATAGAAAAAGGGTTGATGTCAAAATCTGGAAAGTTAATTTTTATTCTGAGTGACAGACTACTGTGTTGCATGTACATCTGGTGTGAAGGGGTTCAGAGTGCTCCAGGTCTATCAGTCAGCCTGTTCCTAGCATTTGTGTCTCAGGACCTAGGTAAAATCACATCTTGGGTTAGCAAGGATAGCACAGTAGCTGTTCTTACAAGCATTGGTTTGTGTTATAGGAGGGATTAAAGTGTCATGGTTTAAAAATACTAATAGCTGAAGAGTTTTCAGTAGGTTACTCTTTAAACCATTCTTTTTTTACTAAAAAAGATTTAATTATAAAAACAATCTTCCTACATTTGTTAGGCTGAGCATGTGTGTTATGTATTTAATTCAAACTAAATCATTCTCATTTGAGAGCTGCATGTAAATGCAGGTAGTAAGAATTGTGCTTTTAATAACTGGAATAGGGCTCTGAAATACCTGACAAGGCAAAATTGAGGTGTCTCATGAGGACTGGATAAGAAGGGTTCTTGAACGCTATGGAGAGATGGAGTGCTTTGGTAGAACAGAGAGCGAGGTGGGTCACTGCAGCTCATGCCTCTTGCCCAGAACAAGGCAGCTGAGAGGCACACAAAGGTAACAGCGACACCTTTTCACATGCTCAGACCAGCAAACAAACAAGCCATCTGCCATCCTCTCCCTCAGCCCTCTGAGCCCTCACCTGTATTTCCACACCTGACCCAGCAGAGGTGTCTGCTCACCCCCAGCACCCCCAGCCCTGCCTGTTCCCTCCCCAGCTCCCAGGCAGTGCCTGCAGGACATGCACACACACACACATCATCGCTTCTCTGACCCCTTATTGTTTTCCCTGGGTCAGCAGCAACGTCCCTGCGAAATATGAAAGCAGAGCAATGATTTCATAATGGCTGTTGATAAAAACTAATGAGCCATCGCAGGTACTCAGCCACAGTGGGCGCAGATATCAATGAGCTACTTAATGAAATGGAATTGCTCGACACTCAAAATGCATCCTTTGACATTCTGGCCAACACCCAGCCTGCCTAAACTAATTCTACTACCTACAGTTGTTACACAGCCAGACATCATGTAGATGTTTTTATATATTAACCCTCTGGGTTTTTTTGATCAGCTTACATGGCAAAAAAAAAAAAAAAAAAAAAAAGACAGGATGTTTTGAGTCTCTTTACCCAGTTTTCATCTACTGCCAGCAGTACACTGAACTGATTGAAATTTGAACAGATTACACAGAGAAAGCAGGATGACATATGTTTGTGCCATCATTTTCCCTTTTATAGCACATCTGAGATAACTTCTCACCTCCCTCTCACAAACAACATCATGGAGAGTGAGGATAAGCCCTGGACTCAGGACATAGAATCTGGACCTTAGGGGGGAAGGAAGTAGTTTTGTGGAAGACCAGGGCAAATCATGGGCATGAAGGACAAAACAAACAGGAGCATTTCAAAGGATCATCATGAGCACTGCAGGCATTTATTACCCACTGTGAGTCCAAATGTGTTGGGTTTTGCACCCATCATTATGGTATTGGAGTGGCTTTTGTGCAAAATGAACAGCAATGGCAATGCCACAGACAAACTGGAGACACTTGATCCACCTTTTTAGGATCCAAGTAGATTTTAGGATTGGTTTACAAACCTGCTACTCAATGGAAAGAGCCAATTAGATTGGAGACTGGAAATACTTTTTTACTGGGACAAAAATAAATTTCGTGCAGAACTTCCTGTTTTGTTTTTTTTTTTTTTTTATTTGCTTTAGCTAAGTGACGTTTCTGAAATAAACAAGTATTTCATGTTAAAATATATCTTATAAATATCAATGTAAAAGAATTTTGAAAATATCACTTATTTTTCATCATTCCTGTTCCCTTCAAAGTGAAGACAGTAAAATAAATATTTGAAGTTATATTCTCTCCTTGTTTAATTTAATTGAAACCTTTCCTTAGACTTCTTTTTCCTGTGGAAAAAATGAAAAATGAGATAATCTGAGGAGAAATTTTTGCAAATTAGATTTTTTTCCTAGAGGCCAGTGTGATCCTCAGAGTATAGCTTGAACAAAGTCATTGCACCCTGATCTGTGTCTTCTTCTGGACTTGAGAATTGGAGCCAGCACTGTTTATCCTCTGGGAGGTGGCTGAGGGAAGAAGGATTTGTGCCATGCCTCCAGATGTAGTGCAAAATAGTAATTTTTAATACACATCATTTAAATGGCCTCTCTTTCCTCCCTCCCAACTCCATTTGGTAGTGTCATCCTGGGAGAATGGTGTAATGGCGTGTGTGGGTAAGACAGAGAGGGATTGCTGTGCTCCACTGCCAGAAATTGATTTTTTTTGGGGATATGTGTCTGTGGCTCATAAGATCTGTCTGCTAGAAAGGGTGGGTTTTCCTCCCACTGAGAGTCCTGGGCAGGGCATAGGCAGTGAGGAGACCTGGACCTTTTTCCCTGCCAGTGTTGTGATAATTCCCAAACCATTGCCTGGCAAGAGATCTGGTAGGTGCTGCAGACACCTGGGACACATCCTGTTGTGCACTCCTACTCCAAATTTGTCCCTGCTTTGCAAACTGCCCCTATTCCTTTTTAAGCCTCTGTCATCATGGGATTAGGTCTTTCCATGCCCATTCCATCATGAGCAATTCATCTCCATCAGCTCCATGCTTGCCCGTTCTTGCAGTTCCTGCAAATTTTGTTCACCTCTACTTGAAATCAAGAAAAATCAGTCCCTGAATAGCAGAGAGCTTTCAAGGGGATATTTTTTGATGGATTTGGAAAAATATTGAGGTTTGCATAATCTTCGTGGCCTTTGAACAGCCATCAATCTCCCACCCGCCACACAACATAATCATTTGCCTGTGTGAAATCCTTAGCCTACCATTGTGAGGTTTTGATCAATTGAAGGTGAAGCACCCACACTGAATTTTTAAGAAAATGGATGAAGAGTGAAGGGAGGCGTGCAGCTGAGTAGCAGCTGATGGTAAGAGGGACCACTGCCTTCTCCAGAGGCTGCAAAGTCAAATACCTTTGCATTTATGTTTCTTGGACACTTAAGACATAGCTACAAAATGCTTAGTACTAGTCAATTTCTTAGGCAGCAGCCAATATTTCTTTAGAGATCTAGGCCCTGAAGGACTTTCTAGTATTTTGTTGAGTGAAAAAAGGCCCCATGTATTCAACACCAAGTATCTTCTCTCTCACACACTTTGCACAGGAAAGAAGGAAAGAACAGAACTTTGAACAGAAAGAAGATTTTTTTCTTTTTCTGCAAAGAATAAAATAGTAAGTTAAGCATGAATCCAATTAAGACTAAAAAAAAAAAAAAAAAAAGAAAATGCATAAAAAAGTTCAGTTTGGACGCCAGCAATTTTAAAAATGCCAAAATATTTCTTTTTAGAATATGTGAAAATTCTCAACTTTTCATTCCAAAGGGTTATTTTAAAAAATAACAGAATGGTATAAGAATGAAAGATTAAATAAAAAGGCTAAATAGCTCCAAAAGGGGGAAAAAAGGGCATACTTTTTTTATAACATCATATTGAGTTTAAGAAAAACACGCATACTATGTTTTTATTTTACCAGGACTATGTCCTCCCCTTTTATTTTTATTTCCACTTCAAGCATCAAAGGAATAAAAACCACACAAACACAATACTTGCTTGTCTTGTTCCAATAGGGCCTCTCTTCCTGTTTATTATTCACCCTTGAAACTCTTCTTCCCACCATCATCAGGATTCTCTGCATCTTGCTTACCCAAACCTCTCAAAACACTTTCTTTATCTAATCTATTTTAATCGTGTTGAAGAGCCCTTCATAGTAATATCTCAGCACTGAAATCTAATCTAAATCATCAGCCAAGAGCCTGGCTGCTTTATAAGCACTAATGGCCAGAGGCTGCTGCCCTTTCCTCAGGCTGAAATCGATCCCACCCCTCAGCTCTGGGTGAAGGTGTCAGAATCTGTCCCTCAGCTGGCAACACCTTGTTCTTGTCACCATTTCACAGCTGGGGAAACTGAGGTACTGTGAGCTAAAGCTGCTGAGGGTTGCATAGCAGTTCCTCTGAAAATGAGAAACCAGAGGTGCAAGCTCACAGTGCTCACCACCAGCAGCAGGAACTGGCTTGTGCTTTAATGCGTGTGATGCATTCAGACTTGTGCCTTCAGTAATAAAGGCTTAACTGTGAAATAAAACTCCACAACCATCATGTTTACTTGTGCTTGACTGTAGGTTGCAGGCTGAATAGGAATTGCTTTCTTGCGATGGCCAAAAATAATAATAAAAAAAAATTACAGTTGATCAGGTTTGTCCTTGCCCTGAGTTACAAAGAGAGTGAGGTTATAAACCAGATTTCAGGCTGTACTGGGCTGTATCTCCTGTTCTAGATGGCCACAGGACAAGACATCATTCTAGGAAAATAATCTCAGCTTGTTTAAAAAGAAAAATAATAGTAATAGAAATGAAAGTAATTGATGCTCAAAGGAGTCCTTGAGCAAATTCAGTTTGTAGGAATATTGCTGGCATAGTTTCTGGGGTTTTCTCTTAAATTCAAATGTAACAGCCATATATGAAAATTAATATTTCTAGGTACATTTGCATTTGATCCAAAGTCTTCTTCCTAAGTTGCTTGTTTCTCCCTTTATTCCCAACCTGCTGTTGCAAAATTACATCTGTGTGTCATAGAGAGAGGCAGAGGAAGTACAGAGTGGTTCCAAACTTTATATATTTCAGTTACGTGATATCACACATTTAAGGAAGTAAAAGAAAGAAGAAAACATGGCAAAAGCAGATCAATTTTATTTTCTCAGCCTTTAGAGATAAATAGGATTCAGACAGCAGAAAGAGTCTATTAGTCTCTGAATTTGTCTATTAGTTAAAAAACACTCCTCTGATTCTGTACAATTATGTGCCTTTCCTCTTCACAAGAAAAATGATCTCTCTGCTGATGATTGGAGATGCTTGTTAAAGAGACAATACAGACAGGAGAATGGGATAGGATGGGATGGGATGGGATGAGATGGGATGGGATGGGATGGGATGGGATGGGATGGGATGGGATGGGATGGGATGGGATGGGATGGGATGGGATGGGATGGGATGGGATGGGATGGGATGCCTGAACCAAAATTCCCATGAGATGACTGTGATAATGTTTCAGAAAAGAAATGCCAGTGTCAAAAGCAAAACAACACACTGTAAGAAGAGAAATAGTTGTGGAATCTAAGATCAAATAAAATAAAGGAAACAACCTTAAACACAGGAGCAAAAAACCCTGATGAGACAAAGATTAAAAATACTATCAAAATCACATTAATGAACATAATGTCTTCAGTGTTAACAAGAGCACAGCTAGATAGCTGGTTAAGACTAGAGAAAATGTCCTTTTCCCAGGTTTGAATATGCTGCTGTGTGTCAGCCAGTTTCAGCCAAAGGCTGTAAAGCTATATTAGGATACTACCTGAATTTCAACAGTGCTGTCTTGAATAGTTGATTTTAGTTGATTTTAAAAGTTCAAGGATAAGTGTCTTGGCAGCATGAATGTTGTTTTTTTTCATAGTAGTTGGCTTCTGCCTGATGTGTTCAGAGCTCAAATCACCCTTCTTTTGCACATCACTGCAAAGAGTACTAAAAGTCAGGAACTGACAAGGACTCAGTCTCATACTTTGGGGTACAAGTCTGGAGAGCACTGGAAAACTGGCTCATTGTGATGAAACGGCAGGGCTATTTTCTTTTGTTCTGCATCAATGGAATATCTGAAAGTAGTAGAACTTGCTGGTGTTGAAAACTGCTTCTCTTACTTTATTTTTTTTTAATAATATGAGTCTGCCCACCTGAAAAAAAAAGATAGCTGTGTCAGGCCTGGGCATGGGATTCTTACGTGCTATTGAGAATGGAAGAAAGAACAAGTGAGGGAAGTAGAGCATTTCAGGATACCTAGTACAGAGCCCACTGTAGCACACTTTCCAATACTTTTTTTTTCATTACAAATTGTCACATTTAAAGACAAGAAGACACCATTTAACATTCTTGTCTAACTTCTCATAGCCAAATAATTTCAACTAGCAACACTTGCATCAAATCTCTATCAGAATGAGAGGTTTTCAGATCAGCTTTTTGGAGGAAGTTTTTACTCAGTTTGTTTTTTACCTCCATTCTCTGCCACTACCCAAATGAGTGCAGGGAAAATAATCTGTTTTGAGCAGTTATCACCATCAGTAGTCTCAGGGTGTTACAGGAGACAGAGCTATATAAAGGGTTATACTTAAACTGCATTTAATAGAAGAAATGTCATCTTGTAGTATAAAGTGTTTCATTGTTCACACACTCATAGACTCAATAATGCTGTAATTGCTATTCACTGCAAATAAGCTTCTTGAATTTAGTTCATAGCACAGCTGAACTCATCCTGGAGACAATTTTTCTGCAAGTATAGACACCACCACTCCATTAGGAATCACAGCAGAAATCTGTTTGGTTTATACAGAGAAACTAGAAGGGAAGAGGAGAGAGAGACAGAGAGAGAGAAGATATGGATCTGTAATTACAAGTGGTAGAAGGCCATGGTTAAATTCATTGGGCAGCAATGCCAGCAATACCAGCAGATATCTGCAGAATGTCTTGTCTGTAAACATTGTCTGAATTAATCAAAACGAGAGACAGTGTAATAATTGCATTTTATTAAAGCAGAACAAAAGACTATGATACTGTTCTGAATAAATGAGCTAACTGTAATGTGACTCACTTCCCTGAGATCTCAGCCATAGCCAAAGTGTCTCATAATTTTTCCTGGAGAGAGGCAGATGATAGGGGAAGACCTGCAGAAGCACCATGTGAGCTACTGAGTGAAATGGGTCTTGAATTGGAGCAATCCTTAAACCAGCAGACCTGGTCCACCTCTCTCATTTTTGTTTTCTTTTGAGTAGCCATTGAACAAGTAATGTTCATTTGCTTACAGAGGCAGCATCTTTTCTCTTCAGATTGTCTTCAAGAAATGAAACCTCCTGTCCTGCCAATATTTTGTAATGCAAAGAGGTAAAATACTGCAAGAATTTTGATCCTTTAATAAAGGATCAGAAAAGAATAAGTGCTCTTATCTTTTGCATTAATGAGTTTAAGGCATGGGAAATTCTGTATTTGTGAATAAATGTGGACTAAGATATTCCCATTATATTTCTTCTTTTTTTTAAGGGATATTGCAAGAAAGTAGGGTATTAACTGGGAGGTTGTTTATACAGAGGATATATGACAGAAGTAGCTATAAATATATGCAGGTATTTGCAGAGACATTGATATTCTGAGTGTGTACACCTCTCTGTGTTGAATGTTGTATACAGGAATGTACTGAGTTTTTGTCTGAAACCAGATCAAAATCTGGTGTGTCTTGCTGAAGTGTTTCTCTGTCTTGTTTCTCTTGTATCACCCAGGCTATTCAAGATCTGTGTCTCCACAAATCTCCCCCAAAACCAGTCTCAGAAACAGCAGCCTCTGACATGACTGTCAGTTTTCTTGTCAAGTTCTGCAGTCCTTCCCTTGTGCAACACCTGCATTTTGAGCCCTTTTAAGGGCTGTAGAGCATTAGATTTAACATCTTATTTCTTCAGCAACATTTTACCCTAGGAAACCCATAACAGGCCAAAACTGTCAAAGTACAGCACTCTTCCTCTTATTAAAGGATGTGCCAAGAAAAGACTGAAGCCCATTAGGGAGAAAAAACACTTTCTGTCATGTACACAGATAGCTTGGGTTGTAATCTGGGCTGCAAAGCTCTGAGCCAAGAATTCTTCCTTTTTTTTATTATTAGATGTCAAAAAGAAGCAGCAACCTTCCCTCATGCTGCACAGGACACTGATAGCTTTCAACCCTTTAAGTATTTAGGGGCCTCTTTCTCTTTGGCATGTTATTTATAGCTGCTGTGTATGTTTGGTGGGTTGGCTACGTTTTACATTTGTGACTAGATATTTAATTGCTCTGATTTCATCCAACTGAATGGCTTTCTCCTCCTAAAAAATTACACACAAAGTGGCTTGTATCAACAGACTACACAGATCGCATACTTCAATTAACACTGTGTGCCAGTCTACCACACAATCCACCAGTGTTTTATAGAGACACGTAAGGCTTGCAGGTGTCACAAGATCCTTGCCAGGAAGCAGGCTGCATGGATGCCAGGTCTTCCTAATAATGTCCTCCTGACTCAGCCTTGCCCACATTAGAGCAACAAAGACTCTGGCTTTCTGTGAAAGTGAGACTGATAAGTGTAGTGGTCAGCATAAATAAATATATGAAACAGTGTTAAGGGTCTGATTCACTTTCAGTGACATTGAGCTAAATGAGAAATAAATAGGCTGATATTTATAGAATTGCCCAAGGGAATAAAGGCTTATGCAGTGGTAATAGGTTGCATGTATTCACTGACTCTTTTTTATAGTATTGTCTGAAATATTGTGCCATTAGATTTCATTTGCATGTGTTGCTGTCTAGGCTGGTAAAGAGAGCAATAGAAAATACTGCAAGGTGATCATGATGACTTTAAGGATGCAGACTGTAAATGGATTAGGATATAAACAGTATGAAGGAAACCGTATCTGGGTTAATGTGGTCATAGCAATTCCAGCAGATTTGACTTGCATAAGCAGCCAAAGCTCTATGTTACACCACTCCCTTTCTTCAAATGTCTCTTTGACAAGGATTCAGTGATCTTTTGCAGGGTGGTGCCCTCATTGCTTTGTATGGAACAAAAACTGGCTGATGGTGACTTCTGTCACCCCCAGCCATCACTGTAGCAAATTAAAAACCCAGGCCATAGCACTGAAATAAATTTGATCAGCCTCTTGCTGCAGAGATTGCACAAGAACATGTTGGGAGAAGAAAGATATGCTGTACATGATAGAGCTCAAAAAATTTCCAGGAGTGCTTGCCAGTATCACTCTATATGCTAAATTTGTACAAACACAGCAGTTAAGAAGTTGTACTCCAGTTAAAGTGTCGTTTGACAAGATGAACGCATTCTGCTGTCTCCTCTTATCTGGTGAATGCTTTATCTCTGGAGGAGAAGAGCAGATATTCTGTCTTTCAGATCCAGCCCAGCTCTTGTGTTAGACTCAGCATTCAGAGTGCATCAGAACTGAGGAGAAAATGTGAATCTCCTTTCTCCGAGGACAGAAGAGTGAGAAGGACCCTTCAGACTTCAGAGTTGAGGGAGTAATATTGAATTTAATGTGGAACAAATGTCTTTTTAGTCATATATATATTTCTAGTATAACTTAGGAGAGATGAAAATATGGTTTAAGTGTCACCAACATTTTTACATTCACACATGGCTTTTCTCACTGTTTTTCTTTTATTCAGTGCCCCAACATGCAGATGAACAACACAGCAGCTCTGGGAATTGCCAGGGCCTTTTCCACAAAACAGCAGTGGGAATTCTTAAACTTCAGGAGCTGAATGAGGGAAACACCAAGTGTTTATCATCTTTTGAATCCCAGAAAATCGATGTCACTACAATTATGGGTTCTCAACAGGAACATCTAATGGTTGCACCGTGGCAGATACTTAGTCTTCTGAAATATACAGCTATTTTACTTCTCTAGTATTTTGATTGCATCCGCCCTTCTATTTCTCACTCTCCTTTTATATCCCTCAAAAATTACCCACTGTGGATGAATGTATTTTGACTTTGTTTGGATTGATATGAAATCAAATAAGACATTAAAGAAATGAAGAGAGAGCCCTGTCACTGTGTCAGTGACAGAAATATCTTCATAAATAATTTTGTGTAACAGCCCCAACAATACCTATAGTTATAATACACTTCCTGCAGCAACTTTGTTCGAGTTTAGTGTGTCTGAAAGCATTGATCCTTGTTGTGAAGTTCTTACTTTCTAAAGTCTGAATTTCTTAAAAAGGAGTTAATCCAAATTGATTTTAATGGAAGTTAGTACTAAATCCTTTTGGGAGTCTGGACCTAAATGCCTGGGAAGAGTCAGTGGTTGTTCACTGATCCTGAACAAATATTCCACTCGTTCCTTTGTTTTCCTTTCTCCTTAATTCAGTATATTGGAAACTAATTCAAGGCTTTGCTAGTCCCATTACTAAGCAGCTCCTGGATAACAGTTTTTAACGTTTGAAGTACAAGAAGGAAGCTTGGCACCTGGCGGGAGGTGGTGCAGGAGGAGCAGTGGCTTAATTCAGCATGCTCACACAGGAAGGAAACTGCAATTTTGCTAACTGGCTGCCAGACATGCAGGCTCAGTACCAGAAAAAGCACTTATTACAGGCAACCTTTGCGATTCCCAAGGCCTTTAACACACACATTGCAAAGAGAGTGCATGTCGAGGGTGGAAACGAGGCAGGGAGTCCAAGAAAATCCAAACCTTCAAGTGACTACAAAAAACTATTGCAACAGTTCCTTCCTGCTGCTTTGGAAGGACTCTTGCACTCTTTGCACTTTTTGGCACCCCCAGACACCCACACACACTGCTACTCTTTCAGAGAGTTTAGAGTATGGGTAAGTTAGTGCTGGTGGAAAATGTGTTGGACTGGCAGATTCCACCTGTGAATCTTTGTTTGCGTCTCCTCATTGCTCCTAGCCTTGTGTGGTTGTATAAATTCCTCTACAAAGGCCTTAGCGAAGATGATGATATTCCTATGTCTCTTTTCACAGACTCACAGCTTTTGGAAGGTAATTGCAGATGTTTAGAAGAGAGATCTCAGCCCAGACACAAAGGATAAAACACATTCAGTTGAGCAGTGCCTCCAGACTGATCAAGGCTGCTTTCTGGGCCCTGCAGATACAGTGGTCTTTTTTAAATTATCCTTCCTCACAAGACTGCATCCATCAAGGAGCACAGCGGTCCCAAAAGATGGCTGTTAAGCATGTAATTTTTGTAAGATGGATTCAGGGAGCAGTATTTACTTAGCTTTGTGTTTGTTACACTGGGACATCTGACAGAAGTCTTTTTGTTGCCATAATTCTGCTTTGTCAGCCTTATATTTTTCTACTTGGGTTTCTTCAAGTGGATAATTTGTTCTGTCACTGACAATTTTATGTAGAGACTAATAATCTGAGTTTGCTTTCTTTGTGCGTGTGCTAAACAAGGATGAAGACAGCCCATGAAAGACTTGTGATTTTTTTCCCCAAGAGATCAGATATCCTCTCATTTGAATGAAAGGGTGTTTCCAAGGATTTTTAACACAGATTCACTGAAAATAATTTGATGCTGAATTTCTAAATACTCTCTCCTCTGCTTTGATGTTACAGAAGGTTTAGTTTGGGGTTGTGGCATACTCATACCCATGGTCATGTCATTTTGAGTCAGGGACAGAGACTAGGATCAACCTCTTTCTGTGGCAGAAGACTGAGGGATAGATTTTTCTAGAAAGAATCATGAAGCACAGTACAGAAGTAGGTCCTTTATTTTGATACCCTAGCTGTGAGAGAAGATATGTATCAATTGACTGCACACATCCTTCCCACAAATGGATAAGTGCAAAAATGTTTGAGGCACAGATTGCTCTCTTGTTCCAAACCTGTATAGTCAGAAAATGTATACATTAATGTGTGGCCTTTGCACTTGACTTCTCTGCTCATTTGTTCCCTGTAATGTACAGGGATTATAAAGGACAGAGATAAGGAGGAGTGCTACAGGTAATTGATTCATTACTGCTGTAGATAAAGATAAATCTCAGCGAAGTAACACTTGTATGGGGGCCTGCTATGTACATTCAAGCTTACATTTTTATGACAACATTTTAATTCAGAAATGACCTATTGATCTCAAGAAAATTAATGACAAAGCAGGGTATTGATTTTGGTTTAAATCAATGGGAAAAATTCCTTCTCCCTTTGAAGAAAAGGAAGGCCAATTCCATTTAAAAAAAAACTTCTAGAAAACACCAGACATAGCTGTCAAGTGTAATGGTAGAGGTACACTCTCACGCCAGGAGAGAGGATTAAATCACTTCTTATTTTGAAAATTAATTCATCTTTCAGCTGCAAAGCAAAAGGAAGGTCAATGTAAAACAGCTCCACTGATTTCAGCAGCCCTTGCACTGTCCCTGAATTATAACTTTTTATATAGAACTTTTTTCATAAGGAAGACTACAATTAAAGCAGTAGCATGTAATAAGTCATTCCTGAGTACCCATGTGTCTCCACTGGGCATTCCAAAGTGTGCTTTATTTTCTCACAGACAATCTCCATACATGTTATCATGTAACATCAATTACTTTTTTGACTTAGCACAGGATGAAAAGAGACAGAATTATATTGCAGGAGGGATGGTTAAGTCTAAATATTAGGAAAAATTCTGAAATATAACGTTATAGAATGATCCCAAACAAACTGTGTAAGGAGGAAGAAGTGTCCATACACTCAAACACCTAAACAGTCTAAACAAACATCTGTCATGAACCATTTAGGTAAATATTAATTCATCCTCAGGAAAGCAAGATAAACTAAGGGACCTTTACTATCTTTTCCAGCTTTGCTTTTTAGATCAATAAATTTCAGGATGATGGAATTAATAGTTTTAGTTGGCAGCTCTTTGAGTTAATCCAAAATTTTGGAGAAACTTGCATTCACTAATAGGGTTGATGGATTGTGCTCATTGAAGTAGTTTACTGTTTTTATCCTCTATGGAAACAGAAGCAGAAGAAGAGAGCACTTATGTGGCATGATGAGTTAAGTCAGTGTTGTAGCCCAACTAGGGGTTACTCCACTCTGAGTGTACAGTTCTTGTTTTTGCAAGCATTCTGTCATGAGCTCTTACTCTACTTCTCTCTCACCGGGACTAAACAAACTTTTTTAATTCAGATTCAGGTAGCAGCAGATCACTCAAGTGGACCAAATAAATTGTAAGAACTAAGGAATAAAAAAAAAATCTGAATTAAAACCCCAAGCTATGTCTCTCCAGTCCACATTTTGCAATAAACCTGCAGCCAAAAATTTCTCACTTGCTGCTAGCCACTTAAAGAAAAGGCAGATAAGTGCCAAAAAAAAAAAAAAAGCCACCATTCTGTATTCTCGCTTATCAAAATGTATTATCTTTTACTTAGCAATAGTGTAGTGGCTTTTTTTCCATCAGCTAACACCATAATTCAATGGCACAGTACAAACATGAAAAGGAACTATTATGTGCACATAGTAGTAAGTTAAATCCAACACCAGAAGCACCTCTGGTAGATACTACATACAAAATGTAATCTCTAAAAACAATCCATAGTGCTTTCAGTAGGATAGATTTAGCTTTTTTTATACCAGGCAGTTCAGGTAATAACTGAGGAGGAGAAAGAATAGGTTTTGAGAGTGAATACATGAATTCTCCTCATAAATATCACAAACCTATTGAGCCATCTGAGGAATGGCCAGACTCATACACCTGAGGAGTCTGTATGAGTCAAAGACAGTTCTGAATTTACCAGTCAGCAATCTTTCCCGCAGAGGCTGCAAGTCAATTGATGAATATTCTGGATTATCACTGAGCCATGAGATCATTCACGTGTTTTCTATCTAAGCCCAAGCTGCAGTATCCCTGTAGCCCAAACATCTCCTCTCTGGGTACATTCCCTTGACCACCCAGTTGTCATCTTGACTCATCCAAGAAGAGAAACTATCTTATGCCACCACAGATCCTACTCTAATGCACACTCACATGCACACACATATTTTAGACCAAGAGAAACTCCAGTGTCTGTTTAATTATTATAAATATCCTTCAGTCATACTTGTAGTGAAGGGAACTCTCCTCACTGTCAAAATTAATGAGATTGAACTTAATTATTTGCATTGCTGTGGTGTTTAGAGACTTCAGGAAAAAAGTGAAGGTTTTATTGGTTTTATTGTGCCAGGCAATGTAGAGTTATTTAATAAAAGACAGCCCTTACAGCAAACAGCTCACAATCAATAAAGACAAGAGAGGTAAAAAGATGGGAGAAAATACTCTTTTATCAAATTGCAGCTTTCAAATGCAATATCCGTTTGGAGTCATCACCTGAATGAAATCTAAGATCTGAAAGGCTACTTTTATTACTTGTATCCATAAATATTTATGGCAATTTAACCTCAAAATTCCCATGTGCTCAGGGCTTTATATAGGCATTCAGCACAAAGGGAATTCAGCATGCATATCTGAGGGCATAATGGTTTGGGTAATCAATTCTGTATTTCCTTCAAAGAGCTAAAGCACCATTTAATTCAACCCTCTGCTTCGTATCAAAATGCTAGTAATGTATACAGGGACATATAGCAAGCACTTCTTGCTAAAGGCTTGTTTTATTGTATCCTCTGCTTTCTTCCAGGCTCTAAAACACCACCTGACATTCCAGACTTGTGACAGCTGTGAGAGTCCTGATGAAATTTTAAAAAAGAATACTTCATATTATTTTGAAATTTATGAAATGCTATATATTACATGTAAATAAATTATGCTTGAGTCTTTCATTTTGCCTTCTGCTCCTTGATATATTACAGTTTATAGACTCTAACTCTTCCAGTCCCTAAATTGAAGGAATAGAAATTTTCTCTTTTATCTGTGATGGCAGTGAAGTTTGTGTAATCCTGTGAACTGAGACTCTCAAGGGCAAATGTAGATTATCAAGAAACTTAAAAAATATTGTCCTAACTTCATAATTCAGCAAGTTGCATCTGAATGGATTCTTTACATGTAGCTGTACAGTTATTATTTCACAGTTTTGTTTTAATTTTTCAAGACAGTTATTAATAACTGATCGTTCTTCTGCATTTGTTGTATAATTCAGATATTTTCAAAGAAAAAACAGCTTGGACTAGTGAACCCTTTTCAACCTTTAATGGAAATGTAAACTCCCACTCACCAATCTATGTCATTATCTGTGCCAAAGCTGCTATATGTAATGGGCTGGGGCAGGATAGCTCACAAAACTGTGATTCCTTGTTAATGTCTTGTTAACAGAACGCTGTTTAAGTGAAGCCTGGTTCATACACTCACTATGAGCATTCTGTATCTTGCAGAAGCACAGCATGTTGCTGTGGATGTTGTATTCCCATTTCAGATAAAAAGAGAAAACAACTCTTTTCTTTATGAGCAATAGGCTAATGCCAGTAGAATAGAGAAAAGAAATCTTTCTAACCCTCATGGATCTCTCTTTTGTTCTAGACACTCCTTTGTGTACTTAGGCACATGGGTGAGCAAAAATACAGTGAAATTTTCATGACTGATGGAACCTGGAAGGGTTATTTCTATCACTAAGTCAGATTCAAAGACAAAGAAAGTAACCAAAGAAAAATTTTTCAATACATTGATATTCTCTATATGTGAAATTAATGGAAGGGTTACTTAAATGCTGGTTTTGTTACATGGTTTAGAAATAGAGTTAAAATCATTGATACAAGAAACATAGAAAAATTATAACTGTTATAATAACAGAATTAATAAGCTAGAAATTTCTTATACTTTCAATACTTTTTTTTCTGCAGAAGACACTGAAATGCTAGCATTTCACACAGACTAGAATATTCCATAAAACCTCTATTTGAAACAATTTATATAAAATTTTCATCTGAAATAGGATTACTCAAAATTTTCAGATGGCAAAATCAATTCCTTTAATCCAAATGTACTGCTTAAAAATCCACTATTTTCCTTAAAAAGGAGAGAAATATTAATAAAAACTCCTGATATATTGAAACAAACTGACTTGATATCACTAGAATATGTGATCTTAAATTCCATTTAACTGCAGTGTAAACAATTCATTATTCAGCAGCACTGAGATTCAGGAGCACTTGGGGACACTGTAATTGGCTGCTGTGCTTGTAGTGAGCTGGGGGAATATATTTTAAAGAACCTAAATAAACTAGTTTAATCTGCTTAGAATATGAGCCTTACTATTGAAAACCACTTCACTCTCCTTGACAAAGCCACCAGTGGGTTTTCTGTGAGTTACCAAGTCTCCCAGATCCCTCATTTTCAGGATCTGGGACTTCATTTGGGCTGTGCCAGAGATAACGTGTGAAAGTGTGTGATAGAGGTTGAATATCTCACGAGTGCCAGAAGAAAGCACAGACACCAACTCATCATTCAATAAATCGACTGTTATTCTTTACTAGTTTGGTTTTGCTGAGTTCTACAGATTTTATTTCCAAAGAAATGCATCAGCAGCAGTGATGGGGAAACAAACCTGTTTCTTCCACTGGGAAAAAATTAGAAAGAGACAGGAATGGTAGGAAGGATGAATAGGTGGCAGTTTGAAACCCACAAGAGAACAGATTCTTATACCTGCATTTTTGATGTAATTTATTGACCATCGTATTTGGCTACTGATCAGAGACTTAATTTCACTAGGGGAGGTAGAGGCACAGACTTGTTTAGAGTAGGGCCTGAGTTGTTTTGGAACCCTTGCTAAGATCTCTCTTATTGGGAATGTAATTTTACTTCTGGCATCAGGTCTTTTTCCTTTATTTACTTTGTTTGCTTTGACTTTGCAGACTGACCTCTTTGCAGCAGGGACAGCCAATTTTTGTTGGTATTTACAGTTTACAACACAGGGAAACCCCAGGACTGACTGGGACAACTCAGGCTCTGCAGAGACATAAACAAAATAATTTAAAAACCAATTTTTTTCTCTTTTCTAAGCGTGTGAAAGAGTGTTAATTTACACGTGCATACACACGAAAGGTCCCACATCTGTTTGCTGCATCTCACTACAGCTCAAAATTATCTCAGCTCTTCAAACCAGAGAGAACTTAAAAGACATTTGCTTGCACAACATTGAAGGTATTAAAAGTCCAAACTGGTTTCTATGACTGCATGCAGCTGGGCAGATAAAAAACAAAGACACAGAGTACATCAAGGCATTGCCCCTTTTTGTTCCAGTGGAAGTGAAAGAGGAGAAAGATGATCCCTTCTCCTCTCAGCTCCATGGAAGATCATCTTCTCCAGAAACACTGCAACAAGAGTAACAAGAGGGACAAGAGTGTAAGTATAGAGACAATAGAATTTTCTCACAAAAAAAATGCAACAGTCCTGCTGGGCCACCATACTCAGGATTTCCAGGAAATAACACGATTGATAATGAATGGTGTCCATAAAGCAAATGAATTTGCTGCTTCAGATGTTCCCACTGATTTACATTTGGAACCTCAGTGGCAGCCAGCGAGCCTGGCAGGTGAACAGAGTGGCGCCTTTTGTGAGGAGCAGCAGCGCTGCTCACAGGGCCTACGGGAAGCAGAGCTGTAATGCCAGTAAAATTATTCATGTACAGGGAAACAGAAGGGCACTCCCTAGCCTGCTTGTAATCTTTTAATTTCATCTTGTGAAGGTTAAAGGGAGTCACAGCATGAGACACTAAAGCTTTTTAGACATCCAGTTCCCTTTCTTTCTCTGATTCTTATTCTTTGCTCTACTGATAAGGTCTTGGTAAAAGGCAGTGAGAAATAGGTTTACTGTGACCTCAGCAGCTCTGGTCATGTAGGGAGGCTACCACTCATTATGAATGGAAATTCAAAGGGAGCCTTCACAATTCCATCAAGGAGAGGTAGTATCAAATGAGTATATCCATTAGTACACTGTGCCTAACTTTATGCAGATCCAAGGCCTTTGAGTATCATGATGAACAATTTACTATATTCATTAATGAAAAGTCTTTCTCCTTAGGAAAAAAAATAAAAGCTCTTCACAAAGCAGATTAACTTAGATCTTAAATGTAGGTGGGGTGAAGAAAGTACCATGCATATTTTACTAGGCTTTCTCCTTTTAGAATTTGTTTACTTTCCAAGAAAATACATTTCACTGCAGATAGAAACACTTCCAGATGAGTTCAAATATAATGAGAATTAATATATTTCATAAAGTTCAGACAAGAATAGTATTTAAAACCCTCTGTTAGGGAGGAACTGAAGTTCACAGCTCTGGTCAGCTTAGGTGCCTTTCAGCAGTTTATTTGAATTATTTGGATTCATCTAGACCTTTACATCTTAGCTTCTAACTCCAAGGTACCATTTTGGCCAAAGGAAAGAAGCAGGCAATTATAGGACACAGTCTTTTTGTTCCTCATTTTCATTAAGGAACAGCATTGCCAGCAAGTTGAGAGATCCTGCCCCTCTGCTCAGCCCTGGTGAGGCACATCTGGAGTGCCGTGTCCAGTTCTGGGCTCCTCAGTACAAGAGGGACGTGGAGCTCCTGAGTGGGTCCAGTGGAGGGTAACAATGATTATAAAGGGATTGGAACATCTCTCTTACCAGGAAAGGCTGAGGGAGCTGGGCCTGGCCAGCCTTGAGAAGAGACAACAGAGAGGGGACCTCATCAATGTCTGGCAGTATCTGAAGGGAGGGGGTCAAGAGGATGCTTTCAGGCTCTACTCAATGGTGCCAAGCAATAGGACAAGAGACAATGGGCAGAAATGGATGCACAGGAAGTTCCAGCTGCATATGAGAAAGAACTTCTTTACTGTGCAGGTGACCAAGCACTGGTACAGGCTGTCCAGAGAGGTAGTGGAGTCTCCCTCACTGGAGTTATTCAAGAACTATCTGGACACAATCCTGCGCCACGTGCTCTAGGATTACCCTGCTTGAGCAGGGAACTTGGACCACCCACTGTGGTCCCCTCCAAGCTTACCCATTCTGGAATTCTGGAGTTCCATTATCTACAATGGGAACTGTGCTCAAAACAAGAACAGTTTGGTGAATGTGCATGTACCTGGAACACAGGAGACTCAGGTTCTAGTCTGTTTCAGATTTGGTGTGACTTTGGGCCCAAATTTCCCAAAGACAAAAAGCATAGAACTTTGACTAATTTGAAGTGAGCATGTTATTTCCCTTTACCTCTTCCACATCTACAAAAAAAAAAAAAGCTAAAAGCTCCAATGTTTGTACTGTAGCATTGATCAGAAAACCAACATTTGCAGTGAAATTGGATTATTTTGGACACTACAAGTGTCCAAAATTCTTGATGAAACACACAAAAGTTTCATAGAGATGGGTAGGTTTTATCCACCAGTGAGATTAAACACCTAAAGAGCAAAACATGGAAACTGCTTAATAATTCGCAGTTACACTCTAGAATAATGTAGGACAAATTCCAATGATGTGAATGTTTCACTGGCCTAAAATTAACTTGCTGCTTTTGTGCCCCAGATCCATCAGTTTCTACCTTAGATTTTATGAAAAAAGCTGCCTTCCAGTCCCACCACATCCCTTGATAATCTTCAGAGGCCCTTTCCTTTTTCAGTACTAACTCAGAGAGAAGAAACTGAGGTGTTTTGACCCTGGCTGGATGGAAGATGCTCACCAAAGCCACTGTATTACTCCTTCCTCAACTGGACAGGAGAGAGAAAATAAAACAAGAGGTTCATTGGTTGAGATAGGGACAGCGAGATCACTCCCCAATTACCAGCATGAGCAAAGCAGATTCAACTTAGGAAGATTAATTGAATTTATTAAAAAACAAAATTAGAATAGGATAATAAGCAAGACAAGTCTTTAAAACACCTTCCCCCACCCCTTCCCTCCTTCACAGGCTCTGCATCCTCCCTGCAGGGCAATGGGGAATAGCTCGCTGAGTTTTTTCTGCTGCTACTCAGGGATAGGAGTGGGATCCCTCCCACAGGAGACAGTCCTCCATGAACTTCTCAAATAGCAGTTCCTCCCACAGGCTACAGCTCTTAACAAAGTGCTCCAAAGTGCATGGGTCCCTTCCATGGGGTGCTCCAGTGTAGGGCCCCCATGGGGTCACAAGTCCTGCCAGAAAACCAGCTCTTGTGTGGGCTCCCGACACCACAGGACCACAGATCCTGCCAGGAGTCTGCTCCAGCACAAGCTTCCCATGGAGTCACAAATCTCTTTTGGGCATCCACTGGCCACAGTGTGGGGTTCCTTCACAGGTTGCAGGGATCTCTTCTCCCTCATGCTCCTCCAAGAGCTGTAGGGGAATCTCTGCTCCCACACTTGAAGCACCTTCTCCCTCTCCTTCTCTCCTGACCTTGGTGTCTACAGGGCTGTTTGTCTCACATACTCTCACAGATATATTCTCTCCTCTGGCCACAATTACTTCTGCTGCATTTTTTTTTTTTACCTTCCTGAATATGTTACCACAGACGCTGGTTGGCTCAGCCTTGGCCAGTGGCCGGTCCATCCTAAAGCTGGCTAATAGCTCTGTCTGACATCAAGGAAGATTCCAGAAGCTTCTCACAGAAGCCACCCCTGTAGCTCCTCCCCTGCTACCAGAACTATGCCATGAAAACACAGCACAGAACCATATATGGAATGTGGAAACAAGAATCAAGACCATTTTGTCTCAGCAAACTTGGGAATAAATTTAGGAGTACAGGTTATAGTCATAATTCTGATAACTCCTAGCTTATTAAGCAGAAGCCTCAGCCAGCATTTCAAACTATGTTCACATAACTAATGTAAATATATCACATTCATAAATAATTATCAGAGGATCAGGATTATAAGATTAAATTTATTAACAAGGATCTATCCAATGCAAACTAGACAGAAACAAATTTTATGTTTACCTTTGCTCTTTCTCCTCTCCAGCTTTCTTTTTCTCTTCCAAGCTGTGAATTGGTCTTCTAAGTAAAGACCTACAACCCAGATGTATAAACACAGTAGAAGATTAATTTGGTGTGAATCAGGTTTTACTTGCATGAAATGGTGGTAAAATTCAAACTCCCATGTCATATACTGCTTCAATAAAACATATTTTAATGGCAAAATAGGAGAGTAAAGAGTCTGGCTCTCCTTCATTCTCTGTTAGGCGTAGGTGGTCTCTGCTAATTTTTATTCCCTCATTTGAGAAAACCTACAGGCTGCAGAGAATTCACAGGGGTGCAGTAAGTATCTTCAGAGACTTAGAGATCATGGTCTATGGGAAACACTGAGTGAGCTCCACTCTACTTAAATGAATTGGGCAGAGACATGGAGACTTGCTAAAGGTTTGGCACTGAGAGGAAACCAATAACCCTTTTTTAATTATGGATAGAAGACAAGTAAAGATCTCAGGCTGTAACAAGGGAGAGCCAAATTAAACATTTTAAAAGTAGTGATAATCACCTGCTGAAATAAACAGATGGTCTGGGAAGGTTGTGGAACATCCATCTTCTTCCTTGAGGAACAGGCTGGACAAACATCTGCCAGGAATTATTTAGACAGACCTTCTGCCCATGGAGACATATCATACTGCTGAATAGCAACTTTATATTTTCAATCATAAAAGAATACTTAGTTTCTTAAGGTTGCTTCTAAAATTTTCCTACTCCAGATAACTGAGAAAGCTGAGGCTTGCTGTGACAATCACCAGTTCAGATTAAAAAAGTGAGACAATTCAAGGAAAGAGTCATTTTTGAGACTTCTTCGGCCAGCCCTGTTTTAATAACCCTTGTCGTCATCCTGTCATAGACAAGGCAGTGAGAAACCCTCAGGAGCTAAGCTGTGGAACTCCTGAAACATCAGGTGCTGTTCATACACTCGTATGCACAAGCACACAGTCAATCTACTAGAACAGATTTAATTGAAAACAAGCTTTATTGTCATCTTCCTCTGATTAAATTGGAAACGGGAAAACAAACATGTGGACGTTGGGACAAGTTTTCATTTGTACTGATAGTTTTGCTATTGCTTTCTTCCTAAAAGGAAGCCTTAAAAAGTTGGCAAAGAGAATTTGTTGTTTTTTAATACTGACAAAGTTAGGAAAATGGGCCATAATGCAAATAGGAATTAAGTATATTTAGTACTTTGGCTAGATTTGTACTTTCACAATAGTGCTTTTCTACTGTTCTGGTGCTATAAGGAACTTTAGGTGAGTATTAATGAAGTATAACTGCACCTTGCAATGCTGCACACACAAAGGGATCTTAAAGAATCCCAGTGTAAATGAGAACCTTGGCAACTATAGATAAAGTGTGTTGGCTTAATTGTAATGTGGTTACTCAGAAACATTTTAATCTTTTGAAAAATGCAGAGGAATTTTAGTGAAAAGAGGATTTTAAACTGTTCTTGGTAGTAGGGTAGAAACTGTATTAAAAGAAAAGCCCCTACACTGGAAGCCTCTATTTCCTGGGACTTGCAGCCCACTGGTGATGATCTGCTTCTGAATCCTTTCCTGTCACCAAGGTCAGGCTGACAGGCCTGTAAATTCTCCTTCTGATCCTTCTTGGGTGTCATACTGGGAAACCTCCAGTCTGGGACATCCCTGGTTAGCCAGGCAAATGACAGAAAATGGCTTGGTGAGCTCTTCCAGCAGCTTCCTCACCCTGGCTCACTGTGTTTCCTCCAACATCGAGATGGAAATTTTTCTTAGCCCTCCTTTCTTTGCTAATATTTCTATCCTGATAGGAAATAAAGGTTATTTACACACCAGCCTCCATGCAAACAAACAGTTCTTTATTTGAAATCTTAAAATTATAATTTATTTTGATTTTTTTCTTATGCAGATACATGCCCACCACCTCAGATGATTTCTGAATTCAGGGAATAAAGCCAACAAAGCAGAGCAGAGCATTTATTAGCTAGCCCTCAAGAAAGTTCCTCCCAGGAAGTCAAAAGAAACTCTAATAGTGCATCTGATTCTCAGTGATTCTTGAAAGTGTTTTACAATCCAAAAAGCATGGAGGACATGTTAAAAGGCATAAACACAAATCAGGAACCAAGCTTCCATTAAGAGTCATCAAGAGTCTGACACCCGGCTACCATTTGTTCCTTTGAAAATCTCTTCCTACATCAATTACACTTACTCCCACTTCAGAGCTGCAGCACACACCCAGAGTGGCATAAAATATCCTAAAGAAGATGAGCATCAGCCTGAGAGGAGAAAAGGATAGCAAGTGGTGATCTACAGAGCCAGAAAGAACGAAGCTAACTAGGGTGCAGCCTGGGAAGCAGCAGGAGAGAGCAAGGGGCAGAAATGGAAGAGAGAGAATGAAGAGAAAGCTGAACCAGAAAGACTTTTTAGCTGGAGATGAGTAGTGCGTACCTAATGAGAGACAATGAGAAAGAGAAAAGTGATGCTGGCATTGGGAAGAAGGGATGGATCATTAGAAATGGCCGTATTTTCTCTCCCCTGTCCAGATGGGGAGGGAGTGATAGAGAGGCTTTGGTTGGTATTAGCATCCAGCCAGGGTCAATCCACTGCTTCCTGTAAAGCATTCATCCCAACTTCAGCCCAACACTCTACTTTGTATCTTGACACCAAAACCACCCCTTTCTTTCTCCTTTATTTTCATTTCTTCTAGTGGCTTTTTTTTTGTTGTTGTTGTTATGCAGCCACTGCAGCACTGAAGACGCAGTAATTGGTTGTCTTTTGTTCCACAAAGAGTCTGACATGACTTCCCGGGGTGCCACAGTCACTCTGTCAAGTGTGAAGGCCCCAGAAGGCTGATGCTTTAGAAAATAAAATTGTATATAGAAAACAGAGAAGAAAAAAGTGAAGGTTCAGAGGAGGAGCAGGATGAAAAAGAGGAAGACTTGAAAGATAAGAACAAAGAGATGTGGAGGTTTATCAACAAATTTCTGATGTTTTCCCATAGAGCATTTAAATCACCTGCTCTTGTTTGGCAATTCCAAAACCATTTTAGGCTTACTGAATTCTGAGAGAAAAAATATATTTTGCATAGATGCCAGTTCCAGGAATTCTGTAGAAAGTCAAAGAGGGCATTTCCTCAAAATGCTGAAGCTGCAAGGAACAATTCAAACAACAAAGATTTATTGCACAGAAGGAGGAGCACATAAAGTGGATCTTTAATAAGTGGAGGATTTATTTTATTTTAAAAGGGTTTTTCAAAAGGAAAACACCAACATATCAGAGGAATTTTTACCTAGGATTCCATATGCAGACACCAAAGCAATATATTTTCTTTAACACTAACGTAAAACTACAATAATTCAGATAATCAATCAAATTAAAACAACAAATCTCCATGAACAAAAGACTGGGGAAATAATTGTGTCATTTTTCTTTTTTGGTGATACTTTCTCTTTCAATGTAATGATTCCTTAATTGTGTTTTACCACAATCACATGCCAGTGGTAGCATTCCAGCTGTGATCAGAATCCAGTACTAAGAATGAAGCAGCCTACTTATTTAGGCTAAGTAGAATATATGAAAGGAGAGGAAAGATAATCTCCCATTCTGTGTGCATAATATCTTTCCTTATATGTATTGTAGCTACGCTCAGAAAACTTTTATGATTTCATTTTCTTTGTATTTCTCCCACGAGAACTGCATCCTCAACCATCCTATAGGATAATAATACCCATCAAAGGAAAGGGATCTAAATCAAGGCAGAATGGCAATACATTTCAGCTGAGATTTCAGGGAAACAAAAGAAATCTGAGGGTTGATGTTGAATATGTTTTTTCACAGGATTCAGAAATGGGTTGTTGAAATAGCATGTAAGGAAGGGCTGCTGAGTAAGAGGAAGGCTGTGTCAAAAAAGCAGCCAGCACTCCAGCCATTGATGCTCAGACTGAGAGAAGAGAGGAATGAGATGAGGAATGACCATTTCCAAACTTGTATTAGATATAGTGAGGCTTCTGTGAGTATGATTGCAGAATGAAGCCACCACTCTGAAACACATATAAAGTTGTTCTGCAATCAAGGCAAAAAAATTGTAGAAAATAATGTCTAAAGAGGGGAGCAATTCCTATGATGCAGCCGAAAAAAGGCTTCAATTAACCTGAACTGGAGAAACCATTGAATTCCACTCAGTGGAATTCTTTCACAAGTAAAGGGATTTATGAGAGACCAGACAGTTCAGTAATGTAGGATGGATAAAAAAGGAGGGAGAGCCAAATCCCATCCAGCAGTATATCTGGAATGAATTACTAAAGTACCAGTCATAAGAGGGAATCTAAAAGGACTTTCCAAGTTGTGTGAGGGTTTTGAGGTGATGGTACAGCTCTCTACAAGAGGAGGACCTTACTTGTCTTTCCTAACCATTAGAAGCAGTAGAGTGTAGGATTAACTGAAATGTTCAGCACTATAATTCTTCATGTTCTGTGTAACAAGGGCTGACTACCTAACTAAAAGGTAGCATTATGCTTCTGCAATATTTTCAGAAAAACACTCATTCACTGTTAAGCCACTTATTCACTCAGACAGACTAAAATGCCTTTGTATTATCTTCTAGTGATGAGTAAAACTTAGGTCATGTCTCAATAAATACAAGAAAACTATAGGACACTACAGATTTTCTGGGAGCCTTATATATGAGGTACTTGAAACTTCACAAATTTTTATACAAAGCCATATATTATCTCCTTTCTTATTTAAATTCTTGGCTCAGTTCAAAACAAAGCTTGCAAAAACAGATGGAAAAACTAAGTGGACTACTCAAACCATAGGCACTGTGCTAGACAGAATAAAAATCCCTTTTCATCTTTGTACTGTTGAAATCTTTAAGTAAGTAATTTGTACAGATTCAACTCTCTCTTCTCCACTCTATGTTGAAGATTTCAGGGGAGTGAGTGCATGCATTTTTTTCATTGTTTCTAAACACACTCTTGCACATAATGATTACAGATTTGGAGTAACTGTTTATGCAAGGCAGAGGTCCAGCAATATTTTAGACATAGTAGTTGCAAATTAAGCCTACTGCAATACAGCAGCCCAACCTTCTGAGGTTATATGGTTCCAGGCATAAAAGCATTATGGAGACAAGTATTGCATTATAAATCATTTATGTGGGTACTTCCAACAATATGAAGAGTGGAACACAAGAAAGAGGGACATATTTCAGAAAGACTCTAATCTGGTTTTACATTAGAGGTACAAGAACAGAAAGTGAATAACCATCTATCTCAAAACCAGAAATGGTAGCACATTATTTACCATGCTAGGAGAAATAAGTGTGACATGAATTTTGTTGTTCAAGCTTTGCTTTATTTATTTATTTGTTTATGTTTTTTTTTTAGTTATTGTAATAAAGTTAATACATGCTTAATACTGTTAATAATTTTAAGTAAAGCTACTGCTAAAAAGATCTGGGAATGTGAGCTATTTCATGCAATAGAGGTTATTGAAACACTTTCCTAAGACTTCTTTCTCAGCGCTCTTGTGTCCCAACATTTTTTTAGCGCCAATTAAACCATGTAATTTGCTGGAAATTAGCTGCATCCCTCAGGTTCATCAGATGTTGCTCACAGGCAGCCTTTAACCATCCCAGAAATAACAGTGACACAATGATCAGTGGGAAGTGTGTACAAACAGCTATATCCCCAGATAGGCTCTGCTGGTTGATACAGCTCCTCCATCACTCACAGTGAGCTGGCCAGGGCTGGAAGGGATCCCTTTTCCTTAATTGAAGCTGGCAGCCATCACTGAAATCAGCCTTGACGAACGCCCCTCAGATCTCATGGAAAGAGAGTGGAACCAGCTGAGGGTGCACACAGAAATGTTCCTCTGTGCATGTGAATCCTGGGCCCACAATTCACCTGCACTTGTCTGCACCTTCTTAAGAAGGACTCCTACTCCTTTTGCCCACTGTTAAGTTTATCCTTTCCTCCAGACAGGCTTCAATAGACTAACATGCTAACCTTGCTAATCTTCCCACAAAACTTGGTGTTTTAAAACAGCAAACTTGGGTGCAATGTATCCTCTGTGTAAGCCCCATCTTAGCTGCTTGCCCAGACAGGTTATTCCAATTATCCAGGAGCACGAAAAAATGAGTTGTCTCCACCACTAAATCTGTCTGACCACTAAATCTGTCTGATCAGCAAAAAATTTCTCTTAGCTATGAGTGACTGCAGTTCTTTCTGCTTTGAGGACTCATCATATGAGAGATAGTTCATATGTCAATGCAACATCAACCCCATAGCCAAGCTGATGAGATCTGTCAGCACCCCAGCACTCAATGGAAGGTGGAATTTCTTGCACTTTTGCAGGAGAGAAATTTTAGGGGCTGACTGGACATTGCCATCCTAGAAAGAAAACACCTGACTCAGAATAGCTCTCTCATGTAAAACTTTAAATAACTAAATCCCAAATATCCGTTCTATTGACTCAGACATAGACCTTCTCTGCATTTCATTTCTCATGTAGGGATGAGAAATCAGCCAAATTAAGCCTGAGATACATCTACAGCATCCTAAAATCCAGTGCCCTTTTCCATTACTCACATGAAACATTTCAGACCCCACCTAGAGCTCCTGGGATCCATTTAAGAGAGGGAGACCATTAATCAGCTAATTACGCTGAACAAGAGTGGGGGTGAGAGATTGAAGATGCCCAGTGGCTTCATGGGTATTGCTGTGTGCCAAGTCCGTGACATTTTCATTGCTGTTCTTGACTTCACCTTTGCCTGGCTGTGCAAGTGTGCTATTTGGGATGTGACCCAGCTCACACCTGGGACACTACATTAATGTGTCTAGTTTTATCAAGGTTATTTCAGATATTCCAAAGCATTTGATTAGGGCTTACAGTAAAGACCCATTCCAACATCTGTTGATGGATGTCTGAATACTTTATCCCACTCCCTCTTGCATGCACTCACTGAAGAGAGAGAAGAGTACTTGAAGCAAGCAGAAAAGGAGGGTGGTCAGCGGTACAGGACCTCAGCTGGGAGAGGGAGTGCTCTCTGAAATAGCAGCACTGTCCAGTGCTGCACCTTTGTGCACTCTGTTGTGAGACACCCACCCAGTTTCACTCACGCTGTCAGTCTGTTCTCACAGGACAACTTTTCACTTTCTCAACTCCACTGTGCACCTCCTCCAGTCAGTCTATAGTTTCCCTGAATATGAATGAGCAGAAACATGCAAGGCACTGTACACAGGATCCTACCAGACATGCAGTGGACTAATGCTTGCTGATATTTACTGAGCACATTTTCCCTGGTAGGAATTTGGTGTTTCGCAGTTGTACCACACCTTTTTGATCGTGATTGGCATGACATGACAGCACTGTGTCTAGTTGTCATGTATTTAGCCTGTGATTCACTAGAACATGAAACATTTTTCATTTCCTGACCTTTTCATGGAATGAAATCTTACCTGTTTGTAGAAATCTAGTTTCTTTTTTTCTGTACTGTGAATGAGTCTGTACCTTGAAGTCAAGTTCCATTTCCATTACTCCAGCCTTCCAGTTTGCCCACTTTCTACTTCATGGTCAAGATTATTTGAATACTGCTTAAATAATTAGCCAAATACAGTTAACCAACAGCAAATTTTAGGGTACCAGTCTTCAAGATTGCTACCTAGACAGATAGATCTCTTATGAGATTTCTTCTAACCTCCCTCCAGCTTGATATTTTTCTTATATGCATCTCATTCTGTTGTATCCATTTTAACTATTTCTTGCCACGCTCAAGCTTTGTACTGAATGTTTGTCTCCTCTAGTTTCCTCATGACGCCTTAAGAAATGTTTTACTTTGATACAGATGAATTATTCCTACAAAATTTTCCTTCATTCTTTAGAAAGTCACTTAATTTCAGAAAAATGAAAATAGGTTAACATATGGCAATCTGCTTTTTCCAGCCCTCTATCACAATTTCTCCTATTTCCATAATATAGTTATGTGTTATTATCTTTCCATTTAAAAATTATTCGTAGAGTTTTACGCACTATTGAGTTGAGATAAACAGTCATCAGTCGTGGGTCACTTTTTTCCTTTTTTCTAAATTCAGGCACCACATTTGCTGTTCTCCAAGTATGTAGTGCTCTCTGAAGATGATGATGAACTACAGCCTTACCTCTAAATCTTTCAGTACTCAGAAGCAAATTGTGCCATATTGTATTTTCAGGGTGCCCCGATGAAGGGAAGAAAGTGATGCATCTGACTCTATGTTCTCAGAAGGCTAATTAATTATTTTATTATACTATATTACATTAAAAATACTATACTACACTATACTAAAGAATACAGAAAGGACACTTACTGAATGCTAAAAAGATAATAATGAAAACTCATGACTCTTTCCGAAGTCCCGACACAGATTGGCCAAGAAGTCAAAACAACTCACACCGGAATCCCAGGAAACAATCCACTGTGGGTAAATAATCTCCAAACACACTCCACATGAACAAAACACAGGAGAAGCAAATGAGATAAAAATTGTTTTCCTTTTCTCTGAGGCCTCTCTCACTGCCTTTCATCTTCACCCTGGGCAAAGGAAATTTTGCAGACAATGTGAATGCCACAGAGCCATATCTTCCAATGTGAGCTCCTAACAATATCCAAAGCATTGTGCTGTGTGGGATTATTTCCATCAGCCCCATTAGTTTTCTCATTTACATCGTGTTTTGGGCATGCAGTGCTGTATATTTTTATCAGAAACCTCTAAGTACCATTTGCAGAAAACCCAAGACAGTGTGTCAACTGAACCTGAATATCCACCCAGGTCCATTTGATAATAGTCCTGAAGCGATACCTGCTGATGTCTCTATTTTCTTTCATTTCACAAGATGTTAGCTGCACAGAGATAACCTCAAGCCATTCATGGAGTAGTCACTGCTCACCCAGTGGCTTTGGAGACTCCTGTCTGACAAACAGGGTGCCCAAGTAAAGTAACAGTTTTGCTGGGAGCTTCATATGTAATATGGCAAAGCCACTTCTGAGACATTTAATTTGGTTTTGATAGAAACTCCAAATGCTACTGTGTCCCTTTTTAAGTTTATAGGAGATCAAAAAGACTAGCTGCTCAAATATTTCTTGACATACATTGTAGGGGGCTTATCAGGTATCCATACATTCCAACATCCCCACCTATTAGAGAAGTAAACAGAGAGACTACATTTCTAGAAGATTTCATAAAATTAACTGAAACTTATGCCTTTTAGAAGTGATTTGTAATTGGCTTTTTTCCACGACTTTCATCATTTTATGATTTTTCCCTTCCACGTGGGTTGATCAGTTTTCTTTTGGATATTATGGATCGTATTTACCCTGCTGTCCTTGATTAGGTATGTCAGCTCTGAGCTGTGGGGTCCCCTGACCTCCACTACATCCTCCAATAAGTCTGAATGAACTCTTTTCAGTCACTGTGACCTAATTCCAGCTGGTGGAACAAACTTTTTGCACAGATTTCTTCTAAAAGGTTGAGAAATTCTTCCTTCTTTCTCCAAAGTTTTTATACTTCTACTGCTGAACTATTGCTGTAATGTTCCCAGCGATGTCTTCATTGCAATAAACAAGCTAAGCAAGGAAGGAAGATCCTTCTGGTCTGAAAAGCATCAGCAGACCTTTCCTGAACTTTGTGTCTGTGTCATTTATTACTGTTATCCAGGAAGCTCTGCACTGCAAGAACTCTGTTTATCTCAATAATTCTCTTGTATTTGTTCTGCTTCAGAGTTCCCCAAAAAACATGAAAGGTAATATATAGGCATGAAAGGAAAATAGTTATTGTCTTTAACTTTCTAGCTAATTATTTTTCCTAAAAATATGGAATGTTGGAGGTTCTGTGCCTTCAAGGTTTTGTCAACATAGGAAAGCTATAACAGCACAGTTCTGTGTTGATAGCCCTATAATTATCTTTATAATTGTCTTTATAAACCCTTGGCCTGTCTTCCTTTCCTTCCTTCCTGCCTGATTGTCTCGCTCCCTCCTCGCCTCTCTGAAAGCATTGTCAGCAAAAGCAAGAAAAGGAGATGGGAAAATATACTTTAATACAAAAGTAAAGAAAAAAATTACATATAACCATTTCATATATTAAATTTCCCTAGCATCACACTCAATTGACAGTCTAATCCAAACTGTAAGTTCCTTTATTTATTTTCAAGGACTTTTATTGTCTGGTGTGGGTATCTTTTTAGCTTCATCCCACACCTGTGTGTCCTTTCTGAGCTTGGGATCTAGCCCTGCTGAAACAGCAGGAAAAACTAGAGGCACCTGACACAGACCACACCCTCAGCAGGGCTGTTCTGAGACAAAAGTGATTTTATTTCTGATATTTTCTTTATTTATAAAGTAGCTATGTGAAAAATAAAACCAGTTGAGGGAGACAGCTGGAGGAAAATGTGAGTGCCCTCTCTTCACCACTCACTCAGCCTTGCTGTGAGGCCTTTCCCTTGAACCAGCAGCTCGTGCACTTCAGCCAAGGTGGTTTGAGAGCTGCCTTGGGAAGCAGAGTGCCACTTCAGCGAAACATGTGCAGAAGCTTCCTCTTGGCCTCGGGCAATCAAGGTCTCGCTAACTGCTTCGCCCAGGATGTTCTGGCAACATTTGTGCGCTCTTCAACCCACAGGAAAATGTGACGATAAAGATGCCAGGGCTCACAGGACTTTCCTCCATCAACAAGAAACCAGGGGAGTTGCTCACTTGGCTCAATGAGTAAGCCCATTTAGATAAAACTGTAGGCAAGGAATTCCTGCAACAATGCTGACATCCATAATTAGTAATCAATAAGTGCTGCAAGCCATAAGAGGTGCCAAGTCCCTTACTTTGGCTGTTTCTTGGAATATATAGCACCTTACATGCATCCATATATTTTTATGGATTCCAATGGTTTCAAAAGGATGCCACAGAGATCAGTCTGGTTTTGCACCCACCATGTAAAAACACACTCTTATGTGCCACTTATGTTTAAAGCTTGTTACAAAATGATACTGCAAATTCCTCTTTCTGTTACAGAAATAGAAGCACAGGAGTGATTTGCCCACAGTTGTGGAGGCAGTTGGTGGAAGAGCAGAGGGTTTGATACCCACAGCTCCAAACTCAGAGCGCAGCACCTCACTGTATGAATCCTTCAGCCTCTTTTCCTGCATGCACCTGCCTGTAGTTAATGCAATTACCTGATTTTCGATTGCCAGCATGCTGAGCTCTAGGAAGGGAAGCAGGAGGAATCAGCTTGTGTGTAAACTCTGAAATTTCAAAGGTACAATTTGTATACTGGGATTTATGCAAATTTTAAATCTGTTATACAAACAGCATTAAATTTCATAAACTTTTACTCTAAAAATTATACTACATACTATTCTTCTGGACATATTTTAATATTTTTGATCTAAAAAATCTCCTAAGTCTGTGAGGAGGATACAGCCTGTCATTGATATAATGGGAAATAAAACCTATAGAAGTTATTTTCCTGATACATTTTCCTATGCTTTTAAAGATATTTGGAGTTTGACAAATTTTTGAGTTTGGCCCCAGAACGATGTTGCGTCAGTTTGTGGTATCAGTTTCTGATTGATTGTGACACAATGTTTTGCCATCAGTGGCCCAGAACATCACTGGTAATGTTTCATTCTTTTCCCCTCCTTCTGCTCATAGGTTCCAAAACAATTTAAAAAAATAAAATGGATCCTGTAAGGATGGTGCTTTCAGAATGGATAAGTAATCCTACTAGATTATACTGTATTGAAAACCAAATACATATGACAAGAGTTTTGCCAAAAATATCTTTTTCAATAAAAATTTTCCTTTTAACCAGACCTTTTAATGAGCTTCATCTGTTCTTTAGTTTCTCTTCTGACACATACAAGCAATTCATATTTCATGAAACATTATAGCTAAAAAATTAGATCACCAGTTCTTCCGAATGAAATACAAGAGATTTCATCTTCAGAAAATCTGTTTTCAACAGGATAACTAACCAGCATATATTAAAAATGTATACAACTTTCAGATATCTTAGAGGGGGATAATACCAAAAGAACAGTCACCATTTTTTCGGTTTGCTTTGAAAATTGGAATACATGTTTATGTCTGATTGTAACAGATAGGAAGAAGGAGAGGGTATTTTCCTCAGCACAGAAATCTCTTCTGGTAGTAACTAAAATATAACCAGCACTCCTCCCTTCACCACAAAACACCACCACTACAAAAACCTAATACCCTCCCAAAAAAATCACATGATTTTCTTTGTTCCAAATGTACGGGGTGTAAAATGCTATTAAACAATATTCAACAACTTCTTTGGGGATACCAGCCCTAACAAGTTCTTATGTGTCAGATCCTCTGCCTCTTTCTATATGGCTGCAATGACAGAGTTATGTTTAATGTCTCTTGTTTTCCTTTCCTTGCAAGTGTTGCAAAACTAATAAAAGACTAATAACTAATAAAACCAGTAAGTTTTGCAAAACTAAGTTTTGCTTCCCACTTCTCCTCTCAGGTCTTTGTAGGTTCCCGCCCCTATCCAATTTCCATCACTGGAGATTTTAAAAACAGACCTTCTATAGCTGCAGTTTCTAACAAGTCATCAAGAATTGTACAAATTGAGGTACAAATGAGTGAGGTACAAATTAGCTTTCTGATAGAGTGTAATAACTGAACATAAATGCTAATATTAAGTATGGGAAGTGGGCTTCTTCAGAAATATTAATATATATCAAGCTAAGCAACTTATTTTGTGATTTAAAAAGGCATTATATGGGCTTTATTGCTTGTATTTGACTTGCTTCATCTCTGAGTTGTTATATGTGTGCATCTAAGGCAACTTAAAGCCACCAAATGAGACTTTCTGAAAGGCTCAATAAATTTTCCTGGGATCAGGATCAGAAATATCCTCTGTAAGATCAGCTCTGCAGTTCCAGAAAGGCTAGGCAAGCGTGTGAACATGAAAATATGTAACAGAGTGGGGAGGAAATCTGCATAAGAAACTGAGGAGTTTTCTCTGGAAGAAAGTTCCATGCCCCAGTTACCCCATCGTCACCAGTGCGGGTTGCCAAAGCACGTCAGTGTGCTAAATAGAGCCCTACTGCCTGCACTTCACACATTAGGAGAGAGGCACTGAAACTCATTTCTGCTCAAGTACCTGTGGTGTTTGCAGGGCAGACCACAATCTACTTCTCACTCTGACAGCCTCTGAGACTTCTCTGACAGCTCTGAAAACTGATCTCACTCCTGGCATATTAGCAGAGCCGAAAGCAACAGTTAGATCTTGCCATTACCTACAGCTGACTTCGTTGGGAAGCATCTTGTGTCGTTCAGTCTTTGAACATGATTCAAGTTGGACTTTCAGCCTCCCAGGAAAATGACTTGTTCTTATGTCTAGCACCAGCAAGTGTGTGGTTCATAGGCTCACAAGGAAAACATAAGCACTAAAAACATTCTGTCGTGTGCTAACAAGTCCTGCACCTTACTGTCTACTGTTCAATTACCGATGCGTTTGTGAGAGCAACCATGTTGTCTCTCAGCATTCATTTTGCCAAGCTAGAAAACACCCTCCTTTCTAGTCTCCTCTCACAAGCTATGTCTGTGGTTATTCCAATCCTCTTTTCCCTGCAGCTGCTCTTGCTTCCACATCTCCTGCATTTACCTGACTGACTGGACCTGTACACAGGCATCTATCTATCTATCTATCTATCTATCTATCTATCTATCTATCTATCTATCTATCTAATCTCCTACTAGCTTTTCAAAATGTGCAAAATGGTGTTAGCAATCCCCTCTCCCTGTTGAAAACATTTTCTGACATTTGGGCTTTCCATGCTCTTATCTTATTGATTCTTGACAGAAATCCTAAAAAATATTATCTATATATAAACACATTGCTCATTTTTAAAAGTGGGTTCTGAGTTTACTGAAGAATTTCCTGTTTGCTCCTTGCATTTTACATTATTTGCTCATTTCAATTATTTCAGACCTGTTGATAGCATTTTTCCTCTTTCTGTCAAATTCCAGCCCTTTCTCCTGCTGCTGATGCTCTTTAACCATGTATTATCTGCTCACATCATTAGTATACAAGATTATTAAAAAGCTACTAATTAATTAGAGGTCACAAGATCTGTTCCAAGGGATTCTCACCACTCTGCCTCCAGGAGAATGCTTCCTCATCTGGCACAGCCTATTTTCACAGCAGAACAGTGACTTAAATATGTGTTTCTAATGGCATGGTATCTTCCTGCAGTTAAATTCTCCGTGTAGTCACTGTAATTAAGACCTCTTGGATACCAAGTACCTCTTTGTATCCTACAGCACACCAGGCACCGCTTTCAGAACAGGATGGAAGATGTGGGCTGTGCAGCATCTCTCAGAAACACCCCATTATTCCGTCTGTCGCTGTAAGCGTGGTGATATTCTCACCAGTTTGTATTTGCATACAGAAGGGTTGTGTGTGATACAGCTTCCCCTCACCTAGCCTGATCCTGACCCCTACCCACAGGCTGACAGCCCAGCCCATCCCTGGCAGATTCCCACCTCCCAGGAGGTGCCCAGTAGCCAGGACTGGGGCTGCCCCTGTTTCCCCTGGCTGCCCAGAGATTCTCGCTGGGGAGCTGGAAAAGGCTTTATCTAGATGGTGAGGTCCTGCTCTACCTCCCCAGGGGACCACCACACCTCTTGTCCTCAGGGAATTGCTGTTCCTCACAGTGTCCCAGCACCTACCACAGTTAAGTTGCAGCTCTCTAGTGTGACCTGCTTTCCCCACTTTTTATCAACATGTGGTGTGTTCATCCATACTTGTCTTCCATAGGTCTGATACTGCATAATCATTTTTATTGCCCACATTTCTGCATACCACTTAACCCAGGGTCATGAACAGAATCATCTGCACTCCTATATTCCATACTATATTTCATGCCAGCGGGGGTTTGGGGGTGAAAAATCATGTTTTGTTGGAATCAAGTCTTTTACTCATTTTATCTGTTCTATATTGGTACACATATGAATATGAATATGAATATGAATATGAATATGAATATGAATATGAATATGAATACGCTAACAGATTTTCCCCTCAGTTTTTAGAGATACCGCAAGCTATTTTGTTTGAAGATCTACAGTAAGAGAACTGTGAAATCTAAGCAGAGAAGAAATTAGTAGTTTGAAATACAACAACTTGGACGTGTGCATTTAGGTCTGGATCCAAGTCTGGTAAAATATCACCATGGTTCATGTGGTACAGGTGAAGGGATTGAAATGTTTTCAGTATGAGGCAGACAATTCATCTTGTGCATGGGGACTGCTATGGTGTCAAGGCTCCCAAGTTGGTGTAGCCTCCAGATCTGCCCAACACATAGCCACTGCACACAAACACAAACATCATGTGCTCACAACCAGATGTATTTCCTGTTTCTAAGGAAATAAAAACAGGGAAATTGTTGGATCTTGGCTAAGTGGCTAACGCTGAGACCAAATTCAAAGGTAAGGGATTGAGACAGTCTAGATATAGGATAAAAATTACATTGGTTGCAGCAGGAACTGAAACCTCTTAAAATTGCATGATTGTACTGTAACATTATGTCCTGTCATATTTGCATTGTTCAAGTGGGAAAAAAAAAAGAAAGGTATATTATAGCTGGCCTTCACTGTTTCAGAGATGTCTGTAAAATAGCTCTGTTCATCTCTGAGGAGGCAGAAAAGGGAAAGTTATTTTAGAAACTTGCACCAGTGACAGCAATCTTTTGGACTTTTTGGTATCCAGATTTTCAACCCAAAAAGACAGGGATGGGATTATGGCAGGTCAGGGATTAGAGAAATACCACTGCTTTAGTCTGCTCCAGCCACAAATCCAGCTCCAGCTGGATTTGGAGCCCGGTCTCACACTAGCAAATGTCACAGGGGGGAGAGGCTGAAATGGCAGGAATTGGGGATGCCCAGTCCATCTGTATTTCCACCTACTATGTATGTTGGCAAGGCAAGCAAGGAAAAAGAACTCTGCCTGTATTTATGTTACTGCTCTGTTTCACTGCTACAGGTCTGGCCAGTCAACATCATTTGCAAGTGAGGCTCTGCCTCAGATTTGGTACTGGATTATTTCCTTTGAAGGGGGAGTTAAAATAATACACGCATTTGGAAACATAAGCCAACAACCGATTATTAGTATGTTCAACAGCATTTTAGACTGCCACTTCAATGCCATCCATTCATTACCCAGCAGAAGGAACATTAAAAAAACCTGAGAATATTTTGTGGTTATCTGACAGACTGAATATAAGGCAGTCAGTGTGAAAGCCTTTTTTGCATGTCACGCAGTAAAACTGAGAAAGATTGGTGGATTTCAAGTCAGAACACACCTGTTGCTCCAAAATTACTTGTTTTTCTATACCTCATATTACATATGGTAACCTTGGCAAAAGATGGTTAGCGGATGTGCAAGGGAATTTTTTGTGGGCATGGAGTAGGACAAAGTTTGTTAAGTAAATTTGTTTTGTTAATTGATTTGTTAAGTAAAATAAAATGGGCAATTCATCCCAGCAGATTGCTTTGCAGGAAGACAGGGACTCTCTATCCTGTTCTGTATGACCATTGACTTCAGGGACACACTCCAACCAAAACCCCAGTCTGCATCCCTCCCTTTCTCTGCCCGGTCCTTAGACCTTGCAGTGCCCTCCCAAAGAGGGGAAAATGAGCTTCAAGTGCCACTGATGGTGTCCTGACTGGCACAGAGGCACTGCTGCACCACAGTTCATATCACTAATTTCCCAGACATCCAAAGATGTGAGTCAAATCAAAGCCAATGCAGCAATGACTGCAGCAGCAGACAATTTTACAGAAATGAGAATGCTCGTGAATTTGGGTTTTTTGCTTCTCAGTCACGTGAATAAAATCCTTGGCTTCTGTGATGCTTTTTCTTTCCTCCTTGCTTTTGCTTACTTCTTCCTGCCTCTCCATATAGCATATACAAATGTTTTGGATACAGGCTGTGGGCTGGTTACCCAATTATAAACAGGGAAGCTAGCATTATGAAAATAGAGCTAAAGTCTATGTCAGTGTCACCATTCAACTACTACAGTAAATAAGATATTATGGTACTTTTTTATGGACCTCTTTATCTTAAGTGTTTTTTTTCGCTCCTTGTATTATCTACATCTCCCTAGAGAGAACAGTTACCTACTGTGGAAGAATTCTCAAGACTGTAGCTTTATTATCATTTAAATTGTCAGGAACATTAAGACATCATTGGTGACAACAGTAACAACTAACTAAAGCAGAAGGGAAGTAGTATTTTTCCATTATCTGTTTCTTTTCATTTAAATTTTCTGTGCGTCTTGAAATGAGGAAAAAACTGTCTTCTGTCTTGAAAATGTTTCACAGTATTCATTCTTCAGCCCTATTCAGAGGCTTCTTTAAGCATGAAATTATAAAAGTACTCCTTCATCCTATATTTGCCCATATAAGTAGACTTTGACTGGAAAATGTGTAATAATATAATTGTATAAAATTAATCTATTATCTATCTATCTATCTATCTATCTATCTATCTATCTATCTATCTATCCATCTATATTCAGAGTGGAATATTAAGCGAATGATGTCATTACAGTTGAGTAAGTCAGTAATAGGAAAAAATGTTCCTGATTTATTTTGCTATTTTTTCCTGCCTGTGCACTGGGAAGCCCATTCCTCAATTTTATTTTTGCTTGATAAAGAATCAAACTGGTGAAAAAATCTTGAAAGCCAGTTCTTCATCTATTTGACTTTACACTTTTTGAGTGGGTTGCTGACAACTTGTTAAGCTCAGCATCAGAATAAGACTTTAGAGTCCTAGTCTGGAGCTGCTGTTAAGTGACTCATTAAGAACATTTGACAGTCAGAATTTAGGCTGTTCTTTAACACTGATGGATACAAAGCATATTATTTTTCTTTTTTCAATGAACACGAGTGTATTTCAAAGTCTAAAAATCATTATAGCAAATATAAAATTGCTATATAAATCTGTTTTATTTTGAGCAAACCCAACACTATTCACCTGCAGACTTTCCTTCGCAAATTCCCTCACTTACAACTTTCTTGATATGGTAATCTTTGTCCAGGAGAATATTATCAGAGAGAAAGAAAAGAGCAATGAATGACCTTAAACTCAAACTGCAAAGCAGCATTTCAGCGACTTGAAGAGAAGCTAAGCATCATCTCATCAAAAAGTTAATATCTAATTTTTGACTGAAATATTTTGACTCAGAAGTCTCACTCTTTATTTTTAACTTTCACAAACTACAGTTTTTCTAAGTCTGATTTTTATTAAATTATTTGCCTAGCCAACAGAATGGCAGAAAATATTGAGATTTTGAAGAAATGCAGAGAAATACACAAAGGAAAATTCCCATGTAAACTGGCACAAATTATGATGATTTCTAAATTATCTAACACCAATCAGAAAATATTTGACTGCTCCTCTGAAAACATTAGCACAATGTTCTGCCATTTTCATAAAGGCAAATCTAATGTTTGAAGTTGTTAGGAATTGAATGGGGAGCAAAACAAAAAGTATCTTTGTAAGTCCACGGAATGCTTGCATCTTGAACACAAACCAATTCAATCAATTTGGAAAACAGCTTGGTGTAGTTTTGAAGTCGTGGTAAGGGTGATTAGAAATACAGAACAGATTTCATGTGCATATAGCCTGCAGCTCTTCATCTTGAAAAGGCAGGACTGAAGGAAGTCACCAAATAGTTCTACACAGTCTTAACAAGCAGCCAAGCAGTAATTACAAGCTATTATCAGTGTAAGAACTAGAGGTGCCCCAATGTTTTCTATTAGGAAGAGCAACAAATAAAACCGCACTTACACAACTTACAAATCAACTGCAGAACTCATTATTGCAAGACATAGAGGTGAGCTAGAGTTTAAACATATTCAAAACTGTTTCAGAGAGCTCCTGGGGAAAGATCTGCTGGCGTGGTGTTGAATGTGATGGAAGGGATACAACCTCTAGCACCTGTCAGTTCTGAAGAAGGTGGCTTGAGGGCACCAATGAAGAATCACCCTCTCTATTTCCTTCCTTTTCTTACATTTGTCCTATACATTTGCAGCTGATCCCTGTAGGAAATAATATTTGAGGCTGCAAAGACTTTTGACGTGACCCAGAATACCACCTCGTAGATCCTTAAGGAGTACAGGTAAATTCCTTTAATTTTCTTTGAGAGTTAAACTTAATGAATCTCTTCACTATTTATATATTCATTAGTCTGATTTAGTCTTATTCAATTTTGTCATCTCTATTATGATAACAGCAAAATAACAACTAATCAAAGTACTTCCTATTGGCAAGATTTCCAAATACTGCAGTCGTAAAACCAACAGTATCAATTTCAGCAACCCTATGTTTAAAGCTGCTGATACAACAGGCTTAATAATTGCCACATATGTTTTGCAAGACTTAGATCCGGGAGCCATCAGCGTAGATCATTACACAGAACATTTTTAATAAATTCAACTGTCTCTTGCATTTTTTTTAAACATGTTTGGACTCTGAAAATAGGTAGAATTCCCTAGTTTGTGAGACTGAAAATTTAAGCAATGGCTTGTGATTATTTGCTTTCTGCTAATAGTTCTTATGAGGCAGATTGCTGAAATTAGTAACTTCTGCATACTCTAGTGTTCTGTGAGATGTAAAGTCAAGGTGGAGTAAACAATACTTCATTGGTATCAGTGATGCTACAGCACTTTACACCAGCTGAGAATCTGATCCTTCCAGTTGGGATGGGAAAGGGAGACCAGCTGTCCCTTATGCTTTTTCAACAAATTTCTGAAACACTAACATTGCTATTAACAGAATTTACAATAAACTTGGTAAAGATGAACTGCAGTCACATCAGTTTCTCCCAGTGCTGACACAGCTTCTCTGTGCAAACTTCATACACAGGAGCCAGGGAAGTGTAGGCATAAAGCAATTATGGCACTTTTCTGTTTTGAGTTGGTTCTGTTGCTGTCAAACTGTAAAGAAGCAAAGACTGGACGAATCTCTTCCAAAATTATTTTGGCCACAGGCTTTGTTCAAGTTTCTCTGGATAAAGGGTTTCTTTGAAACAGTTTAGATGAAGCAAAAAGTTTCCTGAAAGCTGGAATTCAAGTCATCCATGTCATGCATTGGTACAAGTATTTCAGCCCATGTACACCCTGCAATCTCCTGTTTCATAGCAGATTCCAAGTCTGTCGTGCTTTTGCCACAAGGTTTTAACAGACTTTTGTTGCTCTCCTATATATGAATCATTTTAAAGCCACAAGAACCAACAAGAAAAAGATACAAACTCACAAAAATAACCCCAACCCAAATTTCATCCTTCCAGAATATCCAGACCATCAGGATCTGCATCTTGGAAATCCATCGATTTAAAATTTCATCCAGTGGGAACTATTTCTGACAAATGTCAAGAGCAGAGACAAAGCAAATCCTATCCAAATCCTGCTCTCTTCTAGTCCTGAAAAGCAAGGCTAAATAGTTGGAACTGTCTTCTGGAACAATGGAAATTGTCAGACTTTTAGAGTTCCCCAAGAACTATTACTGACATCTCTCATTTGAGGATTTCCAATGCTTTCACATAGAATGGAACATAGTGGGAGCTGGGAGAAACCAAGAACTTTCTGAAGAAAACCTCAGTGGTTAGGAGCTATGGGCTGCATTTACAATGGTCTCTAGCCTTAAAATGCTGGTAGACATCTGGCCAGAAAGCAAGTAGCCACTCGACAAATCAAGATGTGCAGAAAACTCCTCACAATGTGCCTATGTGTAAGTTAAAAGACCAAAGTTAAAAATCCCTTCTCTACAATGGTAACATCCTAATCTAATTTTTGCTGTTGCACAGGAATACTTTTCCAAGATGGTGAAGGAATTCCTCCCTTAAGGTATTAAGTAGCCCTTCTTCCCACCACAGTCTCTTTTGCAAGGGAGAGGGAAACTCCGTAGGCTTCTCATGAGGAAAGGCCAAATTGTGAAAGCAACTGGAACCAATGTGAGCTTTCCTGGAAGAAAAGATTAGGCACAAACTGATTTATAAATTCAAAACACTACTTATTAATAGATCTAGTCACAGCTGACAGTGAAATCATTAGTGGGTAGAAGAACAGAAGCATCTGGAAGCAGTTTTTATCTTTCCCAGGAATTTTTGAGTCAAATACTGCCAAAATACAGTCCTCTTGCTGGACTGTTAGTGTTTGCAAAATGACAAACAGGTGTTTCAATCCATCCACAGGTTTTTTGCCTTTCCCTTTTCTAATATTCTTGTGCTCTTCATTGTGAGAACTTGTTCTAATAAATTCTTCTCAGATATGTCCCTTTCTTTTTTTCCAGACATCAGCATTCGATCCTGCTGCTCTCAACCTCGATTAAAAAGACAAGAACTTCTCTTCTGCAACATTTTTTCCTGCCTTTTGAGTTGGTGTAAGTGATGTGAGGAAGAGTAGAGGAAAGGGAAAATAAATGTGCTGCACAATATACCACAAACCTATGAATATCCTTACCAGGCCTTATTCAAGATTAAATGTATGTGAAGTGGTGAATAGTCTAAGACCATAAAGGCTGTCCTTTGAAAAACTGCCTGGATGCCCTGCAATTCCACGTGTCTCAGGAGCTGAAGCCCAATTCCAGCATTTCACCATCCTTTCTGGGAGAAGAATCCCAGGTACAATGCAGCAAGTGCACTCCTGTTTGCAGTTTCTGACTGGATGATTTCAGGCTCAACAAATCTTTTCTTTTATTCCTCTTGTTCTGTCTAAGAAGTGTAGAGAAAGGGTATTTCAGATCCATTCCTTTGAAACATGAGGCAATACAAATAAAGTTAAGTAAGATATATCAAACAAGAAAAAGAAAGAGCCCATTGCACAAACTAGGAAAAAGGGACATAAACCTTAGCTGTATGTTTGGTTTTGTAAAATAAACTTTAAAAATGTGTGCTTTCTAGGTTTTTCGCACATTGAAATTCTATATTCTGTTCAAAGTCCTCTTTTCACTTGATATAGGACTGGCACATTAGTATTGTACATTACTGATGCCAGCACACAAAGATTGTGAAGTCAAAGTGAATGATATTCTACAAAATACTGGTTAGGGTTTCCTACACAATTTCCAATTTAATATGGAGCATTTAAGTATACAAATTAGGGCATATTTTCAGTAATATTTCCATTAATTATCCACAACTTTCCTCATCCAGATTCTATCTTTCCTTCTTTGCCTTCCCTTAGTTTCTACTTTCAATTTTCCATTTGTTTCCTCTATGTGTGTCTGATATTTACATCACCTGTATGTTGCTCTAGTAATCCCTGTAGAATCAGTCACCTTCTTCTTCTTATGCTGCCTTTAATTTAATCTTCCAAAGAATATACATATTTACTGTAGTGTGGAGCTAACCCATCCATGTAGCGGATAATGAAAACACAAAAGCAAAGGGAAAAAAGATATATAGTCTCTTGCATTTTTCCTCAAAATGAAAATTATTATATTCAATTAAAAAAGAATCAAAATCAAAAGAAAGATGCTATTGGTGGTCTAAAGCAACTTTCAGGAAAGTTATGCTTTGATTGAAGAGAGATTTGAGGATGGAAACTACCTGGAGACATTAGTTTCATTATTTTTGACCAGCATTTCATTTTTAAGACACCGAGCTCACATCTTGAACTGATTTGACTATAAGAAGCTGGAGATCATCAATCAGATTAAGATGTTTCAGAAGTGAATTTAAAACAGGGTATTTTGTACATATCTATACTGCATTTAGACACATTAATAATAGAGTCTCTGCCTCTTGGGAAATGACTTCTCATTCTTTATATAAAGGCTCCTAAGCCTCATAATACTGTATATTACTTCAAAGGCAGATCCTCCCACCCCTTTTGAATGAGGCTGATTTTGATATCTAGGCTGTGTTAATCCCTATCCATACAATATATACAGTTAGTATGAAGGCTGAACAGGTGCCACTATTAAGAAATATGCCCTCAGATGGGATGGTCTCAACCTACTATGAATAAATGTCTTGCATCTGTTGTGAAAGGTCAGTGGGTAAACCAAATAGGTAGACTTTTAAAATTATGACTCATTCTTTTTAAAGATACCTTTTTTCAAGAGTGTTTTTCTTCTCTCTTTTTTAGGATATAAATATTGCCACCCTCTGTTCATCTCTAAACTTGCATAATCACATTAGAAGTCTTCCCCATACTGTACATCCCCAGGAATCTCACTTCTTATCAGAGGAGGCCAGCACCAGGGGCTTAAAAGAGAGATTTTCCACAGATTGTTCTCTGCTTGGTTTCTGTGAGGATTTTCTGCTGAAGAACAGGACAGAATTACAACAGACTTTGTGATAAATTAGAATCATCATCATCACCACCATCATCATCATTATTTGTTTGGCTAATATCAACCTCCTGAAGCTTGAAATATGTACTTGAAGTTGTACAGCTTCAAAACAAATTCCTTGAAATGGTTATGTATGTATGAAAAAAATTATGGAAAAAGAAGAGAATATTCCTATTTCACGAATTAGAAGCTTTATAAAATAAATTCAGATTTCCTGGGGTTATTTGACATCTAGAGAGACAAGAAAATCATCAAAATTCACTGGTTCATGAAAATCACTGAGATCTTCGTCTTGACGTGTCTGCATAGATTTTAGCTACTACAAGTTTGGGTTCATCTCCCTAAGTATTTCCCACCTAGAAATGCGCGTGCAGAAGAAGCTGTCTGCCTGCCTCCCCCTAGAGGCGGTAAGGACAGACAAGTATCTCCACTGGCTGATTTAGACAATACTGGTTTCCATTACCTGTAGAGGTTTGTCAAACATAAACTGACTTACCTCATAAGAAACAATCAGTAGCTTTGCTATGGACACAGTAGCATTGGGATTCCATTCTGTGAGTCACAAAGATAGGCAAAAAAATAATGGTTATAGCAACCCAGACTTCAAGCTTTACAAATCAACAATAAATCTTTAGTGTCTAAGATCATGTGGAGACAACACAACAAATAAAACAGAGGCTGCACTAAGCTTTCAGCCATATGCAGGAAAAATTTCAGCATTTGGCTTAATTCCCACTATGATGCTGCCATGCATTCAGTTTGTAATTATAAATCTCAACTGTCACATGCTCTGGGCACAAGGGTTGGAGGGGCTGCCAAATAACACTTTCTGAACTTTATCTGTGATGCCTTGGAAAACACATGTATTTTCCCATGGGTCATAACCAAAACTCAGTCTACACAGACCAATTCATACCTCCTGCTTGGTCCTGGGTGTAGCTCCCAGCCCAGGCACAGGGGCTCCTGCTGAGGGCAGGTTGCTCAGCATCACAGCCTCCTCCAACAGCAGCCTTACCAGGAGAAACACTGACTGGTTTTATTGTCATTGATGTTGAAGGTTTATCTTCCGTAAAGAAGGAGCCATTTGTTTTAACCCAAGTAAGCTGAAAAACAGGAACCATGATTTCAGTTGGAAGTGCAAAGAAGCTGGAATTCTTCACCTGGATCACAGGAAAACACCTGTTCTTATAAAAAACTTCAAGCGTATCACTAATAACCAGGTTAAGACCATCTTAAGAGGAAGGTCACCACGATTCTTATTGGACAGAGCAAATTATTCCAATCCTTTTTTCTTTCAGCTATGATTTTGTGCACTGACCTTTGGAAAGTATGGTCAAATAGCCTTAAGCAGCAGTTGTAAAGCATAAGATCATTGCATGCACACTGATTTCATTAGGCAGCTCTGTATAAATTAGCATTACTGACTGGGGGGTATGCAACTAATGGTATTGAAAAGAAGTGAAGTCTGTTCATTCTCTGTGCTATGCCTGCAAGTGAAGCCTTCCTGCCCTTCTGCAGAGACACAGCTGCCCTTCTGTGCACTGCTGCAGATGTGACATGTTGCACAGACCCTCTAGCAGAGACCATGCACACCATGTGAGGGAGAGATTAGTAGCCATGTGAAGTGAAGCTTTATCTAGCCCAAGTAAAGGCTTCATTCACTGTCAAATTTTGCACTCTTAAGCAAAAGCAACCTCAGATCAGATTGACTCTGCCTAGTGTTTGAGCTGCTTCCAAGTAATGCAAGAGAAGCAAAGGTGAAGTCTCTTGTAAACTCTTAGGAGCATCCAGTATTTCTCCATCATATGGAAAATCTGCCTGAGGTTTGGTCCTTTAGCCTATGTTTTCTTCTTTATGAATATTAGGTTTATTCATGGGAAGGGTTTTGATTCTGGCAAGTGCCATTCTCATGATGGCAGCAATTATTGAAGCAGAAGGCTTGTTGGGCACATCCTAAATATCATAAGAGGTTAGATTTATCTGATTTTTTTTTCTAAGATTATTTCCCAGCTGGATCCTATCCTCTAAGACTGTCAGTGCTGTGCTGGTAAAAATGTCCCCTACATAGCTGAGCTCCCACCATGCAAATATCTCTAAATCTTTAAACACCCTGAAGCTGCCAGCAGGTTTAGTTGGATTAGCATTCAGGGTCACTTTTAGTTTTTATGGACCAGTTTGCTAATCTCTCTTGAGAACACTTAGCTCTGTCCAAAACTCAGGGAAGGAGGAAGAGAATGAAAGATTAGAAATAAGAATAAAATTAATCCGATAAGAGCTTAGGTAATGAATTATAAACAATCTGCCACTTGTGGCAACTGTAGAATTGTTACTAAATTATGGGAGAGGAAAACAACACAGGTCTGAAACAACCATTAAAAATTCACATTTCAGCTGCAATCCTGGTACTCAAGCTTGTCTAACTCCTTTTAAGTTATCTTCTAGGTCTGTTCCTTTCTATATTTCAACAAAACAATTGGAACTAGCAGGTGAGAGAGTTGTATTCTGCCACACAGTCCCTTCCCTAGATTGCTTCTAAGAAGCTGATGGCTGTCAATCCCTGCAAAGAAAGTTTGAAAGGCTCAGGGATGTGTTTTGTTTTCAGCAGCATTGACTGGAAACATGTATGTCTTGAAGATCATCACTTGGAGCTTTGCTATCTGTGCATGTGAAAAGGACAGATCAAAAGGTATCTTGACATATTTTTTGCTATTAAAGAAGGGACAATTCATATTCTCTGCTTTAATTCCCCAATGTCAAACTTGATCCATAATTTTAAGTAGTGTAATGGCAACAGAATTATCTTCCTCACATAGTTATGCTTACTTTTAGGAGGAACTTAAAAATACTGGGTATTCTTACAGGGTAGTCCCACACAAAAACAGAGCAAGTACAAACTTCAGGCTGTGAGTTCACTTAAACACCAAAATATGCCCAAGGGAGAAATCTTTCTTCCACTTTCTGTGGATGGAGAAGCAGGAGCAGATGGGGTTGAAATGAGGACAAAGGACAAAGGGAGCTGAGTCCCAGTCTCTGCATTTAGGTGAGAGGGTGACTGAGGAGCCTGAGCCCATCCCAGTCTTTGGCTGCAGCATATGCTGACATCTCCTTACCTCAATATTCCACTCCTTGGCTTGATCTAGGCTGGGCTTTTGTCAGTGTCTCCTTGAATTTTCATGGGTTAACTAAAGAAATGCAGCCCATAGTATACTCTTGTATGAAAGGAATTAAATCAATGTTCTTTAACTTATGTTTTACTTTGGCTCTATCTGCATTTCCTTCCAGTCTGAGATCCACAAAGTTGTCCAAAACTGTTAAGGTTCATTTCCACGTTGGGGAAAAATAATCAGTAGCTTGAATTAGTTTAATCCAATGCTCATCATTGACTTTTAACAATGTGTTTGTTTCAGGCTCATTTTGAGAAATATTTCAGATTTTCCTTGAGAGGTAGGCTCACTGCATACTATCAAACAGTGGTTATTCATTATTAAGGTTCTGTCTTAGCAAAATTGTTGCAGATATCTTTTTCACTAAAAATCCTTTCCTTAGGCTTTTTCCTTCTGGGAAGCTGAGGCCCCAGAAAAAGAATGTAAACAATGGTTATCTGCTGCTGTGGAATGCAACAGGTGATTTCTTGATTGGGCCATCTTCAATGTTTATAATTAATGGCCAATCAAGGACTGAGCTATCTCGGACAGAGTCTGAGAGAGCTGGCTTTGTTATCATTCTTTTCTTTTCTATTCTTAGCTTAGCTTAGCTGGTTTCTGAGGAAATCTTTTTCTTTCTATTTTTTTAGTATAGTTATAATGTAATATATATATAATAAAATAATAAATCAAGCCTTCTTAACATGGAGTCAACATTCTTGCCTCATCCTGAAAACCCCTGTGACCACGGTCACACGAAATCAATTAGTAGTCCTCTGTCATAATAGAACATGTCTCAAGTATGGTTTCAGAGGGTCTGGTACTATCCTGCTGCCTTTACTTCCTTTCATAGACCCACTGATGGAATAGAGTGCACTTACTAAATGTGCAGATGACATAAAGCTGAGGGGGGCTGCAGCACTCTAGAAAACTCTAACAGATTAAAAAGTGGTCTTTGCAAAAAGGAAAATCAGTCGGGAATTAAGAAGGTTTCATTCAATAAACTCAGATGCAACACAGTTCCTGCAAGTTAGGCAGGAATACTTCAGACAGGACAGAACAACTTGCCAAGAGATGTTCATAGGGACACAGTGGATCACAAAGGGAATTTTAATCAATTGTGGTATATTAAGGGAATTAACAGCTCCCAAACTTGAATGTCACCATTACGTGTATGAACAAGGAAATGATCATTAACACTGAAAATAATCCTTCTACACATAAGATCTCATGTGGGATACTGACTCTTGTTTCAGGCACCATATTTCAAGAAGAGCAGGGAACATTTGGTCTGAGAAGAGCAAGGAGATTCAGAGATCTAAACAATATGACCCAATCAGAGGAAACAAAGACTAAGGAGAAAAAAATGAAGGCAAAAAGGAATAAATCGTCTCACATAAAAAATATCACAAAAACGTAATGTGGAACACAAAATCATCCTGCAAGGAAAAAAGGATTAGTCTTTCTGGGCACCTGGTGGATAGAACAGAAGGCAATTCCTCAGTAACTAAGGGAAATTTTCTAATTGTACTGTTAGTTAAGGACTGGAGAAGTTTCCCATAGGAAGCAGTTCTATCTTTTCTTTGAGTTTCTTGAAGAACAGATAACACAAATGCCTGACAGGATTGCTTTAAGTACAGCTGATTCTGCTTTGTAGTTAAAGGATAGGCTAAGAATGCCTCTTGAGATGGCTTCCAGCTTCCTTTTAGCTCTAGTCTCTGTTCATTCTACCTTCTCTATGCACCTACAGCAGTATATCAGAAAGTAATTAAAACATTAAAAAGCACATTTTATATTCTTTCCTCCTAAAACAAGCAAATTAATGATACTAATAAAAATGGTTTGCTCACCGCACTCCCTTAGTGTGCTCTAATTACAGCACTGAAATATTTGTGCTTCATATGGGAGCTCTGCTTACTATTGAGATCCAGACTTCTGTCATCTGCTTTTTCACAGCTAAATCTGCAGGCAGCAGTAGGAACAAGGCAAGTCCAATCTTCTTGATACTGACAGCAGAGGAAATGAGAGCTCAGCCATTAGTTATCTTGGCATAAATAAGTATATCTCTTTCCCAGACTAGCAGAAGTAATCATGGATACATGATACACCATCACAGCTATTAGCCTGCCCAGCCTTAGCTTGCCTTGCCCTTTACCAAGTGTATTGAGCACATTAGCCAAAACTCATCTTCCCTGACATTTCCCAGTGCAGCTCTAGCAGGTAATGCCTGTGTTAAGTGGGATTCTTTCACTGGAAATGTCTGCTGGGTGCCTGCATTACAGCAGTCACAGAGGATCCCCAAGCCTGCTTGCTGGGACTCCAGCCCCCACAGACTCAGCCAGCCCAAGCTGCTTGGCAGCTGAAAGCAGGTTTTGTCATCTCAGCTCTGCAGCAACTGCTCCCATGTTGGCAGGATACCCCTCTGGCACACATGCATAGGCTTTTCCTGGTCATGCTTGTAAAAACCTCCTGGGAAGGTGCCTAGATAGAGTCAGGTTATTAATGCAGAGCACAGGATTAAAACAGCATGGATGTCAGGGTAGCCCTCCTGGTGCTTGTACAGCGAGGGACACCCCCAGGCAGAGGCAAAACCTTGTTTGCTCTGCCCCAGGTGCTCTCTTCAAGGGGCCATTCCTGGCTTCTTGTCTTCTGCTCTCACAGCAGCTTCCTGCTGCTGGGAATCCTTGTGCATGAGACTACACCTGGTGTCTCTTAAACACCCTCCCCAGAAGAGCTGCAGCTGTATTGCCCTCACTGTGTCACCTCAAAGCAGGTGTTTGTGGCTTTGCTGTCACATTGGAAGAGGGAGAGAAGGGTTCCACATGTGACTGAGCAATGAGTGGTGCCAGTTCTGTGATCAGCTCACAGGGTCCTGCCCCTGCTCAGAGTCCCAGCCTGTCAGAGCAAATATTGTTTTGGCCCATTTACTGGGGCTAGAAGCAATAATCTGCCAGACAAAATGAAGCCAACACTTAAAGCGTGCTCACAATAATTAATGGGTACTCCCAACACTCAGTGTGGGACCCTATCCCAGGAGTCTTCCTGAATATCTTGCAGTTAGCTGGCCGCATACTTCCAGTAAAAAAAACACCTTCCCAGACCTTTCCCTTATTACTCTGTATCCAGTACACTGCCTGGTAAAGAAAAACAAATCAAAAGGGATGATGCACCAATCTTTTAAATCTGGACAGATAAAGAGAAGAAATAAGAAAATAAGGAGCTGTTAATTATTCCAGACCTTCTGGCAGCCAAAAAACAGAGTAAGTGATGGGAGGGCATGCCTCAGAATTCTTCTCTTTTATATGGAAATGTGGAATGTGCTGTTAAGACTAGATTAACTGCTCTGAATTAATAAAATACAAAACCTGAACATTTATTCAAAATTCAGGCCAAACTTCAAGCTGCTTTGAGGTTGACAAACAAAAACAAAGACTTTTGTTTTACCTCCTGCTTACATTATTTTTTGGTTTTGATCAGCACAGAAATACATCAGTGACTGGTCTCTGTCTAAGCAAAATCCAGTCATGCTGGAATGCCTCCAGAAAATCTTCACACATCCATTCAAATGTCGCACTCTTGGGAGATCCAGGTAAATGGGATAAGCTTGCAGATTCTTTCACCTTTCAGAATCTTTCTTGTCTTCAGTAATTTTTCATTTTCTGAATATTTCTCTACTTCAGCACAGAGAGCAAATGCTAGGAATGTGACATACATACTAACCACTAGTGAAATTAGGTTGAAGGAGAAAGGATTTATCAATTAAGTTGCAAGGGACATTAAGAGAAGACAATTCCTTTTAATAAGAGGAAGGAAGAAAGATTGTCCTTCCTTTTTGGACATCAGTGTTCTAATATGATACTAACCTCTCTAGACAACATTATCAGCCTATAGGTATCCTATTTTTCTCTCTTTATTAACCAGTGGTGTTTTTCTTGGTCTAAGAAGAGCAAAATAGGTTCACAGTATTTCCTTTTTCCAGAGAGTATAAATGCAATGTCTTACAGCTAAGCCATCAGGTTATCTACTGCCCACTTACAAAGACTGCTTTTGTAAAATCTTTTCCTTTCTTCTCCTATATGCACTATCTCATGGGAAAATAAAGAAAACCCATCTTTAAAAGTCCCTGTCAGAACCAGCAGCAGGAGAAATGTATGTTTCTGCATATACACTGAGAGTGGGGGTGCTGGATGTGAGAGAGCATATCCAAAGGAAGAAAAATACAGAGAATCTTCTTTTTTATTTAAGTAGAATACTTATATGATACTAATATATATATTCCCCAACATGGATCATAGTTAAAACACCGTTTTGAATGAGAAATGACCATGTTGACTAACTTTAGTCCTTTAAAAATTCTGGTTTGTGGGAGTTCTGAGATAAACTGAAAGCCAAGGAATGATAATTTAAAATAATGTCTTTTATTTTTGAAATGAGACTGACAGTGGCTCACAAAAGTGAGATTTGTTACAGTAACTAGCTCTGGAGGAAAGTTTCTCACTGCAGCATGAGAAACCTGAAGTATTATCCATTGAGTCAGAGCAGACCTTCAGTGCTTTCACTAAAAGATACCAGGACATAAACTAAAACATAAAAAACATATATTTGTCTTGTGTGGCACAGGAGATGAATCTTCCCTCTTGTGAGTGTTCAGGACTTTCAGCAATGAACAGCTTAGTCTCAGCTGTTGTCACACCCTCCACCCTTTTCTTTGACCCCTCCAGGTATCCTGGCACTTCTGTTAATAGCATGGTTCCTCTTGCCATGTTGCCACCACAAGCATGTCCATGAAGGTTTTGTGAATCACCAACCATCTTCTGCTGGCTGCAATTAAAATGCAAGAATGACAGGAAGTCTCAAAGAAATTTCCAACAGTAGCTCTTCTGAATATCTGTCACACCCCCTCCTTGGAGATCTCAGAGTCTTTGGGGACAATATAGCTTTAATATTTTATTGTAGAAGAAGAAACAGTCTTTTGTCCATGGTAATGCAGAATAGCTGATGGAGCTGGATAAGAGAACCAGTGTCTCACTGTAATTTCTATCTTTAACCCTAAAATCACCTAATTTTAATGAAAAAAAAAAAAACAAACAAACAAAAAAAAAAGCCCACACCAAAAAAAAAAAAAAAAAACCAAAACAAAAAAAAAAAACCACCAAAACATTTCATCATTTTGATGGTCAGAATAGGGAAGTCAGAGCTGAATGTTATGAAAATTGTGTTGCACCAGCAATGGGGCTGAATCATTCCACAGGGAACAATAGTAAAGGAGACAGACAATGCTGTAGGTAACAGATTATAAACTCTACCATAATGTCCAGTTTTGTCATCTTAATTCACAGAAAATGTTGTAATATCCACAATAAAATGTGCTAAGGGAGGCGTGCAGATTACTGGTTCTCAAGCATGGTGCTCCTAACAAGACAACAAAATGAGGAACAGTGGCATTTTCCAGGTAACAAAAGGGGAATAATTTGTGTGCCAATGGTCCACCCTGACCTGGGACAGGCCTAAGGGGTAGTGCATGTAAAACTGGAGAATATTGTGTGCAACAGCTGGGAGGTGCAACCTTGGCAGAACTGATAACCAAAGTAAGAATTATCAGGGCAGCCCTATCATAATTACTAATTAAATAAAAATTATATCATCAGAAAAAAGCAGAACTATTAGAAAAAAAATACAGTTTTGTTTCTTTGGGGAGGTGTGCTGGTTTGACCAGGAAGTGGAATTCTGGGATGCTGTGGTCAAACCAATGGGTGCTCGGATTTTGATATTGGCACCTGATGTGGCCAGTGGGGTTTGGACACAGCTCTGAGAACACACAGGGGTTAAAAGCAGAGCTGCATACCTGGGAGTTTCTCGACTTCGAAGGAAAGAGGACGGATCCCCCTCCCCCGGCCAGCTGCTGCTGCTGGGTGGGGGAGGGGCAGCCATGTGGTAGGCCTGGGCCTGCACAGAGATGGGGGGTGAGGAGGCCCTTGAGGATGGAACGGTGGAGGAGCCCCGGGAGGCATCGGGCAGCCACCCCCCCCAGGGGAGATAGAGAGAGAGCCGGCGACAGAATGTGATAGCGGCCGGCCCAGGGGGAGAAGGGGGAGTGTGCGGCGAGAAGGTGCCCGGCCAGAGCAGCGTGGGAGTGCCGGAGCTCTGGGACAGGCAGAGACTGAAATTTTTAACCCTTTTCTTACATGATTGAGACCTTGCAAAATGCTGGTCCTCCTGGAACCGAATAAGAAGAGAGATAAGAGATGAGATAACAAGGACTAGGCCCGAGGGAAGGGGAGAAGATTGGCTGAGTGGGGGGAGAGATGAAGTGGCCTTTTGGCTGGACTTTTCTTGTGTGGCCATAGACTGAACCATTTTTATTCGTGTGACACAAAGACTGCATTTAGGGGGAGGCAGTGCCTCAGAACCAGGAGGGTTCATTGTGGAGACCCCTTGGCCCCAGGGGGTGAAAAAATGGGGGGGACAGATGTCTTGAAGGAGAGACTGTGCCTTTTTTGGAATGAGACAAGGCATCCTTAAAAGACAAGCCTAAAAGCAGCTCTGGTCCATGCACAGTGGTGAGAGCACTGGGCATGGAAAGAAGATGTCACAATGGCAAAGGACTTTCCGGGCGGTGCTGAGTGACATGGAAGCACACGAGGTTTCAGCGTGTTTCCAGGGGAAGCCTATGGTGCAAGAAGGACTCCTCTCCTCTTCATGAACTGAGAATTGAGTATTCTAAAGGGTGGTGCTGGACTGAGAATTGGTGATTTGGGGGAATGTATTACATTGGGAAATTTGGTGGGGAGGAGGAGGAAAGTGCTTTTTGTAAGGTTTTCAATTTTTCCTTATAGATTTTTCCCTTATAGTTTTTTCCCTTCTTTTCTTGTAGTTTAGTTAATAAAGTTTTCTTTATTTCTAAGCTGGGGCCTGCTTTGCTTATTCCTGGTCACATCTCACAGCAGACACCAGGGAGAGGGTATTCTCATGGGGGCACTGGCTCTGTGCCAGGCAAAAACCATGACACTTGGAAAGACTTGGTAAGAAAATAGAGAGAAAGGGAATGTAAAGTGAGGCCATTCCAAAGACTGGGGCTGATGCACTATTTGGTTCATGATGATCATCCCAATGTTGACCAGGGAGTCTCCAGAAGGCAAAGACCCTCTTGTCAGTTCGTTCCTTTCCCTATATCACAGATCCCTGTGCGCTAGAATTTGAAGGTTTCCTGAAAGCAAAGGTAGATGCTGTGTGTGTTTGAAAGCCAAGAGCAATGTGCCAAAGAGGCTGCGCTGAATCGATGAAAGGGCTTTGCCTGCCCTAAAAACACTGTGTAAAGTCACAAGCCTCTTAGAGCATGAAAGATGCCAGTAAATTGGAAAAGACTCAGAGAAATGTTGCAACAAATGATTAAGAGACAGATGGACTCACGAAAAAAATATTGAAAGAATTGAATAGGAAGATAAAAGGAGGTCATGCCAGGCAAAGACTGTAAATAACAAGGACAAAATCAATTATTTAAGACTGCAAAAGGAAATATAATCCACTGTCACTGAATAATACTGAGCAGAGGAACACTCAGTCTGCAAATTTGTAAAAAAAATGTTTCTTTTCTGGTCCAATAGGTTAAAGAATAAGCTCCCAAAGGACATGATAGATATTGTACAACCTAAGGAAATTTAAACTTAGAATCACAAAAATCAAGAACAAGAGATGTCAGCAGGGGTGGAAAAATCAGCCTCAAAATAGTAAGTAAATTGTATGTGCTAAGACACTTCCCTATTTCTTTTTTTTTTTTTTTTTTTTTACTTCTTAATTGTGGCAACACATTGGGAAGATTGTATATGTATGTTTTATTGTTATTATTATTTCGTATATGTGTTGAGAAAAACCTCCTTAACCTGCTAGCCAAACACTTACCAAGAAATTTTTTTCACCTCAGAAACATTTGTATTGCAATGATATGATTTCAAATCTTTTGAAGTCTGGAATTGATCACAAATATTTTGAAGTTCAACCTGAATATCTTAGAAAGGTTAATGATTCATCTTCCTTGATTAGATGATCACTTGCAATGCAAATATTAGCATGTAAGTATTTAAATTTCTGAATTTTGTAAAAATGTATGCATGTGGCTTTGAAATTTGCCTTTCAAGTTTGTGCCAGTTGCAAAATAATCAGGTGGTAACACCAAGAGAATACACAAGAGACCTGCACTTAATCTTAACAGAAATAAACTGAATTAATGTATTTCTTCACAAAAACTTTCTTGAAATATTTGCCTGGCTTTAATTTGATTATACAGCACTCTCATTCCTGCTGAACAATAAAGACAGCTACAATTTTTCAACAGACATACAGTGAACCAGAATATTCAGCAGTGGTTTGGCGAGGGTGGAGGAAGTGTTGGTGGATTCTGGAGTAGGCCCTCTGGCCACAGATCAGGAAAGCATTTAAATTCTTATCTTTTCAAGGCAGCAAAAATGATATATTTGCCAAGAATGACAGCCACTTTCAATTATTTCAGAACAAAGGACTTAAGACTGTCAATTGTTATGTGTGGCCAAATGGGCCCTGTGAAGGCTTGATCCCATCACCATACCAAATATAATCATAGAATCATAGAAGACTTTGGGTTGGAAGAGACCTTAAAAATCACCTGGTTTCCAACCTGCATGCCGTGGAAGGGTTACTCTGTCCTCAGGCTGTTCAAAGCCCCATCCTACCTGGTCTTGAACACTTCCAGGGATGGGGGACCCACAGCATCCCTGGGCAGCCTGTTCCAGTGTCTCATCACACTCATAGTAAAGAATTTCTTCCTCAAAACTAATCTAAACCTACCATCTTTCAGTTTAAAACCTTTCCCCCTTGTCTTATCAATCCATGCTATTGTAAAAGTCTTTCTCCACCTCTCTTACAGCTCTGTTTAGGCACTGAAAGGTGCTATAAGCTCTTCCTGCAGCCTCATCTTCTTGAGGCTGAACAACTCCAACTCCCTCACCCTTTCTTCTCAGGAGAAGTGCTCCAGCTCTCTGATTAACTTTTTGGTGTCCTCTGGACTTGCTCCAACAGGTCCATGTCCTTCTTATGCTGGGGACCTCAGATTTGGATGCAGGACACACACGGAGTCTCACAAGAGCAGAGCAGAGGGGGAGAATCCCCTCCGTCACCCTGCTGGCCATGCTGCTTTTGATGTGGCCCAGGACAGACTTGACTTTCTGCGCTGTGAGTGCACATGGCTGGGTTGTGTTGAGCTTCTCATCCACCAGCGTCCCCAGGCCCTCCTCCACAGGGCTGCTTTCAATATGTTCTCTACTCAGCTCGTACTTGTGATTGGGATTTCCCAAATCACACACAGGATCTTGGCCTTGTTGGGTTTAATGAAGTTCACACAGGCCCACCCCTCAAGATAATGAAGGCCCCTCTGCACAGCATCCCCCCCCCAGCATGTTGACAGAATGATGCAGCTTGGTGTCATCAGCAAACTTGCTGAGGGTGCACTCAGTCCCACTGTCCATCTCCTGAGAAAGCAGAACAAGAGCTTGTCACTGCAGACTTTGTGCAGAATGTTCTGGAGGATGTCGGAATCCAGGACATTCCTCTGACTGCCCTGGAGGACTCGAGACCTTGGCAGGGGGCTCAGAGACCTTGGCATGGAGTCAAAAACACCTGTGCCTGTGATTTTAACCCATGGAAACAATTACCAACTTTGTGCCAGGAGTTACAATCCGCAAGGGTTTGAATAGAATGATAGTGAATTTATCACTGGGTGAAAAAGTAGAATTTTGGGGTTTTTAGAATGGGCGTTCAGGAGGCAAGATGGAGGAATCTGGGCGTGTTCAGTCTTTCTCCTTCTCCTTCTCCTTCTCCTTCTTGTCCTCCATCTTCTGCTGTGATGGTGGCACTTCTGGATTGGTTTAGAGTAGAGACAGACTGTCTAGCATAGGTGATAGGTATTGGAAAACATTGTAAATAAAATAAATGAAGATTTTAGTATAAAAAGATAACATCGCCCCAAGGGCAGTCACTCTGCCTCAACCTGACCTGCTGGACAGATCTCGGCAGGTCGGAGAAATAATGGTATAGATAAGAAAAAATAAACAACCTTGACAATGAGAGCTGAGGAATCCTGTCTTCTTCTTCAGTCTCGGGGCTGGGAAAAGGAGACTTTCTAAGACCTTAGGGTCATGTCGACACCAGAGACCTCATCAGGAGGATAGTGGCAGGGGGTCATATCACACAGAACCACTTCTCACTCTCATAAATCCAAATATCCTACCTATAATTTCTCATCTGTGTGCCATAATTCCAAATAACCCAAACACTTCCCTAAATCCAGGGTATGCCTGCACTAGACAGCAACACACACACACGAGTAAAGGAAAAAAAGATACAGGAGCAGTTTTCTGTAGGAACTTCAAATGTAAATTTATGCTATCCCTACCACACCTGATAAAATGAGATGGACTGCCTGATCCTTGTCATTTAAACCAAAGATAGTTTAAAAGGTAATTTTAAAATCTTCTTTGAAATAATAATTTTTTCTCAACTTTGGCCCGTATTTCATTGTTCCATTGTCACCTCTCAAATTATTATATCCCACATGGCCAAGTAGTTCCACTGTTCTGGGGTCATGTGTTTCATTTGAAGTGTAAAAGTGTGAAGCATATTACTAGGTGTGATATAAAAATTACTTGTCAGCATTAGCCTACCTTTTCCCTTAAATTACCCTGTTTAAAAGTATATAACTTTCCACTTAGCGAAAAAACACTTTTTGCCTCATTTACCTTAAGTCAGAAATACTCCGTCAACTTTAACAGAGTTACTACTGACTTCTAGCAGTGAAACTGAGGACAAAGTTTGGTCATTGAGATTCAGCTACTATTTGCATACAAAGGATCTCCTATCTCCATGATCCAGAAAAGAATTTATTATATAAATAATATCAATAAATCAATAATGAGCTCTCTATATCTAGATTTGAGATACACATCTTTCAATAAGACTACGTCAAACACTCACAAACTTAGATGAAATGCCTCTTCATCATTGCTGGGGAAGGTAAGCCTAAAGGTGTGAAATTATAACTAAGTGGGCTGCTTTCATTTTCTGTTTTCAGTGAATGTCCACAGCAAAGTCAACGAGACATGGGATTACACATCATCTCTACAAGTCAGTCCAGATACTTAAATCCCTATTTCACATTGTTTCAGAATTTGGAATACATGTCTTGCCTAGAGACACAGAAAAGCTCAAAAACCCCAAGCAATGAAGTTGCATTTTGGGCATTCCCTAATTAGCTGTATGTAAACTGATTTGTCAACAGAGCCTTGAGCATCACAGCCCACATTAGTCCAGGCCTGGATGCCCTCCATGCAGACCAAATCAGTCCAGCTTTTCTAATTGTTTCAAGCATGGCTGACAACACAGACAGGGCTGCATTGTGCTCAAGAACAGCATTAGCTCATTTAGATAAGACCAGAAACCCATGCACATGGATGCGCACATGGAAACTGCGCATCAGCTTGCGCAGTATAATCCATGAAAAGTGCCTCATCTTGGAAAATGGGAAGCTGGGGGCTGAACTCAGCTGCCCACAGTCGTAGACCAGTACTTTATGAGTGGATAGGCTAGCTATTTCCCCCTTTTATTCAGTCAATTATTTTGAACAGCTAGCTCCTCTTTGCAAAGCTGGGAGTGGGTGATTTCAGCACGGCAAGGCTGGGACACCTCTAGCTTGGTACACAGTGTGTTCTCTGCATGTGTGACTGAATGCAAAGGCAGGGAAATGAGAAATGCATTCCACAGGAGCTGTTCAATGGCCAAAGCAACACCGTGTTCAAACAGCACGAAACCTCAATTGATTCTCACTGTGCCATGATGTTAGGGTAGGGAATGACTGACAAAGAAGAGAGCATTCGACTGAGCAACGAGCAGCACTCTCTGCATGAGTCTCACTAAATCTGGACTTCCAAAGACTGAGCAGTACTCACGTCACTCCCTTCAATCACAACAGCTCTTCCCTCATTGATTATTATTAATGATGGCTGAGCAAGCTGGAGGAAGAGAGTAACTGATTCAGAAGATTGACCTTGTTTGAAAGGGTAGTAGCAAAACTGGTGGTCACAGATGAAGGCATCTGAAAAACAAGTATGCCCTTTAATAAGGCAAATATTTTATCCAACAGGAGGTGTCCACAACAGAAAATGGCACATACTTATTACTATAGGACATGAAATAACACGACACAGACATGCAGCTCTTCCAAGGGTAAAAAAGAATCTTTTAATTTCTGACTCCAACATTTATAGATTTCCAAAAGTGAGAGTGGATTGGAGAGTAACACTGCCACCTCTCCAATGACACTGAATAAACAAACAGTCCATCAAATTTCTCCTCCTCCATAAAAGAATGCAAAACAATACGTTATTTACATAAAGTGTGTGAGAAAGTTCATTACAAGAATGTAAACATCAGAAGGCTTAGAAAAATTTAAAAAATCAGGGCGAAACATGCTTGTCTCAAACCTCCTTCTATACCACCATAAACCTGAATTATCTATTCCTTTCTTCTACCTGTGAACTAACATGCATTCACCTGTGTTTGCTGTTAATTTTTTTATGGGTGGTAGAAAGAATTCTCCAAATATTCACCTCCCCAGACCCTGTTAGATGATGAACTGATAGGGCACAGTGTCACTTATTTCCACACATCTGGGATGCCAGCATAGTTAAAGCACTGTTAAAGCCTTCAGTACTGAGAAGTCAAATGGATGAACAGACGAGACCAATGTGGAAAAGTCATCCACTGTCTACTGTTTTTTGATCCTGAGCAGGATGTGTGAAAAAATCAACAGAGTTAGCTTTTCCTCTCAGGCAGTAATGGATTAAGCTGCCTACCTAAAAGAGTCACATCAGCATGACAAGTAAAGAAAAGTCTTTGGTTTATCAACTCTTTTTAATCACTGAAAGATCTTTTCGATTTAGGAACTTCCCTTGTCCATTGCCATCCTTGTTTCTCGGCATATCCAGGCGTGTCTAGGGCTGTCATGATCACTGAGGGAGAAATTCATTTTCAGGTAGAAATCCTGTGCCCTGTGATTTTAGTAGCCAATTTGTAGCCCTGCTAGTTACCTGTAAAAAAGATTCAGTTGTTTTTTTTACTGCAGTCAGGAGTAGCAAGAGGAAACTGTCTCTGCTCAGCAAAGGAAATGTTTTGGTGGGATGGCAGGAAAAGTGACACAGAATTATGAACACCTGCATCTGGACTGCAGTCATAAGTGAAACTCTGCTGCCACCAGCTTGTCTGGGATTTCTTTTTGCTGGCAACAGAGTAATTCCACATTTTGGTAGCTTTACGTGTTCAGCCCCTCCCTAATGTAATTCCTTGTTGTTTGGTACTGAGCCACAGAAGTTAGAACTATGTCTGCTTCACTAAGATGGAGATGGAGGTTCAAGGAAGGTGTCAATCAAGTTAGAAAATTCAGCCTCATATGGAGATGTGGATATCTTGCAAGTTCAGGTAAGGTTCATTTATGTCTCTAAAATCTAAGTATAAAACCATAAACAAATACCATACCTTGGCAGGTGAAGGAGAAGCAGAGGGGAAATAATCTAAAATCTCTCCCCTGTTAACATTATTTTAGAATAAACTTCCAAAGTAGCATTTGCTTGCAAGGAAGAAGTAAAAGAAAACCCATCTTTCTGTACCTTTCAGAGCTAATGGTCTAAGAGAAGTGACAGGCAGACTATAGTTTAGAGAGCTGTATTTTACTTTATATTTTATTTAAAACTTGTTGAATGTGAAATATCTATCTATAGAATGCCCTCTTGTATAAGGGCATGCCTGTCTGCCAGATAAAGCATCATGAAGTTCAGAGAAAAATGCTTTGAAGCCTCTTAGGAGAAAACAGTTCTACTTTAATGAAGTCCATTATGGGCCTCAGCTTTCAGTATGAGCAGGCACTTTCAAAACACATCTAGCAATGAAAATGAGACTCTCTCATGAGGTGTAAAAGTTGTGACAAGCCAGCCGCAGATGGAAATGACAAGGTTTTGCCTGCCACAGACAGCTCAGAAAACATTTCAAAGTGTACTGGAGACACAAGGAGTTACTGGATTTCAATCAGGGCTCAGTAAAATCCATTGCAACTGGAAATGCATCAGCTGAACCATGTATTTTCAACAAGGTTAGAAATGCATGAGAATGCTTTTCTCTTGGCATTCTCCCTTCAAAGCTATGGCATGAAGATACGTGACTGAGGCTGTAAGACTATTTTTATAGTTAGGACAGAGGTATTAGACTCAGGAACACAGGTTTGCTTTCCAGCTCTACACTGCCCAATTTCTAGTTGAGTTTTTGTATATTTATTTTTATGCTTCAGATCTCCCTCTGAAAAGTGAACCCAATATTTTTCTCTTTCTTTTTGTGATTTTGCTTGTATAGCATGGGTTTTCCTCATAGTACAATGGAAATTTGGCTTTACCTTGAGGTTTCCATGTTAATAAATGTTAGAAACAAAATGCAGTAACACTCTGAGTTAATTCAATATTGTGCCTCCTGCTGATGTTAATAGATCTGCTATTGCTTGGAAAAGAAGGAAATCACCTTCAGCTGAGAATTTTACCTTTCACATTCTGAATACACAATTGTTGAAATTTGTTATGAATAAAGGAAAGCCAAGCTGACAGATTAAATATGACATCCTTGAAACTGAATCTTTTAGTAATAGTAGATTTCACAAGGTCTTCAAACTAGCCATCACATCCATCATGACCAAAATGTTTCTAGGTCCCAGTGGGATCAAGAGGCAAAGAACTGAAATTCCCCATTGAAAAACTTCCTGTCAGATGCAAAAAAACCCAAAAGGCTGGCACACTTTCACCTGGAAGGCCATACTGGCAAGATTTTCAACATGTGTGTTTTACAGTTCTCAAAGAGGTTCAGACAACTAAATCCACACTCTGGCCAGATTTTTACATCATGATGGAACAAGTGATGTTAACCTGCCATGTAAGGGGAAGGTTCTCAGGTTTTTTACACCTGTCCAGTATGATTCTTCACAGATATGTACTCATTCCCGCTGTAAAAATGTTATATGAGATTTCTAGTGGGCTTCCATGCAGCTTCAATGAGTTCAATGGGTTTTGAGTTCTCTTCTACCATCACAAACTAACAATGCCTTTCTTCCAGAAAAAATTAATTATGCTCTGTAAATCTGCTCTGAAGTTCATACAACAGTGACCACAGATATCAACTCAAAAATAAATTTTGACTTTCCTGTGGCAAAATTCCTAATGTAAGTAAGGGCTCCCCAAGAGCCCTTTCTGTGTCTGAGAAGCAAAGGAAATAAAACCATCTTTCTAGCTGCTATAGATAGTCTCTTCTGTTTGTTCATAACCCTAACATTGACAGTGCAAAGACTGACTGATTTGGAACATTAGAATAGCAGTGCTACTCTTCTAGAAATCCTTTACATGGTAATTCATCTTTGTTTGTGTAGTCTTTGCAAGCACAACCTAACCTCATAATTTCTATGAATTCTCTCCTTCCCTCATACATTATCTTCATCTTGCAGACCTCTAAACTCGAGTCATTTTATTATTGATGAGCAGGATCTGTATAATGTTTGCCAAGAGATTTGATCTGAAGGATCATAAACTTCATGTCATAATTTTTTCAGCCAATACTGATATGCAGGCCTCTCCAGTGTGAAACACAGAGTTGCCTGAAGATGCCTTGCAAATTAGGGGTGAAAGGGAAGAAGCTTGCAAGAGCATGAAAATTAGTGCTATGCACAAATGTAATTACTTATTTAGACCCCAAGTTCAGCAATTTACATAAAATAGCCTTAGTTGCTCAGAAAGTGACAAGAGCTTTTATCCAATGATAAAAATTGTAGAATGCTTTTCCTGTAGACTATATGGCAACACATTCCTGCAACACACAGCACAAAGACACCTGCCCAGAGGTGGGAGGAGATCTTTCGTTATCATGGCTCATGACCATCCTGCAAATACTGCCTTTTTCCCAACCCGGAAATCAAACTTGAAATAATTTTACTAAGGAGGTAATATAAAAGAGGATCTTTATTTAAAGGCCTTCAGGGGCAGTTATGGAAAGATGTGCACAAAAGCCCGCCTTCCCAGGGGTGGGTACATTTTTCAAGTTTTAGGAGATTAGTATAATTGATAAAAAGCACCAATTAGGGGGACAAAGTGGTGATGCAATTGCCCCCCAGGTCAAGCCCCTTCTCTGGAGTCCACCCTTTCAGCACTAGTTGTACCTTGTCCATGGAAATGTACCTTGAAGAGTTGTTCTCAGCCTTGGCAACCAGGAAGAGCCAAGATAGCGCCAGGGCCTTCTACCCACTGGGGGTTGAAGCTCTGGAATTTGTTTTGTCTTTCTACCTAGGGAAAGGCCATGGAAAATTACTGGGAAGTCTAGCCACTAATGCAATAGGCTACAAAGCTACATATATGTGCAAAGAAAACAGAGAACCTACAAAAGAAAAAAAAGCAAAACCCAAAACGGCATCACAGGGCTTCCCTCCACAGCACAATTCCCACATCTTCACTGGGGGATTTGAACCAAGACAAATACCTAAACATATCTAAACTTTCTTTCTCTCTCCCCATTTGACACTGAAAAGGTGATAAGGAATTTAATTGGGCCAGGAGAGGGTACATTTCCTGCAGAGTAATTTCTTCAGGCTACAGCACTTTTTTCCTCCATCCAGATCTCTTTGCCTGTCCAACCAACCAGCTATTGCACTTATCAGTGAGCTCTGAGGCAGAGCATCCTGTTGAGTAGATGTCCTCAGATGTCTTTGCAGTCAGCATGCATACAACCACTGACAAACCCTCCCACTGAGATTCTAAATCCCCAAAGTTAAGAGGGCTAGGGAAAATATGCAGCCACTCGATTACCATGAAACCATCCTCTGTAAGTGGTGCCCTGAGATGGGTTTGGCTCACTGGAAGGCTTCAGCGTGACAGAGAGGCATGGGGCTGGGGGACACAAACCAAGGAGGGAGCACACAGCTCAGGTGGCAGAGCGTACTAGGGACTTTCCCCTGTACAAACTCTAAAACATTTTGGTTCCCATCTCTGTAAAAAATCTCCCAACACTATTCGGGCTGGTCTTGATCCCTCCAGGGCCAAGACATAATTTCACCCAGAACCAGATGTAATGAAGTATGGATGCAGGCATTTTGTGCCACTGCACTTCAGGCCAAAACATGCCCCCTGGAGAGTATATTTAACAGAAAAAACGTAGACTCTGAGTTCCAGCAAAATCCCAATTTGTCTGGTATGGTAATGAAAGGATGAACAACATTTTTAAATCAGATTATTTGAATTAAGCAAGTAGACACAGAATTCATTTTTTCTCCATTGCTGTCATGTTTGATGGATGATCTCAGCTGATGGTGAATTTTCAGTTAGATTTAGGAGATTTACTTTTGTTGTGATAAAGGGATGATATCACTTAGAGGCCCTTTCCGCATTCATTGCTCATTGTCTTTACACAGCAGAAGAAAAAACAATGCCTTAACACACAAGAAAATGACAATAGTAGTAAAAATCGTAATAATAACAACAATCACCAAACAGCCTGAGGCCAGGAGAGAAGTCAAATGGCTTATGTTTAGCTTTGGTCTTTACATTGGTAATGAACAGAACAAACAGGAAATGGGGCAGTTATGGAGTCATATGCCGTGTGCAACAGAACAGAATCCACTTTGAAAATTGAGTTAACCAGGAATGCATTATGTCAGGAAATATTGGATTTGAGACCTACTGCTCATGTCAATCAATTTAATTTTTTTGCATACATTGAAAAATATATCTTTCCCAGTGTGCAATATTTAATTAGAACTTCATGAGACTTTAAAGCAGGCTCCAAGGATTTTCATAACTCCATGTTCACATGTCAAATTTACATAAATGGAGACAAAGAGATTAAAAAAGCAGGGAATGTAATGAAAAATGCTGCCATCTAAGACCTTAGGAGGAACAAAAGGGATAAGAGAAAAAGATACTTAAGAAAAAAATATGAAAAAAGAGAACTAATAAAAGAAGTGTGCATGAAGATATATTTGAAGAAGAATCCTACCTTATGAATGTCTAACAAAAATAATAGCTCTTTTAATCGGTAGATCTTGTTCTTTAAAGCGTAAAGGAATGCTCACTATTGTAATTTTAATAAAAGGAGGAAACTGAGGTATCAAATTTTGATTGACCCAATGAGGACGGAAAACATATCGTACCTCACTGTCTCATCCGTCCTCTTCTTGTTGGCAAGTGGTTACCTCATCTGTTCAGTTTTTCACAAAAATAAGTCCTAATAACCAACTTCTTTTGACACTGTCTCCAGGGGGGAGATCACTGTTAAAAACTAATCTGCAGACAATGGTATTCCACTTTGTCTCCATCAAAGAACTTATTTCAGTCCATAGATACAGCTTGTGAAACAATACATTAGACAATTAGAGGCAAACTACCTCCACATCCCTCTCATAGTCGCCAGAAAAGACTTTAGAACATTTTTCCACTCCCCTCTAAACACTAAAATCACCATACCTGCATGGTGACTATAGAGCATGGCATGATATTCCCAGAATTTTCCCTCCACTTGAACAAAGAGGCTTTCTATGGCTTTCTTACCTCAGGAACAGCAAAGACTTGCTTCCTTTTTTCTCTCCTCCCACTGGCTCATGCTGGTTTCAAGTATGTCTAAAGCCAAATCCAGATATTTACGGAATGTTTTCACTAGGCTGAGTTCTTGAAAGCCACTTTATGCATCCTTTCAGGATGCCCTCACCAACTGAGTCATCACTGATGAAAAAGATGGGGGAGGTAAAGGGGAGAAACAAGCAAAGAGAAGACAGAATATTTCGTAAAAGTCATATCTTTCTAAAAAATGGATTTCAGAGGCAGTAATTTTAGATATGTACACCAGAGAACAGAGGCTAAGTTCATTAAATAAGGTGTGAAGCAATGAGTAAATATTAGAGGTCAAGCAAGAAGAGGAGTGGGTGAGAGCTGGCAGTTGAACAGGACTGTGCTCTGGAGAGTCAGAAGGCAGAGTCTGAGTGTTTTGCAGCTCTAAATATTCCACCAGATTCCTGCTCCCCTTATCCCTCTCTCTTGGTATCTCATATGTAACAGGAATTTATGTCCCTGAACAACATGAAGAATTCATACAGAAATGTTAAGGAACAGTTAAGATGATTCTCACAGCAGCACGTTGCATTCCTGATTTGGACCAAGAAAAAAGCACCACCAAAATTGCACCAGTCAAGGTAAGAGACAATAAGAGATGTGAAGGATGTTAATAGGTTTAAAGGATTTGCAGTGATGAATCAAGAAAAAGCAATGTGATTTTAGAACTAACAATTGAAAAATAAAACGAAATTATATTGATGAGAAGGGAAAGGTGCCTAGACCTGCTCACTTAATACAGATGTATACAGTGTGGCAGTACAGATTTTCTTTATACTGACCAGGCCTTGATTAACAGCACAGACAGTAGAGTGAGAAGTAGATCAAAATTTTATAATTTATGATGATAAAATCTCCTATTGTGCATCTTCACTGGCCTTGCCAAGGTGGAGAACTACCAAGTCATCTTCCTCCTGTGGGGGAAATGGACAACTTGCCGCTGAATTTATTCCTATTTTGTGAAGGTACCAAAGAGCCACAGTGTTTATCAGTCTATCTGGCGCTTGTCCTGACAACGGGTGAATGGAGAAAAGGTATAGGTAGCACAGAAGGAAGATCCATCTGAACATAAGGAAGACCTTTTGTACTGTAGGGGTAACTGAGCATTGCCATGGGTTTCTCAGAGATTGTAGTCTCCATCCGTGGACACACTGAAAAGCCATCTGGGCAAGGTCCTAAGGAGCCTCCTCTGGGTGGTCCTGCCTCAGTAGGAGGGATGAGCCCAGATGGCCTCCAAGGGTCCCTTCAAGGTTGAACCACTCTGTGCTTCTACAATTCCAGAAAAAAGTTAATGAATGCAGGGGGATTTTTGGCATATCTGCCAGATTTTCTTGCGTATCACTTTGGGTTTGGACAAGTCATTTTATCCTTTTATGCTTTTCTTCCTTCATCTGAAAATGGCGTTTAATTATATCTACTACCCATGGAGCACACTTCATTAGGAATCCACACACCTGCAGAAAACCTGTGCACTGTTCATACCCTTAAGTGGTGATGCCCAGATTTTGTGGTTAGTTCAAGGAGCTGTGGCAAATGTCACTCTCCCTTTGCAAAACCCCTGAGATACATGGAAATCATAAGCCTTATCACTCCAAAACATTCACCTTGTTCTCTGTGTAGGCTGGGGGATGCCACAGTTACCAACCCTTTGTGACTCCAAGACATTCAAATTTGTCTCATGTCATAATCCACACTCTTGGGTTGTTATTTTGTGCAGCTAAAATCTGAACATGGTTCCCTGCTGCAGATAATTAGCGATATGCACATGGGAGATGTTACAGCTCACAGGACAGTCTTTGCTGTGACAGTTGACAGTGATGGCAGTGCAGTCTGTTCCAAAGAGGGAAAGGGAGCAGTGCTATCAGGAATTGATTTTTGCCTTCATAAAGTCTCTCCTTATTCACCAGTTTCCCTTAAACCTACCTGCTGCTCAGATTTATTTGAAAGTATAAAATTAAATTTTTACTGGTTCGGTTTTATTGAAGTAGGGTTTAGGTATTTTATTATGCTCAGCACTCAAGTTGGAACTCCAGTGAAACCTAATTCTACATCCATCTCTTGATGTTGTCAGGTAAACAGTCTAAAGGGAGTTTACTGTTTACTTCTGGATGCTAAAGGTTTACTTATTATAAAAGATGTGAGATATCTTCAGAATATTTGGTTTACAGCAGATTATGAGGATTGTTAAATCAGAAGTTGAAGAAATAATATTCAATATATAGTGAGCTGTTTCAGTAATTCAGTATGAAGGTAGAGTGAAGAGGTGATGCAGGGGTTTTGTGATGATGATGATGGTGATGATGATTGATGAGGCCATTAAACTGCTGATAATCTGCTCCAGCCTTCCAGAAAAGTCCCATCTCTTTTTTCCTTTCTTTCTAAACTACCAAAACCACTTTCCCATTTGGATCTTTCTTGAAGAATTAGGCAGTCAAATTTCAACCTTCAAAATCTATTCATGAGACTCTGGTAGAACAACAGGAGAGGCAGATGCTTTCACAGAGAACACCCTTTTTACTCCAGCTATGGGACATGGCCTCATTTTCAGCTTCTGGGAAGACAAACCACAAATCAAAATCCTTGTGGACATTTATGAAGTATTCCATGTGGCAAACAGAGAATTTGATGTTGTTTTACTTTTGTAGGGATGGACGCTGATATTTGCATTGTACGTAGAATGGATATGTTATAAAAATGTTGCACACATTTAGCCAGATTAATATTTTAATGGTCTATTTGCACGTATTTAATGCCCAGCTAATCAAGTCTACTTTATCACTTTCTTCTTCTTTGTCCACTAGTGATCACATTTGGAAACAAATTAATAAACCTGATATGCCTGCCATGTGATTGATTAAGCCATGCTCAGTGTTTCCATCTAGGGAGCAAAAGTGTGAGTCCCCAGCTGACCCCTTGGAAACCTGCATTCCTGATTTTGAGGGAAGGCTAACAAACACTGCCATGTCCACTGCCCTTGTCTGCATGGTGATAGGGACACAGAGAAACCCTCCTCCTGCTCCTGCTCTTCCTCCTCCTTCCAGATCCATCATAGTTCTCAGACCTTGAGACATGCCCTGCACCGTATTCTGAAAATTACTGGATGCTTCTGTCCTCACTGCTGAGCCTTAGAAGTCACAATAAGTTTGCTCTACTGTCAGCTTAATCCACTTTCCTGTTCTGAAAAGAATTGACCCCTGTGTTTGCAGGCAACATTATCCCTTAAAACTTGAGTTTCAGGTTTGGAATATTTGACCACTGATGTCCAGAGTCTTAAGATAACTTCACACAGCAGTAATGGCATCTTAGCTGTAGACCACAGGCAGGTGCCACTTCAGCTTGATGACTTCACAGGAAAGCATCTTCCTCCTCATTCTTTCCTTGTTTTTGTTGTCCTGTTTTATATGCACCTAAGGTTTTTTGGCTAATTTTTACTCCATCTCTAATTTAAACTATTGAAAAATGTTTCTTTTGTCACCTGCATAGTAAAAACTGACTCAAAATACAGTACCTACTTGCAAATTTTTGTTTCCATGTGTATCCAGGTCTATGATAAATGATCAAAATCACATCACTCATTCTTATTATTACTCATTCTTATTATTCCAGTATAATAATCCATGGAATATGATTGAGAAAATGAGAAACTGCTGCCCTCTTAAGCTTCTCAAAGTACTAAACTAAAGCAATACCCTATCATACTTGAATATTTCCTGTGACATCCGGCCACACAATATAACTGGAAAAAAAAGGAAAAAACAAATTCAGCAACTAGCAGAAGAGATTATACATTTTATGTGTGTGTATTAATCACATATATTGGCCTCCAAAACTTCAGAACTAATTGCTAGAAGCAGTAAAATAATCTTGATAGAGTTATACTAGCTGTGTAGAATTCTTTTCCTTCTCAACAGGATTAGCTGAGCACAGCATTGTACATGACACCATGGTACAGGATCAGTGCAGGCACTAGAAAATCATCTCTTGTGGAGAGGCTTGACAAAGTGTGTCATACATACAAAGTATGTCATACATACAGTCTGCGTTACAAGTACAAATTCAGGGGGTTCAGGGATTGAAAGCAAGCTTTACAGCTTTCAATCTATGCATAGACATGTAGGCATAGGCAGCATTGCTGATTCAAACTGACACAGAACTAATACATTCATTTCCTTTCAAATCCATGTTTCTCCTCACAGCTTCTACCTCTGGATGTTGAGAGATCACACGTTTCTGCAACCATTTTTTATGTGAGATTTGAGATTATTTTTTCAAAAGAGAAAAGCCATACTGAAGAGCTAAGACCTATTTTGGGGTAGGGCTACCATGAGGACAGAGCAAGAGAAAAGGAAAAGAGGAAGAAGGGAGGTATCACAGACTATGAAGAGAAAAACATGAATATCAAGATGTATAAAGATTCATTTAAGGCTTATGTTCATCCTTTTATTAACAAAAAGTAAGGTATCCTTTTTTTTTGGTAGGCTTTTACTTTTGAATGGACTCTGTCTTTCAAGGGAGCAAAGCCAAGAAGGAACTCAAGTGTTTTCACAGCAGGAAGAGTTTTCTTTCCTGGCTTGGGTAGAAGAATCACATTCTGCATAAGAGCATCTCATGAGCAAAAGCACAGATGATAGTCTCGTGAGCACACTGTCAGTCAGCCTGTGTCCGTGTGAAACTCCCAAAGTCACCAGGGTTGTGAAATGAAGAAATAACATTTGTCACTATTGCAAGAGAGGGAATAAGAAAAGGAGGGGAGGAGACAAAAGTGAGAACAAACTTTACCCTATTTCAAAGTCATACAGAAAGTCAACATCCCAATAGTTTCAAAGGAAACAAAAATTCCTGTCCTGAAATTATGGAGAAAGAGGATATTTCCTGTTCCTTTTGCCTTAAAATTTCCCTTTGAAACTGTTTCACACCAGCACCATCAAAACCTTGGCAAATACAGAGGCAGAGGACAGACATGAACCAGATTCATAATGAAGTGAGATAGAAAACAGGTGAGGACAGCTTTTTCCCTAGCTCTTACCAGCTTTGCAATGAAAGGTTTTCAGAGCTCTAATTATAAATCAAAGCTCAAGTTCTTCTGTGAATCACTGTTTGAAGGAGCTGCTATTTTGCCCTTTAAAGCATTTCCTCAGCCAGGCAGCTGGATAGGGGAAGGGTGATTTTTCCATGTTTTATAAGGTGGGCAGAGAAGGACAGTCAGCTGCAGAGAATAAGGCTGCACAGCTGCCTCACATTAAAGAGAGGCAGAAAAAAAAGCTGGTGAATAGCTCAGCCAGGTGGATTTATTTTCCTCGTCACTCAGCAGCTGTGGCAAAATCCCAAAGGCAAAAATGTGTCTTTGCTGAAACAAAACCAGAAAAAAACCAAAAAACTATGAACCCAGTCCATGACACAAGCATGTTGTGTGGGGAAAGGTCACATACGCGCTGCATACATGTAAGGAATCATTCACCTGACTCGGTCACTGAGTCACTGGGGGGCATTAAGCACATTGCCTGGGATTTTTAAACTGTGCTTTTCAAGGGAGAAAGTATTGGAGATAGTAACAGGTCCTAGTTCTGAGCTGCAGTGAGAGTAAGATCCATGGCGGATTATGAAAAATTCAGATATTTAAGGAGTGAGAACAAAAACATTTAGCTATAGAGAAAAAGAGGATAATCCACTCTCATTTAAAACATGGTGCAAAAATTGCTTGAAAAAAATCTCTGCAATACTGTCCAGATGAGTCCATCTCTCTTTGAAGCTCAATAACACCTGGGCATAACCTGTATAGTTACAGGGGCATTTTATAAGCTTTTCCACTCATGTAGTTCCCCTGTGTTTATGGAGCCCATTCACTGTGCTCCCATGATGCTCTTTTTCCCTGCATTCAGTTTTGCAAGGACCAAAGATCATCAATTAGAGAACAGTTACAACTTTAATGATATTGTGAACAAAGCTCTCTTGCCATTCAGCTGCTTTTCTCTACCCTGCTTACTAGAAAATTCTCATCATCAACTCTCTGTAAAGTGAGTAGACCTCACCCTAAGACCAGATTTCCTCATGCCTTAGCCTGGGTCTCAGTCATGAACTTGCAAAAATTAAGAAAGAAGAACAATCCATATGAGACAATAAGCTAAATAAATTCAGTGCTATTACATTCTACAGAAAATAAAATAGTGTTGATAATAATTCATGTGTGTAGCTCTGTATCAGCAATGATGGCTTGGATTCACATAGACATCAAGGGATGCTTCTGAGTTCCCACATCTGAGAAGCCTTATGAGAAATAGAGCAGTGATTGATGTCTCTGCTTTACCTGGCAATTTCACACACATTAATGGTTTCTGTGCCTGCTTTCCTGGACCTTACAAGGTCTCCTCATCATGGGAGCCTTGGAAAGAACTGTCCCATAAGGACAGCTTTATGTTCTCAGTATGGTGTAAATACTTGTTCTCACAGCTGTGTCCAGCTGTAGGTAGTCTTTCCTTACAGCAAAAAGAGATTATAAAAAATTACATAAAAGCTGCTTTCTTTGCATCATTCATAAGGACCTCCCAGGAAAATACTTGGGGGAAAAAAAAACCAAAACAAAAACACTGTGCATTAGTACAAGTCAAAGAGCCAAATGCATTTATGAAAATCCCACTCAGTCCTGCTATGAGACAAGACTTAGCAGGCTTAACAACCTAGTCTCTAATACGTCTCTAATCTGAAAATGATAATTTCTTTAAGGAGTAGGCTAACAAAAAAAAAAAAGTTATGAAATTGATTAGACAGTGGGCAATCCCTGTCTGTGATTTTGTAGGACTTATTTTTCTCAAAAAAAAAAATTCATTTATACCAGAGCCTTTATTTAGACAAAATTACAAAGAGAGGAAAATTAAAAATGTGATGCAACAGTTAGAGAAGATAAACTGGAAAATTACTTGATGTGCAATGCATATTGAGTGTTCATATTTCCACTGTGAGGAGAGGAATCAGTCCTACAAGTAACAGAGAATCATGCAGTTCAGATGGCTTCAGGTGTTAGCTTCCAGCTGCTGCAGAAGTCTCTTATTTACTTGCTTGCACAAACCACGTTTTTTTTCCAACATGTTAGGGTCAAGTCAGTACCACTGGATCACAGCAAATGATATCCTGCTGTGCTGGAGAATATAAACAAGTAGATTTTGCAGCAATTAGGGATTGTAAAAGAAATCTTAATGCAAATTTCTTCAGATCCATCAACATTCATTTTTTAAAAAGGTAGTTCATACTAGCTATGGACAGCATGGCTTGTTTGATATGGGGCCTATTGACTTTGTGGATGTGTGTCTGTGTGCACTCCTATCACCAGTTATTAATATGACACCTTAGAAAGAGTTTTGAGAGTGTAACACCTTTCAAAGCAGGGTAGAATTGGGAGGAGAAATTTCTCCCCTGCCCCCTTCAGTTCTGCAGATTTCAAGGCTTATCTTTGAAATGTAAACATATATTTCACATTGCTTACTTTAAAGAGGAATAATAAAGTCCTAGATTTACATGACAACTTTTATCTAGAAACATATAAAATATTTTTATAATGATGCAGTGTGTATTGTGAGACTGTTGAGAGCAGGGCATGGAGATCTGTATGGATACTCACAGACAAGCATGCACTTTTATAAATGCATCCACATATATACATCATGTAATGCAGTGCTAATAGACAGCTATGTTTGTAATAGACATCAGGCACTGTGATACTAATGGGCCTTTATATTTAAAGTAGAGTGAGAAAATGCTTTTAAAATAAATCTATATGAAGAAATAAATGGAACAACTTCTCATCCTTTTGCAACACACCTAGTCAGTGCACAAATGTGAGTATTCCCCATATGTACTAAATTTCAGTGGAATTTAAAATAATTAATAAAAGCCTTCAGGAAAAGATGGTGAGAATGAATCTTCAGTATACACCTACCTCTGAGTGCCTTTCTTTTTTCTGCCTCGCTCTCCTCTCCACATATTCCCTTGCTCTGCTCCCAGAGGCTCCCACAGCGCCTTGCAGCACTCAGCCCTGCTGGCAGCACGCCCTTGCTGTACAAGGTAGTGCAGGGCTGTGATCTTAGAGTGAGCACCCAGCGAGCTCTCCCCTGGGGCCAGGCTCTGTAATTGTGTCAGGACACTTGTATGCCATCAGAGATGACATTTCTGTACAGTTTGGCTTCCTTCACAGCGGGCATGCCCACGCTGGCAGAGATGGCTCAGGGACTGCTCCAAGGGCACGGAAAGGAGAGGAGACGAGAGGTGCTTTTAAACAGTGCTAGCAAGAGGAGCTGGCCTCACCCACTCCCTGTCTCCATGTGCCCTGCAGGGATCCAATTCCATCACCTCTTTCAGATTTTGCATGTTCTTCCCCAGCCTTCCAGCATACCAGAAACTTCAGTTTCGTCTTCCCATGTTTCTTACTTCTCAAGGAAATCCTCAATCCCACAAGACTTTTAGACCATGCCTGGCAGAATTTCGAAGACTTGCTGAAAATTTGAGATAATGAGCAGAAGCGGGAAGAATGACTGTGGAGATAGAGAGGGGGCCTGGAGGCAAGCTCATTTATGCAAATACATTGCTAAATGTTCTCTCGCAGCTGGGCTGAGCTTGCCTGCATAAAATGTCCCAGGCCTAGATAAAACTATATTTATGACCGAGCCTCAGAAAATAAAATAATACTTTTTAAAAGGACAATTAGAAGAGAACAGTGATTTGAAGTTCATGTTGATGAATTTATCCTTTTCAATTTGTTTGTTTTTCTGAGACCAATGGAAAACTGTTACAATACCAGAAACAGATTATACATGTTTTCAATACATGGAAGCTTTATATCTGAGACACAGTGAAGCCTGACAAGTGTGTTGGGCCCTTGTGTTACATGTCAAAGCAGCTAGGAGCATCAATAGATGTAAGAAGTTATAATAGAAAACAATAAATATTCCTAATGTGTTTCAAATTTATGATTGGTCTCTTTTCCTCAAATTAAATTTTTGGGAGGTTGGCTTGTTTTCTTGTTTGGATTTTTTGGATAAGTGTGCACTTACTTATATTTTTTTAAAATATATATTATTTTCTAGGATTTGTAGAATCCATCAGATAAAATAAAACTAAACCAGCGCCACAAAGACAAGCTGAACCTAAACATCACAGAAGTAAAAAAATCATTAGTTCTAACAACAGATCCAAACCTGCTGTGAAAACATGAGAGAGTCCTGTTATCCTTGCACTGTTAAATGAAAACAAGTATATCATAAAACAAAAAAATATCTAAAGTCCAAAGAAGACATCAACTCTCAAGTGAGTCTGTAGCCATGGTCCTCCTGCTAGAGAAAAATCTTAAGTCATTTCCATTTCCTCATTATTAGAAAAGACTCTAGTAAGTAAACCAGAAAAATGTATTCTTAAATGGATGCAGAACTACAGTGAGAATTGTTGACTCCTGATCAAGCTGGAGAGGATTCTTAAGTGCTATATCCACAGGCATTTGGCTTATCTTTGGTTTTATTCATGATTTTAATTGACCAGAACAAAGTTGTTTTGTTTTCATATTGGAGGGTTTTTTTTAAAGTGTAAAAAGCAAGCTGGACAAGATTACAAGCTCTTTGGAAGACAGGATTGAAAATAAAGCATATTGAAAAAGTGGAAAGCCGCTCTGGAAACCCATAAGATGAAGTTCAATAGCCCAAAGAAAAAACGCCCAAAGAAAATCAAGTGGACAAGTGACTGCATGGAGGAGAACCAGTGAGTACAGCACACCACAAACTGCATGTGTTAAATTAGGAGGAGGCTGTTGCAGAAAGAAAAGGTGTTGGAAAGACAAAAGGAAACTGCTATTAAAAAAGAAAAGCAACAAGAAAGATAAGAGGATGAACAGATGTAACCTACAGAGAAAGGGAATTGTTCAGGCTAAGAAAGAAAGGGCTAATGGGAGACAGGGTAACAGCCTTCCACTTCCCAAGTGGAAGTGCTATAAAAAGGCAAATCAATAGCTCTTCTAGAGACAGTAAGGGTAGAAAACAAAAGAGGAATTTTTAGGAGTGTTATTTGGTTTAAAAATTCTGATTCTCCTAGGTAAATATTAAGAAAAATCCAAACCAGGGTGAGGCATGGGAATAGACTCTATAGGGATTGCTGCAAGAGATATTTCCCAGGAGCTTTGTAAGAATAGATTGTACAAATATCCAGTAGGTGTGTTCATAGTATATTTACCATGAAATAAAGCAAAAAGGAATTTTGGTCTCTTGAGGTCCTTTCCCATTCTGTGTTTCAATGTTCACATGTATTTTGAAGATGAGTTCTAATGAAAAAATTCAGCTAACAGATTTGTTAAAAATTATATATTTTTTCAAACAGTGTGTATTGGTCATCTCCAGTATTACATAAATAATGTGAAAATTTTTTTGTTCCCTGATAATTCAGTGTTTTTTGATATTGTACATTAAGCTTCTGCTAGAAATATATCTCTGTTATGTATTTGAAATTATTTTTTTCTGAGAATTGATCAAAGTGGAGGATATTATTTTATGTTAATATTTCTATTGAGATTTTAAAATCTTAAAAATTATAAGCATTCAAATAAATTATTTGCAAGCTATCATAGATGCTTACCAAATTCTTATGTTTCTCATAAATATCTGATGCATTTTTAATGAAAAAATATCATCCATGCATTTTTCTTTGGAAATGCAAAGAAATATCAGTTGTACTCCTTAAATATAAATGTAAATATTATATTTCTCATGCAAATTCTCAACAAGAGCAGATAAAAACTGCTGAATGGAAATGGAGGCATGGAGGTATGGAAAAAACTGAATGCTGCCTTCCCCAGATGCTTCTAATCCATTTCTCCCCATATTAATCCAGTTCTCTTCATATCAGAAACAAAAGCCAAAAAGAGCAGAAAGATAAAAAAGCCATAAAAAATATCCCTGCCTGGAGGAATCAAGTTTTCCCTTACTCACAGTTTTGTGATGTCCTTTTAGTGAGCTGTATTGCTATTTCAAAGCCAGCCCCAAGAGTGCATTACTTTTAGCATGAGGAAAAGAGTTCCTGCAAAAGGGCACACACCTCAGTTACAGCACAGCTGCCTGTTGTGCTAGGAGAGAAGCCAGGGTTTGCTGAGATAACCAGATCAGCAGTAGGATGAATGTTAGCACAGCTAAATCTGCCTGGGATTTCTCTTCTCTCCAGCCCAGATCTACACAGCTGTGCTGGCACAAGCCGGAGGTGCGGATTTGGATTCAGACGTTGTGCAGTGGGCACCTGACTCACGAGCTGGAAGCGTCCATTTGTCTCAATATCCTCTAAAGGAAGCTGAGTATGACTGGATTGGAGTCACAGAGCAATCTTTTAGATGTACAAATGAAATTGCATTCTCCTCCCCAGTATAAAATGGAACAGAAATTGCTGTCACTTTCTAAATATCGAACCTCACAAAATGACTGTAAAATCAGAGTAAAGCCTGGAGCACTCTTAGAAATCTTACCAGTGGAGTTGTGTTTTTCGGTGAGAACAGCAATCATTTACTTGATATGGTAAGAGTGAAATAAGAACAGACATAGTTCCATAAAGATATCTCAATATTAATTTGCATTCTTATAACTGATCCCCTAAAATAATAATTAAAAATATTGTTTTCAAGAAAAGTCCTGATTTCCTTTCTTAACAAAGAAAAACAGAAAAAGTCCCAAAGCCAACAAAAGTACCTATAACAATATGTCAGATGATGATGATGATGTCTGTGCTAATCAGTCCTCTCTAGCAGTGCAAGAGAGAGCAAGGTGATCCCACATAGACTAAGCTCACCAGGGCCTGTCTATAGAGAGGCACCTCCCCACCACATACCAAACACAGAATATTGCAATCAGGAACAGCCCATTTCATTCATTTTTCTGAATGACATCTTAATCCAAGCTCAGGTGAAACCACCCTAGAACTCCTCAAGAAACCTACATTTCCTGATGAGTGTCACTGAGGTGAGCATTGCACATGGCAGTGAGGTGCAATGAGTTATTTAACAGAGGACTTATGGGCATGAGAATTGATTTTTTTCTAAAAGCAGCACAAAAGAGCAGGTCAAATACTGCCCTGAAGAGCAGGGAAAGCCACCACTCCACACCTTCATTCCTCTGGACTGTAAATGTCTTCTCCGTCAAAAGCCTGATCTTTCTGGTGTGCCCGGCAGCTCGTGTGCTTTGAGATCTCTGTCAGAAATGTTTGACCCTGGGGATTTAGACCAGAAAGCCTGTCACATTTTGTAGCAGGTGAAACTGACTTATTTTGAAGCCTGGTCAATTTATCAAGTTGTTGTAATGGCAAGATTGTCACTTGCTGTTATCGATGACATTCAGTTCAGAGCAAAGCTGGCCATCAAGTTAACTGCAGGCAAATTCACAGGAGCACCAGCTGCAATATAAACAGATCCCACCACCCTACTAATTCAGGTACTGAAATAAAAGTGACTTCTGGATGAAAGATAAAAAAGTCATTAATTTCAGGCAGCTGAGCAGGAGAAAGTGAAGGAAATTGTGTTGAGCTAATTTTAAGCAATGTTTACCGTCTCCATTACATCTTGCTCAGAAAACATGACTTGTGACAGGGCACATCAGGTTGTGCCTTCCCCATGCCTTACAGCATCTGTTTGTGCCTGCAATGCCACAGATGTCAATGAAGCTGCACCAGTGCAAGGCAGCGAGGAAACAGGCAAAGTAATTTCATCCCAGCTTTGCTTTGATGCATTGAAGGCTCACACTTTTGAAGCTTTCCTAATAAAAGTAGCATCATTTTCATCACTTTCTGCACATAGAAAATAAATGGTGAACTGTACAACTAGTACCTGTGCACAGTTAACAAGCATACATTCATTTTGGAACCTGTTTTCATTTTGGAACCTGTTTTATTTGAAGGAGATAGATTGCTGTGAACACTTTATCTGTAAGGGGTGCTATTGAATGGAAAATTAGCTCAAAATATCCTTGGTATTTTAAAGAGTAAGTTAACCTGATATTTCAGTTGTCAAAGAACACAGTTGCCCTACTGTTAGCTAATTCCAGTGCTAGCCATTAGTGACTTGTTGGGAAGTGTAGGACGCCTATTGCCTCCTGAGAAAGAAAATGGGCTTCCCAAAATGTCATGACTCTACTTCACTGTTCTCTGACAGAGATAATAAATTTCTCCCTAAAAAAAGGCTAATGAAATTTAGCCATTTATGTTTTAAGGTGTTTTCAATTCCCTGAGTAGAAAGGCAAACCTTTGCTTTTGCTGCAATGAATGCAAATATTTTAGAGCAGAAAACTAGCAAGTTAAGCAGAGAATATTTCCCAGGTGAAGAGGCAGAAAGAGCAATATTCCCTCATGAAGGTCTCAAAATACTCCAGTCTACTGAAGCTTTGTTATAGAAAACTAAATAATACAGCATTGTTAGGACTGGATAACATATACTTCCTTTTATGCTAGAAATAGCATTGAAAATGGTGAGGATGTTCCTGAATGATATATATCATTTTCCAGGAATATAGAGGAGGAGAGCTACGCCTGAGTGAGGTGCAAGGCATATTGCTTACAACTTCATATTGCCAGATCCTAACAAGTAGAGAAATAGAAAACATGAAACATGAAAAGGAGATATTTAAATTCTTGTACACTGAACTCATCCATCAGAAACTGTAAGTGTGCCAAACAAAGACATGTAGATGGTCACACATTTTCATATTCAAAAAAAAAAAAATAAAACAGCCCAACATTTCTGTGCTGGATTCAATATTAAGTTAGAATTGTTCTATGCTCTTTGCTTATTTCCATGCTTTTCTTTTCTCCAAATGCAGCCTGTTGGGAGATAAAATAGTAATTTGCTGCTAGGTATTCTTATATTTCTCTGGGTTATATAATGTGAACTATTTTGGAGAAAATCAGTGGCATTTTCCATCTCAACTTCTTTTTAAGCCATTGTTTAAAAGCAAATTTGTGTCCAGAGGCCAGTTTGTTAAGCATTTTTTCACACATCACTCCTGTTGTTACCTGCCATCCACCCTTCTTCTTGACATTCTCAACTTTTATTTTTGCTTAACAACTGTCTCAGCTGGTAAGGCCATTACCATGTTGCTAGGCTCTAATCTGATGAGACATTGTCAACATGAGGAAAAACATATCAGTTTCATCAAATCAGAGAAACTACAACCTGTTATGCTGCAAAAACATCACAGTTTTCTTAAACTAATACTTCTTTTTCCTTGTCTATTTAGCATAAGAGCTAGTCTACAGCTTCACAAAGAAGAATCAGTCTGAACTCAAATTTAAAAATAAATAAAAAAATAAAATTTCTCCTCAGCCCCCTTTTTCTAGAGTTGAAGTATTTGGTTGACATTTTCATTTGTTTCTTATCTTCTTTCACATGTTGCTGCTTGCAGTTAATTGCAAATGCCATCCAGATTCATCGCAATGGGTGTCATTCCCAGCCCAAGCTGATTCTGTAGGTGCTCATCTTTAGAAGAAACCCTCGTGAAGCGTGAGAGGGAAACAAAAGGTTTGGATCCATCCTAGTGTGCCATCACTTGCTATGAAACCACTGCTGCTTGGATTTGGTTCATTCCCCATAGCTATTTAAGGTGCAAGTGTTTGTGGTCAGCCTGTCGTGGAAATGTTTTTGATAATCCTTAGTTTACTTGCTAAGAAATCCATGTCCCACTCCCCTTAACCATTGCTGTACTGATTTTCCCTGCTTTTCCTCTTATGGAAGAAATTCTACTGAACTGTCTGAAGAACTTGGTCATAGCATTGTGGTCTTAAGACTTTCAGGGCTCCCACCATTGGGACTAGAGAGAAGAATCCATCCCTCTGCCAGAACCTCACTTATCTTTAACAGTAGCCAAAGATTAGCTACTCTTTCTGGAGGCTTTCTTCCTGTCACCAGCTTTCAGGTCATACTGAGGATTCATTTGTTTCAGGCAGGTGAAGATGCAATATTGTACTGTGTGTCTATGTACAGGCAAAGCAAGAAATTGTTTTTCCTCCCTACCTAATTGTGCAGAATTATTGTAGACTGCGTGTTTTGCTTTTCAGACCAGCTGTCTCATACTTTTTAGTACAAGGAGAAATTTTGTGGCTGTTTACAGCACTTGGGCTCTCATTCTCAAAAGAACCCAAAAATTACTGATTCTATCATACAAAAGAGTCCAGAAAGAATGCCTCAGTGAAGTGAATTGATAAAGTTTCAAAGGAAAATGTTTCTGTACTGGATAAGCATGGTAACTAAAACACAGACTGAGAAACATATCAACAAAAACGGAACAAGTTCCATTCACTGTGATAAAAGAGTGATCTCCACGAGTAGTTTGAATATGGATCATGGATTGAAAGGAACTCATTCTTAGAGTTATTTTGCGAGAACCCCTCAAACCCAACAGCAACTGCATTTGTTAGCACGTTTGCTTTTTCTACAAGCAGAGCAGAAGAGCAAATTTTGGAGGAGTACTTGTTTCTTTCAAGCAGCTCCATCCTAAACTATGGAGAACACATGAGCAACACTGAGACAGTTGGGCTGGTAGCACAAAGGAGTATCAATTGCTAAGATTTCTCCTGGAAAATGTAGCTGTCAGCTCCTTCTGGCAATAGCGGCCAAAGGAAAGGACGAGGACACATCCTTTCAGGCAGGCTGTTCATCTTCCAGTTCCTATTATCCTGAAGCATGTAAGGTACTGCCAAGAGTTAATCTAGATGTGGGTGAAGACTGACAGCCATGGATGGGCCACGTGGTAGGGCCTGAAGATTTCTGTGGGTGTCTAAAATTCATTCTCCTGATTTAATGTACTTCCAGATAATGACCCATATTAAGGTATTAAACAATGTCTTAGTCTGTATGACTGGAGATTTTTTTTTCCCATTTTCAAATTTTTGAATCCTCAGTTATGTATTTCAGAGGATTTTCTCTTCCACTCTCTTAGTTGATTTTCTAACATACAATATGGACAGCTGCTCATAAAAACTGAAAACTGTGTAGAGCTGGATTAATTTATCAGTCATCTGAAGAAACTGACCCATTAAAAGAAGATTTCCTAACCACAATAATTTCATAATTCATGTTCATGTTGCTTTGGCAGAAAAGGTTTTCCTTTGCCATTATTTTTTTTTAATGGCTACGAGGAAACCAGGCATTCATTGAGTTTCATCTGATTCTAATCTATTTTTCTCACTCAAAAAGGTTTAATTTGTACCTTATACAGCAGTGAAATACCATGCTTACAACTGTGCCATGCTCAACTCTCCAAGGAGCTGGCAAATAGTCACTTAGGCAGGGCCAAAGGGCCAAGATCATACCCAAATGCAGAGACAGGGAAGGGAATGAAGGAAGAGGTTTGAGGAAGACAGGAGTTCAAAAGGACTGAAGAAAGGGTCATTTCATGAGTCATACTGTTGGTGATACAGAAGGGGCAGCAGGGATTTCTGGAGGCAGCTTGGTGCAGCAGATCATGCTAAATTACCTGATGTCCTTTCAGCAGAGCCGGGACTCCAGAATGCTCAGGCCTCTGCCCTGCATGACCAGGCTCATCACCCCTCCTTTAGGTAGGCTTTCCTTTCAACTATATCTCATTGTACAAAGAGAGAATGCAAACCAGAATCTTTTACCTTTCTTCTTTAAAAAACCAAAGGATGTGAAAAAGGTCTCCTCAGAGAGCAGCACGCATTTACCTCTAGCCCCAGGGGTTTGGTATCATGTCCTTTTCCCTGACACTGAGCTGCTGATCTGAGCAAACATGCCATGCTCCCTGTTATGGCAGGACACATGAGCTACTTAGTGCCAAGAAAGGCCTGAAGGCATCAAAGTTTATGCATTTCTATGCACATGGAGAAGGATTTTCAATAGCAGCAGTGGAGCTGGTTTCTTGCAGTCTCAGCCCTGCTCCTCCCTTAGGGTGGTAGAGCAGCAGGCAGAGGGAAGCTCAGCACAGGAGCTGCTCACTTCCCCTTTGTTTGTCCTCACTGCTCAAATAGTCCCTTTTCTGAGCAAATAATGCTTTCTAATGCTACGCCTCTTTGGGTACATCTCCTGCATTATTAATATCATCAACTTACAAAGAAAATTAACTGTAGAATTTGCCTCTGCATTCAGTGCTAATCCTTTATAAGCTCACACCTTCTGACCTTGTTAGCCTGAGCTTTGAGCATCTAAAATAAAATCCTGCCTAGCAGGCCACTTAGGCTGCATGGTTAATCCAGGAGATCTCTCGGGTCAAAGGCTTAGATTTAGCTAGGGCACTACTGCAGCATGTCTGAAACACTTTGCCCAGGTAAAGAGCTTTGGAAACCTGCAGAAAGGGTCAGAGGCAGAGTTTATAGCACCATTTCTTTTCAGGTTCTTCTCCAAGTGCCTCAAAGCAAAGATCTATTGCCTGTAGCAGCGCTGCACTCGCTGCAGCCAGGCCCAGCAGGACACTTTCTCAAACAAGTGTGGTGTCAGTAAAACCTGAGCTCACCTCAGGCTGAGTGTACTGATCTTCTACCACCTTCTCATCTCAGCCTCTCCACCCTTTCTTCTCCTAAAAGGGACTCTAAGTGTCTAGGTTTCATGTTTGATTTTTCTTGTTAGGTTTTTTTTTTATTTGTTTGTTTGGGCATTTGTTTGGGGTTTTGTTGGTGTTTCATTTTGATTTGGGAGGGGTTTTTTTTGTAGTTTTGGGATTCTTTTTTCTTTTAAAATCCACTGAGATTTATATTTAATTACCTTCCACAGCAGATTGCTGTATCTGCTATATTTTTTACCCAGCTACAGCTGTACTAAAGACTTCCTCTCTTTCAGATGAAAGACTCAGAAACACCACCTCACACAGACTGTTCCTCACTGGGACAGTAGAAACAAGAAGCTTCGCAAACTTGAAACTTTCTTATTTCAAGTTTATTCTCATTTTTAGGAGTCTACTATGAGAGCAACTAAATCCATTCATTATTCCTTACCTCAAATTCCTCATTATGTTGTTTTGGGGTTTTTCCACTGTTGCTAGTTGGAATAAGGCAACCATTCTATTACAATTCTAAATAACTAACTTTTATTCACCTTTTGTAGAAAGGAGTAGGGATGCTAATTAATTCTCCACAACAGTGGAGGTTATATTGTATTGTATTGTATTGTGTTGTGTTCTATTGTATTCTATTGGCATTTTTTTTAATTCATAAAATTCAATTTTGTGAACATGCCCTATATTAGGAAACCCAGCTTATTCACAAAATGTGTGAGGGGAGTCCTCAATGACATTTAAAGGCAACAGATTTGCAGTGGACAAAAAGGGCATTGTTTTCCAACACAGCAATCAGTAAAATTAATCTGCTTATTATGCAACTTGCAGCTTCACTGTTATTTCACTCAATGAGGCAAAAAGCTTTGTAAATTTGAAGAAAGGATTTTGCAGGCATATGGCCAAGATTAGCATCTGCTGATTGTTATCTAGAAAAATATCTCAAAAATAAAATATTACTAATCTCAGGTTTCAGGACACAAGACTGTCCATCTTTGGAGATCAAGAATTCCCTTTATACTATTACCATATTACCATAATGGTTTATTTATGAATACAGGTCATATATTTCCTAAATGTGCAGTCCTGATAAAATATCCAAGCAAAATGTTAACTTCAAAAAGTAAGCATTGTTGTTAAGACCATTTTCTGGGTTTTGTTGGGCATCTGCCAATTTATTGAGTAATGTCTGTATTTCACATTTTAGAGGCTTTTGTAATGTTTCTGAGCATTGACACAGAAAGTGAAGATGCATTTTCTATATTTTGCTTTGACAAGTGAATGCTCACACAAAGCTTTGGAGACAGGGTGACCACACAGTGACTCTCTCACATAGCCCTCCTTAGTCTGTGTTTTTCAGGAGTGTGCCTCTCTGCCGTTAAAACCTCTTTGTGTATCTTAAAATCTACCTGTGGATCTGTAATAAACATAACAGTGTAAGAACTAATCAAGGGCTTGGTATTTTTTGTGGTTAAAGGCATTAGACTTTAGTCTTAGTGTTTAGATATCATTATTATTTAAAGATCGTTATTTTATGCTAATAAAGTATATTTTTAAAGTAAACTGAGAAAAAGAAGAAAAACAGTGGAAAAAAAACTCAACAGGAATATGACCACTTTCTCCTTTTTTTCCCTGTATCCTTCAGTCATCAGTCCCCCTTGCATATTTCTGGCTTTGGCTATATCAGCATTTGTAACTATTTCAGCTCCATATCTTGTTTGCACAGGTGTCTGATACAGCTGGAAGCAGAGGATGTCAAACAGTACAGGCTAGGCAACCCATTACAGGGAATCCTATGTTCACTCTTAACAACCATTTTTCTTAGTAGGCATTTACCTGAGTAGAGGGGAGCACAGGTCCTATCCTAATAACTGATGGCCAGATGTACAAACAGCAGCATGTATCCAGGCACTCCATCACTGATTTCTGAATTTAATACCTTCTGCATCACATATTCCCTACCTAATTACCTCAAGGCTAAATGGCAGGTGGGAGCATATCTCAAAGGATGAATTCTTTTGTGCTTGGTACATTTGACTTCCAGTGGCAGGAGGCAGCTTTAAAAAATGTATTTTCTATTGGCTTCAAATAAAACTGTATTATAGCCAGACTTCTGAAAGCTACACCAATTTATAAGGCTTTTGGAACTACCAAAATATTCTGGTATTGCAAAATTGTTTAGATGTGCTGATGCTGAAATATTTCACTGAATTATATAAAAACATTTTATTCTGTTAATGTGAAAACACTGTAATATAATCTTCAGTCTTCAGTGCAATATGCTATTTAAAATCTCATGTTAATCCAATAAAAATTAATATGTGTAAAACCAAAACAATTAATCAAAATGGGGTAGTCAAAATGATATGTTTTTACCTTAGCAAAACAAAATGTTTTGACATAACAGAAATAAAACAAGACAGCTGAAGTGATTTGTTTCAGCCCCTTTTCAATGAAAATTTCATCAAAATTGACATATTGTCCAGGAACATTTTGACGCTGATGAAACAACGTGTCACAATGAAACACGGTCCTATTTACACTGATTTTGTTTGCCTTAATTTTAAGAAAAGGAAAAAAAAAACATGCAGAGGGCTGGCTGCAATGACACTGCAGATTTTTCAGGCATACTTTTGGAGGTGCTAGCAATTAAAGTGTTTTTGTCCATTTACATCTTTAATTCTCTTTCCAAAAATAACCCAATAAAATTCCTAGTTTGTTCCTTACGTGAATATGACTAAACAGATTTGTCATTCCCCATTCTTTGCTACAGTGAAAGCTTAGGAATAGCTGTAAGCATTTAATGACATCTCTCTCTTCTTGTATTCTTTACTTTATGACTGGGGGTTATTTTCCCTCCTGCACACTTGGCCCTTGTGCACCTTCTCCTCATTTCCATGGTACAAAAGCTTGGGCAAGCTCCCTTTTACTTTCTCCTTGAGTATTCAGAGGTCTAATTAAGTTAAATTCAGCTTGTCTGATTTGAGAAGTCTTATCAGGAATACTAAACCTGTGCAAATAATATGCATAGACTGAAGTATTCCTCCTGAATGCTAATTAGCTATCATATAAGGCTTCATACATAATCAAATGTCCAAATGCACTAGAAGCCTTGCAGGGAAAGAAAATAAAAATAAAAATAAAACGAAGAATGAAAGAAATGCTTTAGAAAAAGTATCAAACAAAAATCCTTTGCTGGTAATTCAGAGCAGCCCAATAACCCTAAGCACATTTCCTGATTTTTACTATGATGCCACCTTCTACTTTTGACTGGGGGAAGATCTTAGGTGTTCCTCCACTTGGGCTGCAGAGACTGCAAGATGGTGAAAAAGGAATAAAAAAGCTAGGAGAGTCATTCAGCCTTCTTCATATTCTGCAATATTTTCAAACTGAATCTTCAAGAAAGTAAGTCATAATTAATCTTGTTTAGCCCTTCCTTAGTGTGACTACATTCACATCTATGTCTTCCCTTCAGTGTTTTCCATTTTTTTCTTCTGGAACTTCTTACTTTAGATTGCAGCTGTCTCAGGGCACAGCTCTGCCTTTGTGCAGATTAGGCCTCCAAATGGTCAGGGAGGAATCCAAACAGCCTGACTCAGACCCAAGGAGGAGGCTATCATGAGGCCAAAGAAGAAGATCTGCTGGACTTGTCCGCCTGGATGGCCTGCAGGGCTCTCTGGTGCTGGCAGTGTGATTGACCTCACTGGACCTAAATACAAATGATGTAGACATCAAATCCGAGCCCCAAGTCCAGGTGCTGCCCTCAGTCAAGCAAACAGAAAGGGTAGGAATCCATCCAGCCTGTTCTGGCATCTGCATTTGGGGGAGATAAGCTGTGCTCTAGGAGACCCTCCTTCTCTCCTGTGGCTGCACGGGAGCTCAATGGCATCCACAGGCATCCATAGGCATCCGTGGCGTTCATGCCTGCAATCTAGTGGGATGATTTCCTTACCAGATTTACTTGCTGGCCCTTGCTGTGTCATAGGATGGCAACTTCCCTCCAGCAGGACCAGGCCTGAGTCTGCTGGGGTGCTCTGTGTCCTGTGCCTGACGTGTCCTTTAAAACCAGGATAAGATATGTGCATGTAAACCAGCTTCTGCCCACTGGACCATGTCCAAATACACAGTCAGTGGTACCATGGAATAGTACTTTTGGGTCCCAACAGAATTCCTTATCCCAATGCATGAAAACCTGGAGCACTGAGAACTGGCAAGCACTTCAATCAGTGTGCCTAGAATACTCAGAGCCCTCTTCCTACGTGTGTTTCTCATTATTGTCCAATTTCTTTCACTAAGAAGGTCAATTCTTCCTCTCCCTTAACATTCCATCTAATTCTAGTGACTCTACCATAAGAATTTAATTTGAGAATCTTTTGCTGCTATCAACCTTAATTTTTCCTTTCCACAGTTTTCAACTATTTCTTCTTATCCCTTCAACTTCTGATACAGAGAATTAGTTCTTTCTTTCTTTCCATCTTTTATACTGCTATTCTGAATGGATCAGGCTATGAGCAAATCCTTTTCACCTTCCAATCTTGTCATAATTTCTTTTCTCTAAATTGATATTTTCTTCATTTTCAAACTATTTCTTTTGTCCCAAGCTCAGCATGGAATAAAATAGACAGTTTTGCAAGGCTGCACAGAAGGTCACTGGTATCTCTACAGCTTTGTGTGAGATCTTGTAAAATGCATAATACAAACTATACAGCCCAGCTTGGCACTCCTGTGTTTGCTTATGTCCTCCCCCATTCTCAGGCACACAGCATCCAGTTCTCTTTTTTGATCTTCTCCCATCAACAAAAATGTCATATATTGGAGTCCCACACTGTTATAGTCTCAAGTGTCCATTGCTGGAAAGCAGAAAAGGACATGCTATGTTCTATATTTGTGTAATTTCTGCTTTTGTTTTGTTCAGCTGAAAAGTGGCATGTTCATTGTCAGAGTCCTAAAACTTATGGTAGGAAAATGAAGAGAGATGAGAGAAGATTAACATTGCATCATGAGCAGTGAGCAGATGCATTTTTGTTTAGTTCTCACTGCTATAAGCATTTCTATTTTCAAACATTAAAAAAAATCCTCCTTTTTGTTTTCTTTTCTGACTTTAGCTGAGTGAATATTTTAATATCTACTGCTGTTAATCATGGGGAAAAAAGTACAGTTATGTGTAGTGTGTAAAGATAAAATAGTTTACTATGCATGAATGCCAGTATATTCAGCAGACACTGGATAAAATATATCCAGCAGACACTGGATAAAACAAACGGAAAAAGCTGACTGATAGAAACACTGATGGGAAGAATGTGACTGATGTCCCTGTGTGTGTGACTAATACATGGATGTATTACATGGATGCAGTGGAAGGACAGATGGATGGGATTAATCAACAGGCAGATGGATTGATGAATTGAGAGTAGCTGTATTGAGGGGAAAGTCAGGTAAAAGGAATATTAGAGAGTGCAAGCATACTTGTGGAATTTCTCATTCCAGAATGAGCCCAGATGAATCTCTTTGGGAATCAGCTGCTTAAATGCAACTCCCTCTTTGCAGTGAAATTGTGTTCACTCTACAGAGGTGCAAGGAAGATGAGAATAACCTTTGAGCAGAGCAAATCCTAATTTAGACCTGAGAGCACAGAGCGGTGTTAATGAGGGGAACAGCAGAACAAGATTAAATCTTAGCAGAAGACCTAGTCTGGCTTTCAAAAAAGAAAATGTAGAATATATTTGCACATAAAAATAGCATTTTTTTCCTGCTAATGACTCCTAAGACTTTGATCTAGCTTTCATTTAGCCTGTGTTTTCCTTAAACCCACTCACACTTTTTAAATATCTGAATTTCGCATTTTGCACCTTAATGACATGGAATTTTAGCCAGAATTGGGGTTTCCATGTACAAAAGTGATGCAGTGATCTGCCTGTACTAACAGCAAGGGTGCAATATGATGGTGTGGGGTTACATCCCTTGATGTTAGCATTTGCTGCTGACAGTTTTCATTAACAGAACTAGATAGCTCAAGAAGCTGAAATTTAAACAGCTTCTCCTCCAAGTTTCTGCTTTAAATCTCCCCAGGGAGGTAGTACTTGTAACAGTAATAATTAATTCATCCCATTTTGGTCTTCAATATGCATCTGTAAAATGTTCTGCGCATGCACACTGTACAAATATTTGTGGGACTTCAGCCTCCTAGGTAACAAATCCAAAGTTAGCCATGTGAAATAACCCCTCCTCAGGATGAGCAGCCTTCCCTGCACAGGGCCCTTCTAGCAGCTCTCCTGCAATCCACCATCTCCTTTATGCTACAGATAAGGCACAGCCTCAGAATTTGGTAGGCAGCTACTCAGTTTGAGCACAGCTTCTCAGAAAAGATCAAAACCGCTGATACAAACACTCTACAGATTTTCATATACTTTAATTCAAAAATTATTCTACTGAAGCACATGTCTTCTGACCGGTATTCACCAGAAAAATGATGTGTTTTGCGTTGCCAAGGTGACTCTCAACAACAGAAGTTAGAGGATAACATTCTTTCTACTTAAATAAGGAAGACCTTTGAGAGAAAAATAAGCAATGGCAGAAATAGCATTTTTCAGCTGACTGCACTGAGCTTATACTCACAGTCACATTGTTTCGGAGGCTATTAATTTCTACATCATTTTAAAACCTGATTGGTTGTGAGAAGCAACATTGCAGAAATGAACCATGGTACTTTCCATTATGTGTTCTCAGTACACCTTCTGAGTAATTTCTGATTAGCTGGCTGGAGACATTACATTGTCAACAACTCAGACAAAGCCAGCTGTGGTATATTTTTCATCTTCTGAGCAATGCAACATCAGTAGTGACCAGCTGAATTCAGATTCCTCTCTACTGCAATAGTGAGGTGGTACACTCTCCATAAACTTGGCAAGGTTACATTTTTGCCGGGCTGAAGAAATTAATTTTAAGCTGGAAACCAAAACAACGAGTTTACTGAGAAAGAATCCAGAAAAATTGCCAAAACAAATTTTTTTATTTTTTTTCCTGTTTGCATTCCATAGCCTCAGGTTTTGTCTTAAAGCCCATAAATGGCGGGGGGGGGGGGGGGGGGGAGAGAAGGAAAAAACCCTGTTTTCTGATTTTTCTAAAGTTATATATTAAATGCAATGTTTCTGATTACAAGGGATGTTGCAGAGATATCTCTGACAACAGATACCATTTTCCTCTTCTTCATTGAACAGCGCAGCAAAGCTCACAGCCTTGGCATCAACCCCCCTTACTGAAAATTCCCTGTTCTTCTTCTCAAAAAGAAGCCTTCCTCTTCCAAATACCCAGAACCATTTCTCTTGCTTGTCTTTGTCCTGCCATGAAAGGAGTTTCTATCCTGAGGGAATATCTGGGTTCTCCTATTCCCATATATTTCTGTCAGATAGCCATTTAGTCCCAGTCATGCTTGGCCATTCCTGTGAGCACATCTGTTAACCAGGAAGTAGCCCACACATACCAAGCTCATTTCTCAGTTACCAATGAAGAGCTACTGAATATTAGCAATTCCCCCCACATGGCTTATCTTGAACAATGTTCCTAAAATGTACTAAAAATTATCAAAATGCTTCTTTTATCTTGAGTCTGTCATGCCACACAGTTGAACTTATTCTCCCTCCTGTTGTGGTTTTCCTTTTGGTAGAGGAAGCTGTACATCATTTATTATACCATTTTTCAATGTGTTGATCTTAAATCTGAAGAAATACTAGTATTTTTGTCTTCCATCTCAATTTTGCTTTTTTGTGTTGTATAAAGAATCAGAATTCTCTTCAGGGATCAAAAAACACATACATAGACACTCAAACATATATAAACAATAGTAGAAAAATTACCTAATCGAAGATCCAATTCCTCTTATTATTTCAAAGACTACTACTTATGAAGAAAAATGCAGATCATTTCTAATTTTTCAGTCTCCCTGATAATACTGCTGCCTGCCCAGCCTGGATTAATCTGCATATGGCTGTGATTTTGGTGCCATCAAATTGATTGTTGAGGTTGGCAGAAGCAACAGTGGCACCTGGTCAACCTAAGGTTCTAAAAATGAATGAGTGCCAGAATAATTACGCTTTATTGTACCTGCTAATTTCTCCTGGAAAATATCTTAATAAATTGATTGCATGTTTCAAACAAACCTGTAATGAGAGGATTATTTACAAAGGCCACACAGAAGCTGTTATTAAAAAGCAATCAGAAAGAGAGAAGAACAATGGCAGGAGGGCTCAGTGGGGAAACCTTAATGGTGGGGAGTTTAGGATTTGGTTTTTGCTATCTTGCTGACATTCTAATTAGAAACTATTTCTCCCACTTCATTACTGTCACACACTTTCTCTGAATTAGCTTCACACTTGATTAAGGAGAAAGTATTTTTTTTTTTACATGCCAGGATGAGTCAGTGCCAATCTTTTTGCTTTTGTCCCTCAAGTCTGAACATGCAAAATCTTGATGTTCAGATCTGGATTCTGCTGATGTTGGATTTGAGAGTGCCACATGGGAGATTTTGCTGGGGCATCTGCAAGCATCAGGGTCCAACAGGGAAGCTGGCCCTATGGCTCGTGAAATGGACTCTGCAATCCTGCAGGGAATGGAGGTGTTAGCCAGACCTCTGCAGACACAGAGCTGACCCTGGTAGCTGATATAAAATGTTGACAGTGGGGAGAAGCCAAGTCATTTATTCAGCCCAGTCCTGTTTTGAATGTTGAAAATTTTGAGAGGTAAATGAAATAAAATTTCTGTTACACAAAAATGGTGCATTACACCACAGTACCCCTTTCCCCAGTCATTCTCCTCCCTAACTAGAAAACAGGTTTTATAAACAAATAAGAAATTAGCAATCTGGAGAATCTGAGGTGTGAAAAAAAGGATTAAAAATCGTGAGTATGTGTAATTAGTTATAATTAATTAGCATATGTTTGCACAAAACCTAGTAAAGTCAAGCACTATGCAATTGCTGTCATTCCAGGGAAGGATGTCTAAATGATTGGGAAGGTTGGGTTTCGGATAGTGGGACTGGCATCTGAAGAACAGAAAATCCAAGGTGTAAGAAGAAGCCTGCAGGATATGAGTAATGTTCCTGATAGAAAACAGCAGAAGGTCTGGAACCTGAAACCCTCATGTATGCCAAGCAGGCTCAAAGCTGCTTCCCTGGGCAGTGCTCTCACTTCTTTCTCCTTCAGTACTGCAGCCAGATGGACAATGGCTGGTAGCTTACCCTGGGTCTGAATGCAGAATGGACAGAAAGGATTTTCAGAATTCTTCTCTATCAATATTTGTAGGACTCAATACAGAAACTCTGCCAAAATGGTTTCAATTTGCTTCAGAGCTCCTTAAAAAGAAATGTGACCAAACCCAAAAAGTTTTAATTTAAAATGTTGTGTTAATGTCTTGTGGGAACTGCAGATTAGTTTTGGGCTGTTTGTGCCTGTGCACAGGGTTTGTAGGTTGGTGCACCTGCTCTAGCAGACTCCAGGGTGAGCAACCAACACCTCTTTTCTCTAAGGAAGGATGCTGCTGAGGACCACAGGAAAAATGCACAGCCCACAGTCCCCATTCAAAAGGCTGGAAGTGACCCTGAGGTCCACAGATAAATTCTGGGCCATGACAACTGTCCTGTTGAGATTAAGCCAGTTTGTGTTAGGGTATCTCCCTATAAAAATGGTGAAAAGACATTATCTGAATCACTTAAAAAGAGTCTGGGGTGAAGGACTCTCTCTCTCACCACCAAAATCATTCTCAATCCACCTCCTTTCTTGTTATCCACTTCAAAAGTGGTGTCATGTTGTTTGAGGTGTGGAAAAAAAAGCAAGAACCTCATAAAGCAAAGGATAAGAAGTTGCATTTGCTGTGTGCAATAAAACTTCAGAGCAAAACTCATTCTGTGTAGCACCTTTCAAAACTGCTGTTTTATAAAATCACTTGGGATTAAAATTGAGAGACAGAAGTGAAAACAACATATTGGTTACATTAAACCAGGCTGTAAAGATTAACACAGCCTTCACTTACAAGTCTCATGAGAGACTAGAAAAATGAGAAAGAAGAAACAAACATGATGAGACACATTCCTTGCAGAGATGCAAAATACAGTGAGGAGACAGGTATTTGAAACAAGACAGGACTTTCTACTAGTAGTAAGAATTACAGAGGACCTCACAAGGAGCAGCCAGCCAGGAATAGACAGTGACAGAAGCCAAAGTAAAAACAGAGAAAAGCCCAGGAGAGTGGCTGCAGCAAATCTCTGGAGGACACTTTTGCGCTGGGAGTATCAACAGATAATGGTGCTCCTTCCTGAGCCCAGCTTCCTTCTGGGCTATAGAAGCAAACTTGCCAGGTACTCAGATCAAATGTATGATCAAAATCATCCATAGTCTTTTAGCAGCTGCTTGACAGAATCCTGGTGGACAAAATCTGGAGGTATCAGTCTTGGCAACAAAATCAAACCAAAGTTGAACTAAATGAAGAAACCTGGCCTCTTTGATTCAGCTTTTCCCTCCAGTATACCTGTGAGCATATATCTCTGTTATTTTCCTACTTCTTTTGTTCTTGTTTTTCTTTAAGGTGAAAACAAGTTTCACTCGAAGGCAAACATCGCTCCCACTTGTACTCGTTCTTTTCTCACTAAGAGCACTATTTACCACCAGCCTATAAATCCTCAGAATATCTAAATGTAACAATCTTTATATCTGACACTTTTCCTGTAAAATGCACAGGCTTCTGGCAACTAATATAGTAGAAAATGATCGTCATCGTTATATTTCTTAGTGTTATGGTATGTTAAACTACTGATGTGCTGATTCAAGAATAATGCCCTCAGCACATGGGTCCATGCTGAGGCAGTCCTTGATTTAGGGAAAAGCTGACTCTACCAAGGATCTGCATTACCATATAATAAGCTCTAATCTTTACTCCTATTATGATCTATCTACATTTTTCCTGTGGTATCTAGGGATCTTTTATGATACCAAATCTGTAGTAGTTTTTCAAATAAGCATGAACTCCAACATTCTGCAGATGAAGTTCTATGCAATCCTACAAGCCACCATGCAACATCCCTTCCCCCCAAATCTGGAATAAATTACAGGACATTAAGGCAAATCATTGCAAGTTCAAAGCCTTATCTGACACTCCAGCTGAAAATCCATTTAGTGGTCAGTGCAGTTCGCTGAGCACTGATCTAATCTGCTGGTCATGAAAAATGTTATTTTGATTTCTGCAGAGTTTCATTCCAGGCCAGAAGTTTTCCAGCAGTTTCAGGAACACAGGAGAAGTAATAAATTAATCCACACTTGAGATTAAAAAGTTTTGGCTATCTGGGACCGGGTTTCTTGAGGCAAAAGCATGGCCCAGCTGCTTTCTGAGTACTGAACAGAAACCTACTTCTGACAGAACATGGATTCCTGCCTAACAAACAGCCCATGAACTGGCAGGGTCATGAAATGGAATGGGAAATACAAGTATGCCTCTCTAGACACATTATCTCCATTAGAAGTGGTACAAATAAAAGTTTGCAGATTTCCAAGTTCTCAAGTAATACTAATATTCTCAAATTTCGCCTGGAAATGTTCCATTCAAAACGATCCCATGAAGCAACTTTCCACCATCCTCCTAAAATGGAAGTTGGCTGCAGTCAAAAATCTGCTTGTGACAGACATTGTTTGTTAATTGTGGGGCATTTTGTTTGTTGGTTTGATTTTAGTTTGGTTTTCTTTTTTAAAGAGCCCTTCATACACTAGGAAATTGCATTTTTTTAATATAATAATTTCCCTCAGCTGTTTTGAGTGCTTTCATGTCTCTGCCCACCCTGTTGAAGCAGACTGTGAGCACCAATGCTGTTGGCTTGGTTTGGACACCTCTGAGAGAGGCAGCAGTCACCAGATCCAGGTCAGTGAGCTCTCTGCTCAGACGGGAAGGGAAGGGAAGGGAAGGGAAGGGAAGGGAAGGGAAGGGAAGGGAAGGGAAGGGAAGGGAAGGGAAGGGAAGGGAAGGGAAGGGAAGGGAAGGGAAGGGAAGGGAAGGGAAGGGAAGGGAAGGGAAGGGAAGGGAAGGGAAGGGAAGGGAAGGGAAGGGAAGGGAAGGGAAGGGAAGGGAAGGGAAGGGAAGGGAAGGGAAGGGAAGGGAAGGGAAGGGAAGGGAAGGGAAGGGAAGGGAAGGGAAGGGAAGGGAAGGGAATAAGATAGAAAGGTACACAGTCACCATCCTTTGTTCCAGTGATGAATCTTGATTACTTCAATTTCCATTGGTCAATGATGATTGCAGCCTTGATCCATCAGGGGTAGGGGAAGCCCACAAAAACTGGGTTATTAGATGCCCAGGATAGGTGGGAATGCCCAGGTGTCTTCCCTGGGACAGGGAGTTTTATACTAGGAGATGAAATATTGTAGATCATGGGACACTTTGGGAGTCCTAGAAGTGTTCTAAGAAGTGACAGTTTCCTCCCACCTCAGTGTGGTTAATTGTGGCCCATCAGAAGGGTTGACTATCCTCAGGCTTTCTTAAGAATGTCCCAGTAGTTCCCTGGAGGGAAGTATTTTCACTGCTGAGTCACTTTTGTAAGGACATTGGCATGACAAAAAGCACCATCCCACCTCTCAGGCTTGGCCTCTTCTGTTGTATGACCTAACACCCACTTTACAGCCACTGGTGATGGGTGTGCACTCCCTCTGACCGCCAGTGTGGTGGTTACTGTACTTGGAAATTGTTTGAATCATTTGAAACGTTCTAGTCTCTCACAGCATGTCAGTGCTAACTAACACTGCACATCCCTAGTATTTGTGGAGTGCCCCTTTCCGAGAAGGTAGCTGATTAAAGAGGGCTGCTGAGTACATGAAAACACAGGTTAGGGAAGGGCAAAGCTGTGTTCTGAGCCCAGATCTGCTGGATTAGTTCAGTCTCTCAACAGATGCTGCCAGCTCCCTGCAGCTGTACAAACACCAAAACAGGACACAGGTTGCACTTCCCCTCTCCCCAGGCCCCACCAAGCATGAGATTAGCAGTTCAGTTATATTCAGAAAGATTTAAAAAATCTTTCTGGAAAGGAACAGGGGGTGTAACAGAGGAACAGGGTCACGATCAATGGCACGAAGTCTAGCTGAAGGACAGTAATATGCAGTACAACCCAGGGGTCGTTAGGAGTGTGATCTTGTTTAACATTGCCATTGATGGTTTGGATGATGGGTTGGAGTGTACCCTCAGCAAGTTTGCTAATGATGTGAAATTATATCCCAAGCCTCTCCAAGCAGATGAGAAATTACCCAATATTCCTTCCAGTAAGCTCTCCATCAGCCAGAGGCTTTATCAGAATTTTAAGTCCCTCTTTCCAACTGCTGAACAAGGTAAAACTTCCTATTACACTGAGTGTAGAGAAGTTATGTATCGAGGTTGTGATTCATCAAATCTTTATTGATCCAACCCACACAGTTTAGTTCTTAGAGAGAAAAGTAGAATAAAGCCTAAATTCTATAATCTTCATTCGGGCAGATATAGTTCTTGTGAGGAAGTTAGAGTTGGTACAAAGAATTATATTTTTTATATGTGTCTATGAATAGAAATGACTCATTAGAACTATAAATATTCCTTGCTCCAAACCCCAAAATTAGATTTTTTAGATTATTTTTTTAAAGACAGTTCAAGCATTCCCCAAGCAAACAGTTTACTAGGTGATACATTCCATTATGCCTCATTCTCTCATCTTTTGGTATAAGTCTTTGCAGATCTGCAGTTTATTTCAGTTTTCTTCCTCCACCCAGCCACTGCTGTCTCATTTGTCGCCTTGCTATAGCCTAGGAAGCTTTAGATATTTTCCTCCAAACTCATAACGAGTAAATATATTCAAACTCAACTGCCAACCTTCTTTCTCCAGTATAAGACCTTACCAACCAATCCTAATCCCTGCTGGGTGCACATAAATTATAGATTGTGATATGTTTTCAGTCCCAACTATAGTAGTGATGGTGGGTGCACTGCATATTTCTTTGGTAAATAAAGATGAGTGCACACTTGCAAATATAGGCACAGACACCTGGATGTGGATGTGTTCACATTTCTTAGAGCTTACATATACACACAGCTGTCCAAGCAGGAGTGTATCTGCCTAAAAGACCTGGACTTCCAAAGTGACAAAGAGCTTGAGGTTACATTTGTATTTACTCCTCTTCAAAGTACCTCAAAATTCAGGTCCACTGTCCTTTAAGTATCTGACCCTATTCTGATTCTTCAAGGTTGGCATTCAAAGGTCTAACAGGGAGCAATAGGTGTTCTACTCAATGAATATTTATTCAAATGCACACATGCAGAGCACAATGATGTGTGTGTGTCCACACACCTGCACAAACTCACGTGAATACTGCTGTTTGTGTATAACAGCAATCACGCAGCAACTCAGTCTTGTAGCTGGAATCTTGGGAGCTCTATAGGAAAACAAAGAGATTTTATTTCAGTATCATTTATTTTCCCCATTTAATTGGTAACAGTTGTGATTTGAGGAGTCACAGTAAAATAGAGAGAGGCCTTGACGCACTGATCTCAAAACTCCAATATGAAAGCTGTATGTGACTCTACAGCTCAGCTAGATGGACTAATACGTAAAATGATCAAAAATTACACCCGCAGATTTACATTAGCATAGAAGGAATACACAGAAAGTCCTGGAATTTAAACACTCTGACAACCATTTTTTTAAAGATGATAACTTGCTGTAGGGTCACCCCATCCCAACTGCCATGGCTGCCCACATGAAGATGCCATTGCAGCATTCAGGAACAGTTTTGTTCTGGCTGTTTATTCTCTTTCCAGTCATCCATATTGAAAGTTATTCCTTTAGGGACACCTGCAACTTCCCTCTTTTCTGATAATGCACAGCATGTGCGGTTTTGAGAGCTATTTATGTAATATTTCCATTAACAGGCTGTAATTAAACCATCTAATTAAAAAAGCAGTAATCTATTTAACAGGGGGGTTATTTTTTTAAAGAAAGCCTAACAGAACTGTGATTAAGTTCCTCTGCTAGATGAGCATTATGGTTTTTCATAAAGCTCTTAATTACTCAACCCAAAATGTCAAATAAATTAAATTAAAGACATAATTTTATTTTTCTGAAAAGAAAAATAATAACACACACCAGAGTAAAAAGCTGTTCCAAAATATCCATTAATATAGTGAAAATTGTTTTAAATGTGTTGTGCATTTCAGCCTAGACAAAAGCTGATTAGTGATGTAAAATATAGAGAATTAAATTTTGTACTTATTAGACAAATACATAGAAAATTGTACTTTTTATTCCCAAAATATTAATGAACAGGAACAGCCCTTTGGGGCCACACCAGTGGTACCTCTCAACCCAACAACTTGCTCCCAGCTGGGTTGAGGCAAGAGAGTATCCTGGGAAAGCACACAGGCCTGGACATTCCCCTCTTCCCCCTTCTGTTTCCACAGCAATCACCTTTGTTGGATTGGGATGTTAGATTGTACATCTTGCCTGTTAAATTTAGTGTCCATTTACAGCTCTGTTGTCTGCAGAGTTGTCTAATCCCATTTTGAACCTGCTGATGCTGTCTGCCTGTGCTGGCTGCTGGGCCAGCAGCATCCAAAGGTTCCCCATGCAGAGAGCTGCTTTCTTTACAAGCTTTAAGCTGTTATCCTATTAGTTTTTATCAAGTGCTCTTTAGTTCCATTCTTGCAGGTTTCAGTGGATAACAATTCTGTGCTCACTTTATCTGTGATCTGTATCTTATCATAACCTTACTGGAAATCTTCAATTTATTTTGCTCTGTTTAGTTGCCAGTTATTTTTCCTAAGCATGATCATTCTCATCAACATTTCCCAGGATGATAATTGGCCCTCCCTCACTCACATTCTAAGACAAATATTTCTAAGGACAAAAGTCAGCACAAATGGGCTGCAATTTCTAGAGTATGAAATTATGTCTTCTTCTGTATCTCAAAAATAAATAAACTTGCACTCTACTGACACACTTTGGAACCTCTTTGAAGAGCTCGAAAGGAATTCTCTGCCTTGTAGGAAGTATAATGGCCCAGTCCTGATGTGATGGAGCCCAGTGCTCAAATTTGCATGGACCCTTCCACTCCCTGCATGCTCAAGGGGCTCCTTGTGTGGTGCTCTCCCAAAAGGGCCAGGCACACACTGGGGCTGTGGGTGCTGCAATTAAGATGGAGCATTTTGGCTGATGTGAGCCACAGGCACAAGAGCTGAAATCCAATGGACCCTCCCGAGTTTCTAAGTTTGCCCCTGCTCTTCCACAGATGTAGCGTGATGGAGGAATCAGCCTGCTCTGAATGCAAATGGCAGGAAGAGGAGGAAAAACAAAGAGAGAGAAGATGTAAAGAAGGGATTTGCAGAATCAAAACACAACCCTGCTGTTCAAGCATGTTTGTGGACCTGTTTGGTTTGGACCTGTATCTTTTGCCATGCTGGGGTTTGTCTCGCTGCCAAGCCCAACAAGAACACACAGATTAGGCCAAAGGAGGGTGTTGTTGTTTAGTTCGAACACAGAGCAGTGGTATGTGAAATGAATTTCTGTATACTTAATCTTAGCCAAATGAGGCTGTCAGACGTTTGTTTCTCCAACCTGAATCAGCACTTTATACCAAGAAGAAAATGTTCCTTGGGTGTAAAGCACAAGTGAGTGAAACGAAAAACCATGGACTCCAATATTTATCATTTTCTTTCTCATTAGGATTCTTTGTTCAAAAGCCAGAACATGCTGCCTGTGCCTCCCCCATCTCTATAAGCTGCCTTGCTCCCTTGCTGCTCTTCCCACAGGCAGCAGCTAAAAGCATCCATTTGAGCTCTTAGGTGGGAGTGCTCCGGTGAATGAGAGTAGGAGGGGGTGCGAGGGCTGCCCTGTGACATGCACCCAAACTTCCAGGAGCTGCTGCTCCTGCCTCACCCTGGGAGCAGGAAGGCGGGCTGCAGGTGAGCCACCAGCTCCACAGTGGTTTCAGTGGTCTTAGACTGACCTGCAAGGGTTTGAAAACACCTCTGTCTCCTGAGCAGAACCCACCTATTAGTCAAGGAAAACAGGACACTTTAACCACAGCTCAAAGTGAGGAAATCAGGGATCACGTATACATGCTGAGTTTTTAATTACAGGAATCTAGTATTGAGAAGGCAAAAGCAATAATTGACAGATCCTTGTTCTTAGTTACAGCACAACAGCACCTTTTTGTAACAGGACTGATTAATTAAATTCTTCATGGGATCCCAAGGAGATATCACTTTAAGAACCAGTACTTGATTTACTCTATTGAACTTTTTGGGGGTTGGGCAATTGGTTGGGTTTTGTTTGTTTTTTTATTGTTTGTTTGGTTTGCTGTTGTTGTATCAGTCAATGAAAATATGTCAAGAGAGTCTCACATCAAAGAGAATATCAAGGGGAAAATGCCCATGCAGCCAGTTTGTTGTTTCCAAAGCTCATTCAGATACTCAGTGTGTGTGCGCTTGGGGGAAAGAGAAATGACAGGGAAGAAAGTTTTATATGGGAAACAAAAGTTCCATAAATGTAGAAGCTTTTTTATAGGAAGCTTTTTATGCTGCCACAAAAAGTCAAAAAATCCTCATAGAAAGCAGAGGTGAATTTTTAACTGGTAAGTATATCACTGTAAATTCTCAATGTAGATTCTTCTTTATAAGATATACTGTTATTACTGTTATTAAATGCACAGGAAACAGGAAATTAAACAGGTCATATACAGAAATGGAAGTGGTTTTGTTAAGCTCATTAGGCAAAAAAAAATACAAAATTGTAAAAGCTGAGGAGGAGAGGAGAGGAGAGGAGAGGAGAGGAGAGGAGAGGAGAGGAGAGGAGAGGAGAGGAGAGGAGAGGAGAGGAGAGGAGAGGAGAGGAGAGGAGAGGAGAGGAGAGGAGAGGAGAGGAGAGGAGAGGAGAGGAGAGGAGAGGAGAGGAGAGGAGAGGAGAGGAGAGGAGAGGAGAGGAGAGGAGAGGAGAGGAGAGGAGAGGAGAGGAGAGATCTTAATAGGAAAAATATCCACAGCTGTGGAGAAAAATAGTCTTGTGATTTGAAGGGATTTTTCTTCTTTTTCCTCCTTGAGTATCTGTTTTTTTATGCTGTTAGGATATGATAGTTTCTTACATTAGTAGAGCATAATGTATAGTAACCCTATTATACACTGTTTCATTACTTTACAACAGAGTATTCTTTTTAAAGACAGAATTTAGGCTAACTTATTAAATGCATGTGTTGTGGTTGGCATTATCTCTTCAAAGGAAATTAAACCCTATATCTGAATTTCAACTACTTCTTTCAAAAAGATAAAAATCAATCCAATTCTACTTCTAGAAACACTGAACAAATCCAAAAACATGTTGTCACTGCAAATTTAAGCTTTAAGCTAACCAAAATCCCTTGATGTGAAATGGTAAGAACCAGCATTTTGTTTCCATCAGGTTTTGAGGAACAAGACATTTGTGTCACAACAAGATGCTCTTAATCCCACCTAAAACCTTGACAGAAAAATGCACTGAACACTGAGGGTTCCATTTGCCTGGCATAAGGGATAAGGGGAAGAAAATCAAGAGGAAAAGACAAGCACTCTTTTTGGGAAGAAAGGAGGAGAGACTGTCAAGCCTGCACAGTGACTTAGTTTTTTGAAAAGCACTCCTTTTACAAAGAGCTAGATGTATAACGCCAGAGAAACTATCCAAAGATGCAGGAATCAGAGCAGCGCCTCTCTCCTTTTTATTCTCTCTGAGCTGCCACAATAGAGTTTTATCTCTGGACTGTACTAAATGAAAAACCCATTTCCTCTCAGATTTATGACACAGAAAACACTTTGGGCTGGAACCTAAAACCTAAATAGGACTTTATTCCAGCTGAACTCAGGAAGAATAATCACAACAACAGCATCAGAGCTAATAACATCCTGAACATATCGATGCTTTTGTCTGTGTGGGATTTGTGTGAGTGATTCTGCTCCCATTGCTATTCTGGGATGTGGGGTGCTACAAAGAATGACAAAAGTGCCTTTATTTGGTTATGTTGGAGGTACTACATCTTTCATAAGCAGATGATGTCTAGAGCAGGGAAGCTTTTAGGGTAAGAATGACTCTTCTGCAGTGTCTGCTCAGGGTCTGGCACAGTGGGTCCAGAGCCCAATGAGAATGCTTGGAGCTGTAGAAATAGTGCATGGAGTGATATGTAGGATGTGTGAGTGACACCCACAAGGTTCTTCAAATGCAGATTGATCACTAAGTTTCATTAGTGTTAATGGTTGCTACCTACAAAGAATAATCTATACCACCAATCCAAATGTATTTTGTTTGGATCACTGAAAAAAAAAATGAAGTAAAGGTCTGAGGTAAAATACAGTAGCAAGTATGTGACCCATGTGTTTTCTTTCACAAACTCCTTGAGATTTTCCACACAAAATGACAGTTGTCTTGGCAGATGACAAATTCTTAAAGCTGACAAAGTCTGGTACACCAAACATGGAAAATAAAAATACTTGCCTGGCTTCAAAGCTAACCACATCATATCACATTTCAGTATTTCTCCTGGGTCCATAGCTGCACAATATGTTCTCTATTCAGCTGTCATAGAGTCCTGTGTTTGAACCTGAATACTGTCATAGATGAGAAATGTGAGGCCAATAATAATTTTAGTTTAAAATATACATGATTGGTGGCAGAAGGATCAGTATATTCTTTTGTATTACCTGTTTATGGGATTCCCACACATACGGTCATGAAACATACTTTACTCAGAAGAGTATAGAGATGTGTTAAAAAATGTCCATTGAAAAAATTCCTTGCAATGTTAAGGAACTAAGGGAAGATAACAAAGCCCCACCCTTATAAAAATAACACAATTAAGCACACTTAGCTTGCAGATGTATGTTATTTTGCACTTTCAATTATTTTACAGAAGATCCTCTCCTGAGTATGAGTTGATAAGTTAATGGTCATTTCACATTTTTAGGATGGAAACAACAACACAATGAAACATTTTTTTAGAAGATTGCTGTGTATTTCTGACGGTCTAAAGGCCTAGGAGAGAGGCATTTTCCACAGCTGGCCAAAACATCTGTAAAGTGCCAGTTCTTCAGAAGGTCTTGTTACCTTTAGTAAACATGAGATATGTTCCTCAAAGGACTAGGACTTTATCTGATTCTTCTACTGCAACAAAGCTTATGTGTCTCCTTACTTGTAAACTGATCAGTCAGGCTCACATTTTAATGACAGACATAAATGTATCTCTAATGATTTTCTTCCACCAGAATTACGTAGGGAGTCTCCCTGAAAGTTAGTTAAATGAGCCTGTTATAAATCTGGAACACAAGCATTTCCCTGCATAAATTTACAAGCACTGATTCCAAAAGGTTAACAATATGGCAGATGGATATGATGATGTGTGAACTCAGAAAATTCAGGGTTTGGTTCCAAAAGCAGTTAAAAGTCTGAGCATTTCCTCAGTCCTCAAGCAGGCTGCCGTGACTGACGCAAACCACCTGCTGCTTCAGATCAAGCCAAAAATAGTCCAAGAACAGCACTTAGGAGTCTTTTGCTCTGCTTCTGCTCTTCATTTCATTGAGAATCCAAAAGCGTAGACATAGAGGTAAAAAAAAAATTGCACAAGCATGACCTATCCCATTTAAACAAATAAATGTCAGCCACTGGAAGAAGTAGGAGTAGTGTCCAATTCTCAGCTATGGTCAAATGATTTCAGTGCTCATTTTATGCTGATATTCCTCCACTTGAAGTAAAAGTTTTGCAATACCAGGAAAAAATGCATTTTTTATCCTCTCTGTGCAAAAGCTGTTCCTGCATCCTTAAGCATCTGATTTCACACTGTGCAACTTTTCTTCCTGTGGATGCCCTCCTTTCATGTGGACAGCCTGAAGCAAGTGCAGAGAAATGGAAAAACCTCAAACTAAAGAAAACTGTATACATTTTTCTAATCTTTTTGTTATTTTTGTGTATTATACTGCTGAGGCTTTATTTACTCATCAGGAAGACCAAGGATGATCTCCTATGACCTTGGGTAAGTAACTACTGAAAATATGTGTACACAGCATAAAGCAGAGCTATTCAGGTGCCAAGCTAGGTCTGACTAAATGGAAATGAATGGTGTAACTGTACCCTGAACATCCATTGATCATGGTCTCTGGTGGTGCATGAAACTGAACGAGCTTAGCACCTCAGGCCCCATGCAGAAGGGAAGTTCCCCAGGAGCAGAGCTAACCTTTCTCAGGCAGATTCACCTCTTGCACAGAGCAGGTTTGCCAATACAGGTAAGGCTTTCTACTTTAAAAAAGCCAAACATCTTAGTCTTCCTCAGCGTAGTGCTGTGTCTCCCTCTGATGGCATCTAGGCCACACTTCCAGGCTGATGAACATGATAAAGTCTTGTGTAACAGAGGGTGTCTTTTAACTCAGCTAATGAATTTATTTAGGTCGGGGGTCGCAGGTTTAAAAACTTGTGTTCCATCAAAATGTGATTTTCTCGTTAGCCTTCTAATGAATCGAGTCCTGGGGACGATTTTTCAGGCTGGAGCAGTTCTCAGCCACAACTGAACTCAATTCATATTTGCAACGCCACAAGAACAGAGTCACAGAGGAGAGATTTAACAATCAGTACTTGCTAGAAGAGCTGTAAGGACTTTAGCTATATCAAAGTGAATTAACATCAGTCTACTCTTAACATTCACTTTGTGTGAAGGCTGTAAAACAGCTACAGGGATCTGTAATTTCTCTAAGTTCCTCACAACTTGCCTGTGGACGTGAAGTTCTAAATACTTCCTGCCTGTCTACAGCTTGTGACTGGCACTCTGGACCCTGAGGAGGCTTTGCAGCCAATGCATGCTGCTTCACTGTCCTTCAAAAGCTGCATCCTACTGATTCACTCAGCTTTGAACCCCCATTCACAAAGTATCACAAAAGATTTGCCCCACACTAGTAGTTACAGGAATAAAAATAACAATATTTTCAGCCTATTAAAATGCAGGTAATTGCATTCTCTCTCTTTGCTCAGCCCAGCCTAAAAACTCTTGAACCAGGTAAGTTTATTAGGGAAAAAAAAAAAAAACAAAAACTGTGTGCATTTGATGGTCACTGCAAGATTTCAAAATAAATTGAAACATTTTACAAGAAAGGTCAGCTGAAGGTCCACTTAAATATTCTTCCATTGTTAATACTTCAAATCTGAACAAGATAAAAAATTCCCACTAGTGACTCAGTACTCACTAGTCACTGAGTGGGTTTGTGCTGAAAAAAAAAAAAGGAATGCTGAGAACCAGATTCCTTTCTTCCCCTTACATAAGCAACAATTATCTGTTTATGTAGGATTAAAAATGCTATCTTCTCATTGTATTCCCATACAGCATTTTAACAAAATGCTCAAGGCATTAAGAACTATTAAATGGTAAAACTCCTCCTTCAATGAAAACACTCAGTGGTCTAGGATCTGGAGATAAGGATGAAGCAAACATTTCTTGTTATGAGACTCATCATCTGTACAGCCTGGATAAATAAAAATAAAAAACCTATAGCAAAAATGTGATTACAATCAGAAACATTTATATGAATTTCAGTAAAATCACTTTCATTTTTTAATGTTTTAGTGTGCTACCCTGAGCTTCAGAAAGAACAACAATATCTTAGACCTACTGCCTCTAGGTTTGAAACCTTTCCATCATCTTTGAATCCATTTTATTTTTCAGAAACAAAACAACCAAAACGTAATGCTATAACACAAAAGACTGATATTAGTAAGAGGAGTTTGGAATAATAAAAATGCCTCTGCAGGAGCCAAGACTAGTGCCTGTTGATTCAGCCCAGGCCATTGATATAGAAATTCACATGGAACTGTCTAATCAGAAGTAAATGCTCTTTTTCCAGAGCATTCTTTTTGTTTCTCTAAGCCCTCTGTTCATGGAAGGGTGACTGCATGATGCTAATGATTAAACCCAGAGGGAGTTCAACCTCTTCATTTGTGTGTCTGTCCAAATTTCCTAGAGAATGTGGAGACTCCTTTTCAAAGTTCACATGCAGGGATTACTGCAGGCATGTGAAAATCTATTTTTCTTTGATGCTTTGCACAGCCCCTATAGAATTAGTTCATTATTAACCTTATTGAAAAGAACTCAAGTGGGTTATGGTTTTATATTTTCCAGGTGGCATAAGCTTATTTTGCCCCTAATATGAGGTAAATCCTTGACCTATATGCGAACCTTGCTGCAGTGAGAGCAGAGCCAGGCCTCAGCTAGCAAGCCTTGTTGGAGATATGTGGTTCCAGGAATGCCAAGCACAGTTTTCAGAACAGGGTCCAGGCCAATCAAAGCATGGCTGATCAAGCCAGTGTCTGCCTGCAGAGTATCACAGTCGTCCATTTCCTTCATCATAGCCATTACTATCTGGCTTCCAGACTGGATTCAACTGCTATTTTTACCTGATATCAGCTGAGCCCTGTGATTAGAAGCTCACTTCAGCCTGACCACCCCTGTGTTCCTAGCATAGAGCACCAGTCTCTACCCAACACTGGAGGTACCTTCAGATGGAATTTGTTCCAATTGAAGTAAGATTTATCCCTTGGTTGTAGATCTCACTTCACAAGACTGTGGGTTTTTAATGGGTGATACTGCTTAACTGGCAAGGATTGATATTTAGGAATGTAGGACTTGGAAAGTATAACAGGCAGATGTAATGAACCTGTCCTGGTGGGACAATAGTAAAATTCATTTATGTCTTCCAATCATTTGCTTTGAAAAAGAAGAAAATACTGTACATGTAGGATATGACAGAAGATTTTTTTTCCTTTCGTGTTAGCTTTAGCCAGGCTAGCAATACCTATCTGGTTAACATTCTGCATAGAAAGCCAAAGTACACATATAAGTGAAAAGAAATACTGCAAGAATCAGAGCACCTTGTCAATTGGGATCAGCCAGTTTAGTTTGCTCAGGTTAATGGAAAAGTTCTGAAAGTCTTACAGTGGGTGGCTTGCAAGTCAAAACACAGCCAAAGGGACTGGTCTGGACCAAATTCTAAGACTGAATTAAAAATGGGATCCTTTGGGCAAAAATTCTAGCAAATGCTGTCAGACAGGAAAATATGGGAAATTAGACTGTCATACTAGAGCTCAAACTGCTGTGCTTATAACAAACCATATCCTCTGATTTTTACTGGGAGCAGTTTACACCAGCATCTGAAGAGAATATGTGTCCCCAGTGGAGACCATGGGAGCTCACCATTCCCTCAGAGCACTGACATATTAAAATTCATCCTGTTGCTTTTCCTGCTCTCTTTCATGCAGATGCACAAGCACAAAAATGTGTTTTAAGCAGCACACATAATTACCTCAGCTTTTGGAAACAAGCAGTAGGATAACACAGGGTAGAAATGGTTTCCGACAAAGCCTGCCTTTAACAGCACAGCTGCTAAGAAGAATTGCTCTGTGCACAGGGGCCATTAAGGCACAAGAAGGTGTCCATATGAGTAGGACTGAGGAGACTCACACATTTGGAAAGAGAAATATGCACAAGCTGTCTAAGAGGGAAAATAAATGCATGCCTGGGAAATATACTGTGAAAACTTACTATTGGTCCTCCAGGCTGCATAGCCCAGGGACTGGGGTTGCTGTAGCATAAGATGGCATTGCCCCTTTCACAGGTAATGATTTAGATAATCTCCAATCTGGATATAAACCCTTGAGTTACTGTGTATAGTCACAGTGTCAGTGCCTTAACCAGGCCTCCCACTTGTGCTTTATAGATTGTACAAGAACAGGATTGCATTGGTCTGCTTCAAACCTCGGAGCAGTTAATCTAGCTGAGGGCTTTAAGGGTTTAGCAGGTCCTTCTAATAGCTGCCATGCTGGTGTGCAGTTAACCTTTATTGCCGTGAGGGCCCTATTAAAAATGAGCGACATTCAGCTCCTTTAAGGAAAGAAAGATTATGCTTCCAGATGTGTTGATACACTTGACATATGCCCTGTGATTGCAGAGCCTCTCAGGCACCAAAAGAGCGCTGTTTTCACAAAGCTGCAATTTTTGTTTATACAATATACACACACATGCTTGTCATGGTAATTTGTGCATGGCACTTCTAACCTGGGTGATGAAAATACAGAGAGAGAGAGATTGAGTGAGGCAGTCAGACTGCACCATGCATAACACTGCATGTGGAAAACCCATCCTCACAAGCACAACCTGTGTAAAAACAGTTTTCTTTGGCTTGCTCCAGTTAGAATATCCATAAACATTTTCAGTTGTTGCTATCATCACAACAGTTTGAACACACAGAATAGAGTCATTTTAGGGATATGCAATTATATTTGTGAATGGGAGCATTGAATTTGCTTCATTTAGACTAGGAGATGTACATTTTGCATTGCTGTTCACCATTCAGAAAGCAGAAAGGCAACTGCACGACTGTAGATTTTGTAGTTACCACTGACAAGTATACATCCAGAAATCCATACCCAAGACAAGGGATTTTTCACTCTGCTCTTTAAAAAACACTTTTCCATCCTCTGCTCTGTGTGCAGAAGGAATGCAATGGCTCCATCAACATTGTTGGCTGAGTCTGGGAGTGACCTTAACCCCAGCTCATTTCCTGACACCTCCCGCTATCTCATTTCCATATTTCTTATAAAACCAGGAAACATGAACAAAATAGTCTAAGGGGATCTACCCGAAGGGGTATTTTTATTTTCCACTTTACATCCCATCTCCCAGCCTTACTGCTCTTGGGAAGATATTCGCATGTCAATGAAATATCTGTGGTTGTGGCACAGGGCAAAACCCTATTATCTTACCATGCTTAACCTGGCAACCTTTGACAGGCAGACTGGAAAAGGCTGAATAACATCAGCCATTCACTGACAGCAGGTTTTGACTATTGTATGAATAGAGATGGTTCAAAATTAGTATGTCTCATAAACCAAAAAGGTCTGATTTGTATGAAGAATAGTAACTTGTGCAATGTGAGAATGAGATTGAGAGAAAAAACTCTAGGTGCAGAGTCTACTAGACGAATCCAAGACTATTTAATAATTCAAATCACCTTCTAAAATTGATGTAAAAAGCCATTATTTCAAAATAATTCAACCTGGGCATTAGAGCAGTTCTGTCATCTTCCAGTCACACAGGTAGGTCTCAGGGGTTTATATTTCTGGCTGCCAGCAGCCATTCCACTCAAAGGCACATAACACTGGAACTCATTTTAAGAGGGGGCTGGAGTACTTTGGAGAGCCCACATTCAGGAAGAATTCAGACAAAAAGTCTAGCAGGGTTTAATGATTCTGCAACATATCCATGGGAAGGTCACAGGCATTTGGCTTTTTGAGGACTGATTGATCCATGGATTACACATACTGATCACAACTGGTCTAAGGAATCTCTCTGCTGATTACAAGACAGATGCAAATGATGTAAAAAAGTATTAGAGAACATGAGATCACAAATGCTATTTTTGCATTTCCTCTACCCCAGATCCACTTGGGATAAAAACACTGAGTCATATCCTTTGCTTTATTTAAACCCTGTGACATTTGCGTGTTTTTCCTAGTAGCTCCAGTGTATGGAGGACAAGATCTGCATAAATATAAACCCAAGAAATCAGATTCCTAACAGGTAGCGAAACACAGACACCCTGTTTGCTCGAGAAGTCCCTGAAGCAGTGAGGCTGTGACCCTACTCTCACTTTTTTCTACGTCTACCCCACGTTCTTGAGAGAGCCTACTGGTGCAGAAACTTAGCTAAGGGTCTTTTGGTCTGACCAAACTCTAGAGTAAGTTTTTGTTTGCTCAGCTGTTGCGGAAGCCTAGAAGCATATTTCGTTCTTGCTGAACAGATTTTGGAACCTGATTTTAAACTGCCTTCTAGGACTCTACCCATTCTGATTTGTAACACATCCTGCTTCTTCCATGGTGCCTTCCAGCAGGCAGAATTTCCCCAGAATGGGTTAAAGTGCATGCTGCCAGTTTTTCTAAAACAACACATTGGTGACCTAAGCTGAAAATGAATGTAAATTATTTGCTGAATAGAACTATCTTAATGTACTGCTGAGAAATGTACTGACCCTCCAGATATTCCAGATTAGAGCAAAGGATTACACACAGACGCATACTCACACACCCTGCAAAATTTGGTCACTGAACAAAAGAAATAGAAGAAAAATGAATAAAATTGGGAAATTCCTTAGGGGTTTGGGCTAATTTAAAGTATAATCATCAGGGGTTTACTTTGAATATACTTCTAATGCCTATTTAATTTCAGTGCAAATTTTTTTTTGTTTTTTGATTGGTAATTTCTTTTTCCAATAGCTTTAATTATTTTATGCTTTTATAAAAATTAAAGATAATGTGCAAAGTAAAAAGGAAACAATTAATTAGAGAATTACAAAATGAAGCATCTTATTTTTTCTGTTCTTTTTTTCTTAATCACTAATTTGACCCAAATCATCAGAGCATTTTTCTAGCCCTGAAATCTGTCCATAATTATTTTGGCAATTTACAACATAGCAAAGCTTTTCAAATGTTCTTTTAATGATTCATGATATTTTCTCTACTTGATCATTAACAGAGGAACTTGTGCTCATAAGAAAGCTAGAGCATCATATGAAAGTGCTATTTCTGTGGGAGCTGCCATCACAACCATTGCTTGCGATGAAACAAGTAGCATGCAGTAAAAATACAACATGACTGCAGTGATCATTCACCAAACAGGAACTAGCTGGTGAGAAATGTGCTGCTGGAACATCTGCACACCAGCCATTGATTTGATCATTTCAAACAATGAGAAGAGACTGGCTGTAAACACACACTAAAAAGAGTGCCTAATCCATCAAACAAATTGTTTGCTGCAGATGGTCCTTCCAGCTCCATCTATAGGTGTGTAAATAGAAACAGATGACCATATAATCATGACATGCAGACATACTGAGTTATCTGGTGTACCAGTTTATCCCCAAACAGCAGGCTCCAGAATCCACAAGTGAGCCAGAGGTGCTTATAGACGTCTTACTGCTCCTGGAGAGGTTTAACTTCTGTGTTTTCTGCAGGGCTTTTTCTTATGCTGGGGGTTTAGTATTTACTTGCAACTTCAGGATATGCAGCACAAACGGGTAAAGAGCCAGAGAAAGGAAAAAGGAAGTTTTTTTAAGATAGTGGATTTTAAGAAACAAAACATAAACAGGCTCTGCAGATGACTGTGTATTACTAGCTAACACTGAAACATCAAACCATACCATATAATACTAATCTTAAGAGACAGAAAGCTAAAGAATCTGAGCCAAAGAACCACTTCAGGAAGCCATTACATGTGGTGCTTCAGGTTATCTGTGAGCACAAGCCCCCTGCAAGTGAAAAAAAAAATAGTAAAACCAGCAATAAACCTTATAAAACCTACCATGTTAATCCTCTTGTAATTTTGTGCACTTCTTCATGCTGAAGTCAAACAAAAGGTGGGTAGAGGAGAAAGGAATAAAGAATATAGAGGAAAGATTTAAAAGCTGACTGCTTTTTTGCTATTACCACCTGTGCATAATCACAACTGGCACTGAACTCAGTATCTCAAGGTCCCACTGTGTGGGCTCTGCTGTGAATGCCTAGGAGCCACCATAAAATAATTACCAAAATGTAAAAGAAAATGCAACAAATGGACATTTTTCAGAATGGAAACATTTGAATGGCCACCAAAACTTTTAGATTCAGGCTTACTCTAAATAAGAAGTAAAGCCCAAAGCCTTCACTGAAGTCAATTGGAGAGCAAGAGACAGGGCCCTGGGCTGCCCCACCCTGCCTAAGGTCTGAAGCACATGTAGGAGGTTCCTTTGTTTTCCGTATCCACTGCAACAGAGCAGCTAGGACCCGAGCTGGGGCATGCCACGAGGAAAAAAGCTGCTGACCATTTGGAAGAGATGAATGAATCTAGGGGATCAGCCACCCCAGCTCCAGAGCAGGAGGCACTCACTGCCTCACTGACGTGTGAAAAATGTGGGGGGAAGCAGGCAGCGCAACACATCTGCCAGGGAAACAAGCGTGCAGGCTGGGGACACTGCTCAAAACAGGGCTTGGTGCTCAGTGCCAAACAGCCACCACACAGGGGCTTTTGTCTCCATCTGCACCCAGCACAGTGCAGGAGCTCCTGCCTGCAGTGACCGTGCCACCAGTGTGCAGAACAGAGAGTCAGAGTACTTTAATGTGCTCTCTGTGCAGGTACACCTCCAAAATATTCAGCCTGAAGCCAGCACAGCATGTTGCAGCCTGACAGACTGCACTCAGGGAGCAGTTTCGACCTCATTCTCTCCATTTCTCTGACTTCTGCTAAACTCCCAGGTGGAATTCAAGGTGATGGTTTTAACCTACATAGCCATCACTGCTTTGAGACCTTTTAAGCTTATTAAGCCCTCCCTCTCTCCCTATCAGATGCTGATGCTGTCTCTAAGGGAAGCTGTATCCATGTGGTGTGTCAGACTCCTGTTTTTGTTATCATTCCATGCAAGCTATCAATTTTCTACTTTCTCCACAGCTACACTGAGCAGCAGCGGATCTATTCACAGGTACACCCCTCATTTAGCCTGTGACTCCTAAGTGATTGTTAAGGTGCTTGAGGCACTGAATGAGTATCTACAAGTACATTCTAAAAAGAGCAAAAAATGAATAAAAGAACAGTTGTCTGCTGCATTTGCAGTTAATTATCTGCAAGCCTACTTTCCTGTCCCCAGCACCCACTGGAGGACTGAGCTCACATGCCAGACACCAGGCATCTGTGCTCAGTGTGGCACCGAGGAGGTTCAGCAACACGTGTTCACCACTTGACTGTACTCCCTTCATCTACCACCCATCATGCTCAAAAATTTAACAGTAAGCATCTAATGAGGCAGAGAGACATCGACTCCCTCAACCATCCTCTGATATATCCCCCAGCATGCTTTCTGCTCATCTGCCTTCTGTAGTATTTTCTGTCGCTTAGCAAATTAGATTCCTCCTCAGCTTTCCCTCAGAGGTTCCCTATGGGCTGTACCACATCCTTTGTGCTGCAGTTTTCCAGTGGCTCTGCCCCAGGCTCCCTGCACTCTCTCCCTGTGGGAGCCAAGTGACAGCCATGGAGCTGAAGGTTACAAAGAGAAACCCACTAAATCAACTTGTTTGCAGGCACCTTTTTTGTAGTGCTCTGTGAGGACCAGACTTCTGCATTGAGTGAACTGATGCCTTTTAACAGAACAAGGAGAGTATTTAGACCAGCAACTAAAATAGTAAACTGAGAAGTGTTTTAGAAATGAGATGTAGAGAGAACACTTTCTTTCATAGCTGTTGCAAACCCCTGCTCTCTGGATATTTTGGTTTCATAAGAATGACAGGTCAATAGCTCCCTTTCCCTGCATTCAGAATTGTGGGCAGGCCTGGCAGATGCTTTGTCTGCCTATTAGGATACAGTGCCCTGACTTTCCCGTAGATCTTAGCAGAGCAATCAGCAGCCTGGAGACCTCCAACCAGCTGGTTATGCAGCTGTCTAATAACTGTCATATTACTTCCTGCTAGAGGAGAAAGGGAGCTAAGGAAGATGGGGTGAGACTAATTAAAAAGAAAAACTCAGAGTGTGTTGGTTGCTTTTAACTTCCCTCATCCTAGTAATTCTACTTCCTAAATTACAATAATGGAAAAAAGCCAGAAAGCAACTAGGGGCAAACAGTGAAATAGCATCAAAAATCTATCCACTGTCCATCTCCTCCATATCTTTTATTACAGTCAACAACATTATTATAGCATTTTCAATCCTTCATGAAGTCATTTTCCAAAAATAGGTGAGCAGCAGTAAAAGAAACAAAGAGCTGCTCTCCTCTCAAAGGTCCACAAAATGCTACACACAGAAAAGATTAGAGTGGAGAGTGCACTGGAGTGAAGAGAGAAAAGCACTTATTTCCACTTTGTATTTGGAAGGGGAAGGATTGCATTTAAGGACATGTGGGGTTGCCAAGTTTTGGGCTGTAGCTGAAATATAAAATTTATTGGCAAACAGAGTTTTTGGGTTTTTTTTGAAGGATGAATTATGAGAGGTTCATTTGGGGTTCAATAGCACATTTTGTCCAAAGAGAAAACAAAACATTTAGAAATGCTTTAATTAAGCAGAGGAATAGAATCAGAAAGCGAATGAAAAGGAGGCAGTGCAGTGCAGCATGGTTGCTATGCCACTGCATATAAATGGGGTGGACGACTCCTCTAACAAAGTTCAAAACAAGAATTTTAACCAATGATTCTCAGTCATGGGAGCTTGTTTTAGCTGCTGAACTGAACAAAATTGAAGACACACCTATCTTGCTCTTGTCCTTTGAAGATAATGCAGCAGTTCTTTAAATATTCACTGTCACAGAGCAGAAACCATATAGATAAGTCTGATGTCCTGGCTAAAGTCAGTTTTTCATTTTGTGTCTGTGAATATTTAAGTCAGATACAAAGTGTTTCTCCTTTGAATTTCAAAAGAACAGCTGAACTCACAATACACAACAGCAAGCAGCAGGGGGAGAGACATGTGGACAACACTTACAACCCCAACAGCCCACCCAGATATCTTGTTAAGGGACAAAAGAACAGTTCCTCATACCTTACTGGTGTGAATGACACTTACATCCATAAACTGGCTCTTTGTCCAAAATTATATGATGAAGTCTGGCTGGATTTGTTAATAATTTTAAATAGACTGAAATGCACTTAAAAAAAACCAAACAAAACAGTATCTTTGTGTCTGTTTGCTTGTGTGTGTCTGTGTGTGTTTGTGCGTACACATTCATACATAGTTCTGCACCTACAGTTGCATTGAAATCCTCAGATATAAATAAGATCAGATGTCAATTGCATCGTAAAGTGAAAAACCAATTCAGGCATAATTAACTGTCAGGATAATATCTGCTCCAAGGGGATTTCAGATGATGAGGTAAGAACTAGATATTTAATACCTTTAGTAGTAAGTATGGGGTCAAAAAAAAAAAAAAAAAGAAAGAAAGGTAAATGAGAGAGAAAGAAAGTGCTACTGACTTCTTTCAACATCAGTCAATCTTAGGAAACATCTCAAAAACCAACTGCTTGCAAAAATTCAGCAGGCTGAAATCCAGCTCAAACCTTGGTCTCTTGCAGTCTCAGCCTCCATCACAAGCAGATGTGTCAGTCACAGCTGAACTTCCTGCACAAATCCTCTTCCACACAAGAGACCAGGGCAAGCAGGCAGCTTGCTAGGTCTTTGTATAAAGACAGCTCATTTGCCAGTTATTTGACAAGTGCAATCAAGGGTCAGAGAGAAAGCATGGAGTGTAGAGAGATGACAAATAGCCACATTTCCTTTTGAAAAGTTAAAATTACTTTCTGAAGTCTGTTAATTCATTTTGTTGCAAACTGACAGCCACTGAATTAACTTATCTATGGTGAAGCTCACACATACAAGACCATGAGTCTGGCATTTTCATCATCCTCACTGATTCTTGAAGCAACATGTTTTACAAGCCTTCAGTCCCTCTAGTTGAATGTTAGTAGCACTGAGTAAACCCATTAAAAAGCTGCTCAGAACCAAATAGGCTCCACAAATGTCTGTGCTTAAAACCAGAACAGAACAAGTAGAGGGAAATGAAAAGGAAACTCATCATTTCTGATGGAAAGGTGCAGGGAAAACCACCCTTTTTTGGTGATTCTGGGGTCTTCAGAGATGCCAGGAGAAAGAAGGATGTCTGGAGAAAGGATGCAAGAGCAGGACAAGGGAACTGGCTGGACTGAAGTCATCATTGCCTGAACTCTTCTGTTCAGGACTCTGCAGAAGAAAGAATCTCCAGGACTTGGATGTAAAGGAATTACTGCTGCTTGGAGCTTTGGAAAGCAGAGTTTAAAACACTTGGCAATATTTGAGTCCCAGTCAGGCACACAAAATATCTATTAAAATAGGCTCATTTTTTGAATTTTTTTTCCCCTACCTTTTGGACATACAAACTCGGATTTGCATTTTCCAGTTTTTTCCTACAAATTTGGACTCTAAGGAGTCGTTCACTGAATTATTCATTCCTAACAGGGGACTGATATTCATGCAGCAGCCCCACCACTAGTCTCTACCACTCTACCATTACTATACCACCAAATATCACGACTTTCAGATTCCCTTTTAATGTCCCAGAAGACCGTTCATCCTTCACAACCTCATGCCACTAGCATTTGCTCTTCTCTGTGGGTTTGCCCCAAACTGCTCTGGCTACCTCTTCTATGTACAATTGACTTCTCATAGCCTCCATTACTTCAAAGACTAAATAGTGACACTTGGGCTAGAAGTACAACTATAAATAGAAAATAAAAAGAATGCCAGAAAAAGCAGCACCTCGTGGACTACTATTTTTCTTGCTGAGTAAGTGGTTTGTGGATTTATTTTTTTCCTGCTGGTATAAATGCAAAACACAGCCACTAGGAAGGAATAATAATGAAAGACTGCTGTCTGGGTGCCTGCAAAACTTTCTCAAATTAGATCACCAAGGTCCAAATTCTCCTTCAGAATCAACCAGCTAGCTATGTTGGATCTGCTAGTGCTGTATGCATTTTACACCAGCTTTGAATTCAGCTGCCTAGAAATGTAGACAGGATGGCCAAGCAAATGTGAGTAACAAGTTAATGATGGGGAATATAAACTGCTTAAATCCTCTGTTCTTCCCATTTTCTTCCATAGTACCAGTATCTCTAACACCTGGTTTTGGGCTGGAGATGAAAAGAAGTCTCCTTTGTGACTCCTGTTCTTCTTCCAGGATATTTTATATATTCCCCACCTACCTGTGTTGCAAGAATTTGCTGCTCCTTTCAGGAAACATGGCATGGAAAGAAACCCAGGAAATCTGATGATATGTAGTCAGGGAATGAAGAAAAACAACCAGTGCAGAATGATCAGTACACACCTGGGTATTGAATATTTGATGAGGTTGCCTGTTCAAAAGAAGAATCAGCTTTGTTTAGTTCAGCCCATGAAAGTCCTTTAATAGGCAGAGAATAATTTGTGCTGAGATTCTCTCTCTGTGATAATGCAGTACCAGGAAGAGATCTGCAGCTTCTACCTCTCCTTGCCCACCCCCTCGCACACATACCACTGCATAATGGCCACCATCCTTAATGCAGTACTTGTGGATGAATTCATTATAGGCACTTTTGGAGCAGAGATAATAATTGAAAAATGTAAAAAAAAAAGAAAATGCAAGGGGTAATCACAAATCTCTCAAAAAAGGAGAAGCTCACAATATAATTTCTTCTTGAAAGCAGGACCCTCATTAACACTATCACTGTAGACTTTTCTACAATCTCTTCTTTTCCTAAAGTTGCTAGGATGTAAAAATATCCCTTTTATTTTCATTAGAAAGATCTAGTGGGGAATGCATTGTATCTGTTTCCATCTAATAGTTGTATCACTATAGGGGCTAGAGCAGTTAAGGTTATAACAAACCAGTTTTTAAGTTCAATGTTAAATATAAGTTTCTGGTTTTGTTTTAAGTACTATAGAAGACATTTCATGAGTGCTGGGGAATTTTCAAGAGTGATGTTCTTGTGGCTTTTCTACAAGTGTAATGCCTAATGAATCTTTTTTTTTTTCTTTTAGTTGGGAAAATTTGTTCATGCTCATTATTTCAGTGATTCTCAATATTATAGAAAAAACTCAGTTGCTTTAACTTCTTGTCTGGTGGTGTTGGAAATTTCAGGCTGAAGAAAACCGTAATAGACTTCTTAGAAATTTTGTGACAAAGAAGAAAGAACATGTTCTGAAAAAAGATGGAAAGCTGAAATCCCAGTGGTTTACAGTCATATCCTAAATCTTGTCAGCGACAAATTTCACTAAGTTTCTCCTCCCTGTAGCTCAGAGCCAATCCGTATATGAGAAAAAGAGCTGCAAACTACCTGGCTCATGTATCATCAGCAGGATTGTTAGCTGGGATTCAACTGCAATGCCAAATTCCACAATTAGACCTGAGAAAATGAGCATTGATAGAGAACAGAGGATAGAACTTCATATTCCTCGTGAAGAAAGTGAAAAGTTGCTTTGTCAGCTCTGATGCAGGGAGCTCTGAGGTCACTATCTATCCAGGAAGCTGACCTTGGAACATCTTAATATTTCAGATAGGGTGAAACATAAACGAAGCATCTGCTTTTCTTTTCTCTGTGGCAAATAAATGCAAGAACACTCTCATCTAATTGGGCTCTGTTGCCAGGAATATCAGTGAGGGCACTGGGTGATCCTTTCATTAGTTCATATCTCTCAGCTTTTCAGGTTAAAAACAGTGAAAAAACAGAACATATGTTGTACTTCCTATTTCTCCTACTCAGAATAATTCTATATCTGTCTGCTAACTGACAGAATTAATAGCTGTACAGTAGTTATTGCTGTTGAAATAGTAGTAGAGTACGTTCTTGGTAAGGTGTCATCATACTTTATTTAAACAAGAAATTGCTGAGTAGAGAACAAATATGACAACACAAATCTGAAGACAGGCACAGTCACCAAGACCTTGCCTCCATGCAGCAATTGTCCTGGTCAGTAAAATGGTAAGATCTTCAAGTGCAGATTTTTATATAAAAAACATATATAGGAAAAGAATTGAGATGTAGCTGAAGACCCTGACTGCTTTGCCCACTACATATGGTTTAAGAATGCAAAAGGGAACAAGTTCATACCACTTTTGGGAGTGCTGCCAAACCTAAAAATTTAAAACTCATGAATTTGTCATTGAATATTTTGCTGCTCAGAAGAAGACCCAGTTTTGGCCATTAACTCTTTAAGACACAATACACTAGTGTCCTGACTGACACAATGATCAGTTTTGGTATGACCTGAGGAGCCTCAGAAGAGCTACTGAGACCAGAGCAGCTGAAAGCAGAGAGTTGGTCAGCACTGATCCTGCTTTGAAAGAGCTGTGTGAACTTCATGAGCAAAGTAAATGGTGAGGCCCTGTACATGGACCTCAAGTAGATACAAGCACACAAGGACTAAGGTGTATTGGTCAAGACTGTGGAAGGACAGACTGTAGCACTTGGCAGCCCAGCAGTGAGGTCACACAAAACAGTTTAATAAACAGATGAAGCTGTTAAAAACCTTCCCATGAGAATTGTCCTGAGTCTTGTATCCACCATACATCACATTCTGTTTTGCATCTTGTATCCCAGCTTTAACAAGGAAAACACCCTTCTGTGAGATACTACTTAACCTGTCAACATAGGCAGTATAGTAATGAGATTAATTAAAACACCTTATGGTACGTAGGTTTCTCAAACAAAAACCATGGCTGAAACACAGAGGCCACTGGTAAGACAGAACCTGACTCTTTGAGAAAGGGATCTGAAGGAGAATGATGTGCAGAGATAAAAAAAGCTCTGGTAAACTGATCTTTACACTGAGAAAGCATAAGGCTGCCAAAACTGTTTAGGCGTTTTCATGCTGCTATCACAGCTCATATTGATAATCAGCAAGACACATTCCCTGGATGTGGTGGTCTGTCATTCTAACCTAGGACATTCTTGTTTTGTTTATCTTGATTTCACATTTAAGCACATTTTTACCTGCTTTTTAACATATTTGGCTGAGACAAATTCTTATGTGCCTCATCTTTGCTGACATGAATCTTCTTCTCTTTTTGCTTCCAGGTGGAATCACTGGTACCACTAGGGCATACTGCCCGGCCTGGTCAGGAAGACTAACAGGCAAGACAGCACTCACAAAAAACAGCCCTCCCCAGTCCAGTGGAGGAAAAAAAGAAAAAAGACTGCTAACAAGCCCTCTAGATCTAGATTCACTCCAATTGCATGAAAATCTGCAAGGGACTTGGTGGCATATGGACTGGGTAATGTCTTACAGAACCCTCTTCTGCAGAATGTTGGGTAAAAGAGTAAGAGCATGATTCATCCTGGTTTCTACTTAAAGTCACATGCAGAAGACACAAATAGAACTCTGGATGGGAAATAGCTATTGCATACACAGCTGTTTTTCTCAGTAACAACACAGTAGGAAATAAAAAGACAACATCCAACCCTAAAGTTCAAAAACCCATGAGCATTCCCTTGTGTTTAACCCCAGTCTTGTGAGCCAGGTAGAGACATGAAAAGAATTACACTAAAGAAAACAAAATGCAAGAACACTGTGTGTTGTCCTACAAGGTTACAAGGTGCTATAGTTGGAAATCTTCCCTCTGGGACATTGAAATGGCTGATAAGGCTGATAAGGCTGGTAAGGCTGATAAACCTTACTGCCTGTGTCCATCATCGGGACACCGAGTATTTCAGAGTTCCTGTCACGCTTGGGAGATGAAAGTGCAGGCTGCCCAAACAGGATCTCATGGAATGGGTGACAAATCAGATCTTTCTCACTGGAAGATGCCTGCAGGGATTGCATAATTCAGAACTGACTATTTTTTTCTGAGAAAGCAGCTTTCTTTGCCTTTTGTATTTGCTAAGCGTGGAGGTGTTCCTTGGACAATGACAGCAAGGCAGCCTTTCCACACTTTGAGGGACTGCTCAGTGTTAGGCATGGTGCTGATTCAGAACTTGCTAAAAAGTCACACCTGCTCCAAGGAATCTGGTGGGAAAGTGGAGGGAAATGTACTTCTTACAGCTATGACCCAAAAAGCAAGTTACTAAGGAGGCTGCTTGGATAAAATGACAAACACTTCTCGAAGATCACACTCCCTCCAGGATGTCTGGTGCAATCAGAGGGAAGCCAGAGACTAAAGCACCTGGGAGGCAGTGAACAACTTTCTTGGCATTGTTAAACTCACAGAACAATATGGAAACACATTAATCTTAGATGTCCACATTCACTAAACAAGTGAAGATAAAACAAGATAAACAAGTAGGAGCAGTTGCTACGCTACAAGTGTGCATTTCATGTGTGCGCTTGTTGCTGGGGGCAAGATGCATTGATTGTTTTTTAAAATTTATGAAATTAAGTATTTTTTTTCTTATGTAGTTGAGTAAAAAGTCACTATGCATGAAGTTGCAACATATAATTCTATGACTTAAGGTAAATGAGTTTTAATGATGGACCAGCAATCAGAGTGCTGAACATCATGTAAAATCAGTCCAGTAATTATCCTTCACCTATTGAATACATTTTGCTTTTCAGTTTGGTAAATAAAAAGAAAGGACAGTGTTTGGGGAACAGTGTAACAGGTAAGTAAATGTATAAGCCACTAAAATAAAGTACTCTCCATGGCAATGATCATTCATGTGAGTGTGCTGAACAAGAAATAATTGTCTACACACAGTACAAAAAAACTTTGCTGGTCTACACACTGCAAAATAATAAAATTGTGATAAAAGCAGAGAAAAAGTGTTGAAAAGTCTCTAGCCATGCACAAGCTTTCAGAAGCATATTGCTGTGTAGCACAGTCAGCAGATGAATCTTCACCTTACCTGTCAGAGTGCTTCACACCCAATGAGCTCTTTGATGTCAAAGCTAAAAAAAAGAAAAGGTTTTGGCAAGCTTAAGCCTTTGTTGTTGTTGTTGTTGTTGTTGTGAACTATCATGGGCTCTGATACAAGCATTATTCAGGATGATTCCACCAACATTTTCTGCAGAAATAATCCATCATATGGGCTGTGTGACCATTATCTGCTGTAAGCACTGCTTACAGGAAAACGCTACCAGTAAGCCATTGCTCAGATTGGGTGAGCAATTGTCTGCAGCATGTGTCATTGGGTCTGACCTCCAGCCTGCCAACCTGTGTCACCAAAGAGGTGGAAAGCTTTAACAAATCATATCTGAGATGCATGTTAACCAAGTACAAAAATACCTACTCTTATCTATCTCAAATATTCATAGATTCAGAGAGATTAGTGCCATAAAGGGCAATATCTCAGCTTGCCTGACCTCCTGCATATCACAGGCCATTCAATTTCACCCAGTCACCCCTGTGCTAAGCCCAATTACTCACGTTTGATTGAAGCATATATTTCAGGAAGGCATCAGTCTCGATCTGAATATATTGGTGGAAAGGAAAAGCACCTCTCCTTTTGTAATTTTTTTCATGGGTTAATGCCCCATACTTTCAGTTTTCCTTAATTTCTCATTTCAATTTTTCTGGTTTCTGTTTCCAGCCACTGGTTCTTGTAATACTTTTCTTGGCTAAGCTGCATGCCCTCTCAGACCCAGATTTTCCCCCACAAAGACATGCTATTTAATAAATTCACATTCCTTTCTGCTTCTTAACAAGCTAAACTGATCCAGCTCTTCCCTTGCAGCATTTTCTCCAGCAAATTCAAGTAGAATTTGCAGCTCATTTATATGCTCTCCAAAATAGTTGTGACCATGATTCTATCATCCATCTCATCAAGGCCACATTTGGGAGTTAATCTTCCCCCTGCTTTCCCATTCATACAACAAAGTTCTCATTACTTCTCCCCTCCACAGAGGCACACAGGGCATTTCCATTTGACAGCGTTCTGAACTCCTTCCAGGAGTGGTTGCTGTCCATGGTACTGCTCTCCCTTACACCGAGAGAGTGAGATGCTGCCTCTTAGAACCACAGAACCAATTAGTTTGGGGGGAAAAAAAAATAAATTGAGATCTTTAAGTCTAACCACAAACCTCGCCCTGATATTTCCATCACTAAATGCTAATTTATGCTGGACTTTCACTCAGATTGATCCAATACAGTAGCAATGTCATCTGCAGAAGAGAAAGAAGATGGCAAAACTTCCATGGAGTCATTTATGCAAGAGCAAAGGCTTTTAGTAAAGATTGTAAGTCAAACTTATTCTTCTGCAGAGGTGTTTTAATGCCCCTGGATATAAAAGTCTAATCAAAGTTGTTTACAAGAAGGAGACTCCACTTATTTCCTTGGAAGGGAATGAGGTGAAATCTGTGTGTTAAGAAATGAATCTGATCTCTCTGTGTGGCTACCATGTCATCATTTTTACAACTCTACTCAACATTACATCTATTATGAGTTGTTTGCCTGGATTTTTAAAAATTATTTACTGTCACATGGTTGATAAAAATGTTGAAAAGGACTGGGTTTAATATTTAAGTTCCTTGTACCCTGTTTAGAAACAATCTCGTTCAATGATATTTCCTTGCTGACAGCTAGCATTTGAA